>NW_027122171.1:1228361-1842541 GCF_030686945.1 Centruroides vittatus
AACTGGCTTCAATCAATCTTTGTGGCCCTACCAAAGAAGACTGCCAGCCGAAAATGTGAAAACTATAGGCTGATCAGTCTGATGAGCCAGGTACTAAAAGTCTTCCTCAAGGTGATTCAGCAAAGAATACAATGCAAATGCGAAGATGCACTAAGAAACACACAGTTTGGCTTCTGCAGGGGACTAGGCACCAGAGAGGCAATTTTCTGCTTACAAATATTGCTACAGAAGTGCTATGAACACCAAAAAGAAGTATACATATGTTTTATTGACTATGAGAAAGCCTTCGACTCAGTAGACCACGACCTCCTAATTGACCAACTGAGAAAACTTGGGCTCGAGAACAACAATATCAACTTTATTGCAACTCTCTACTAGAATCAAACAGCCCGGCTCCGCTATGACAACGACCTGACAGACCAAATATCAATACAAAAAGGCGTCCGGCAAGGCTGCCCATTATCTCCCATTCTTTTCAACATCTATTCGGAAATGATTTTTGACCAAACACTGGCCGACAAGAACATCGGCATAAAAGTTAATGGACAATACATCAATAACTTAATATATGCCAATGACACATCACTAATAGCGGATTCCGAACAAGATTTACAGACCATCTTGAATGAAGTGGACACAGAAAGCCAAGCATGGGGGCTATGAATCAACAAAAATAAAACAAAGGTGATGAAGGTCAGCAGGACTCCAAGCGAAATCACGATCAAATTAAAAAACGAAAAGTTGGAGCAAGTACACCGCTTCAAGTATCTCGGAGTACTCATTGATGACCAGCTGAACCACGAGGCCGAAATCAAGAGCAGAATCGAACAAGCCGGGCACGCATTCACCAAATGGAAAACACTCCTTACCAACAGAAGCTTGAACATCATGCTCAAATTATGCACATTGAAATGCTACATCTGGCCAATCATGCTCTATGGTGTAGAAACATGGACTCTAACATCAGCCACTACAAAAAAGCTACAGGCCTTCGAAATGTGGCTCTACCGAAGAATGCTGAAAATCCCGTGGACGGCCAAAATAACCCATGCACAGGTCCTGCAGAACATGCACACGGACCGGGACCTGATCAGAACCATCAGCAGGAAATGCAAATAGCTAGGCCACATCACTAGGAACCACCAAAAATACCATTTACTGCCACTCATCCTGGAGGGCAGGAGTGAAGGCAAGAAATGTCCAGGCAGACCGAAAATGGCCTGGCTAGACAACATCAACACCTGGCTTCATATGACAACAGAACAAATTCTACACACTGTGCAAGACAGAGAACTATATCAATATGAAGTCGCAAATGCCATTCTGCAGCATTAAAGAAGAAGAAAAAGTTAGAACATGTTCTAACTAAAAAGGGAGAAAGAAAAGGGTTTGTCCAAGTCATTTTATGGTCTTCCTTTGAGCAGTTTCCTTTACTTGGAGATGGGCCACTTCAGCGGGAGTGTCCATAGAATCTGTCAGCTCTGAATGCTGGTCTCAACAATTGGATGGCTGCTGACCAAATCTAGACATAATTATGCACACAATACCTTCTAAGGAAAGTCTAGCTGTCTTCCAACTCAGTCAAGAGACCTCGAAAAATTGTCCAGGAAGTTTTTGTCCCTTCGCTTTTAAGGGGATCGTCTGGTCCAATCTGGAGTAGGGTCAGTAGCTCGCATTCAGATCCGCCTCAGACAAAAGCCCTATGTGATACATCCTGCTATGCTGACCCCTCCAGAAAAACTGAACTGCCCGAGCAAAAGACAAAATCACTTTGTCTTTGCCAACCATTATGCCTATACGACATTAGTGTACGTAGTGCCTACATATTTTCAGAAGATTACTAATATATCGAAAACTGCTAAATTTTTTTTCTGCTACTGTCCCAATTAAGTGATTAAATTATGTATTAATTTATTAGTTTGGTTTCCGTTCTTTGAGATTTGGCCCAATAAAGCAGCTGCCCAGATTAACCAGCAGCCCAATTAAGTGGAATCAACTGTATTACAATAAAATTTATACCTAGAAATAATGTCATGTGGTTTTAGATCTTATAACAAATGAATTTTGTAAAGACACATCAAAAGTTGTTTTTTGAGAATACATCAAACAAGTCATCATCAGACAACACACTGTTCCTGATGATGGTCTTAAATATGTTTAAAACATTTGTTTTTAGGAAGTTTTGCTAGAATTAAGAAGGTTTTTTCGTTTTTATTTGTTTTTATAACTACTCTCCAGTTTAAAATTGTATCACAGCATCTTAGTACAGTCAACCCCCTTTAAACTGCAATCATTAGTTTTCAGGCCAGATGGAAAGGTAAGGATGGTGGTTTATCAAAAACAGCATGCAAATAGGAATGTCAGAATAACTTTTCCTTCATTTTATATTACATGAATTGTTTTTTCTTATTAAAAATCTGCCCATAAATATTCTGGCACTCCACAAGCGAGTAACACTCAGGCACCTGACATTAATTAATAAAGGCACAACACTGGTTCTTTGCCAGCCACACAGCCAGGGCCGGATTTACCAATCCAGGGGCCCTGGGCACAAATTCGGTGGGGGTCCCCCCTTTAAGAGTAGGCAAATTTGATGATTTAGAAAATTTACACAAAATACTGTACTTTCAATTAGATTTGGACTAGGAAGTTGTAAATTTCATTTAAAAATAAGGTTATTGTAAACATACATATATTTTATTGTGAAAAACTAATTATTTTAATTTAACTGAAAAATACCTATGTGAAATTTTTTCCCAGGTTTGGTTTTCTCTGCCTGTTGCCCTCATGATTAGGCCACACTAGGCTGTCACGGTAATAGAAAAAAAATTATGTTTAAACATAATTTTTTTTTTATTTTGTGGGGGCCCTGGGCACAGGCCCCAAATGCCCTTATGTAAATCCGGCCCTGCACACAGCCACACACTCTGGTCAGCACTGCCCAGCCACACCAAAGAGAAAGCACAATTTTTCCCTCTCTAGGCAGGAAGATCTCTCTCTGCATTCCCAAGTCTATAGTTACACAACACACCTGACACGTGTGACAGAGCTGTGGACTGTACATCAATACTATGTAACATAAACACACATGTTACAATTTTGTTGAATTGAATATCAAACTTAACAAGTTTGATCTATATTATTTCCTCGAGTCATGGAGATAAATGCATCCAATCAGTTGACATGCATCAGATAATCCTTATTAGATGCACTTACTTCCAGAAAATGCTGAATTTTCTCTAAACAAGCCTGAGCTTCTTTCACAGTTAGTAAAGGATTTTCTATGCCATCATTGTTGCAATCATTTTCATTTTCTTCCTGTAGTTGACTATCTTCTTTTCACACAAAGTTAACTATTTCTTCTGATGTTAATTTCATAAAATTATCCTCATTATGGTAAATTTCAATCAATGCAAGTTGGATTGTAGAAGTGATGTTTCAAAGATAGCTGATATCATACCTAACATTTGAACACTGTTATAATCCTTGTTGATTTGTGCCTTCTCACTGAATAGGCCAGTGTGCAGCCAGAAATTTTTTTATTGTTCTGGATGTCACTTCATCTCCTGATTTTTTAATTAGCCACAGTGCAGATTTCAGAAACATCTCAATAGAAATTCATCATTGATACATGTGATAAATTTCCTTACCTGGTGATGTCTGTAGTTAGATTTAAAAGTTTTTATTATGCCAGCATCAAGTAGTTGCAGAATTTCCATGCAATTTGCTGGAAAGAATTGTATTTCCACATTGCTTAGATTGACTGTCTTATGACAGGGTGCATTATCAATTAATAGCAGGACATTATGATTTTCTCTCTTCATATCCATACTAAAATCTTCAACAAATTCTTGGAAAAGTAGGGCTGTCATCCATCCCTTTTTGTTGTGGCAATAAATAGAAGGATCAAAATTTTTAAAACAATGAGGCTTTGCAAATCCTCCAATAACAGTTGCAATTCTCTTATCACTATCATCTGAATTACAACAAAAGGTAATTGTGTTTCTATGTTTATTCTTTTTGCAGGCTTCATATTCACAGGTGTACTAACAATTGTTTTGTATGGTTGTAATCAGTAAAATAAAGTGATATATACATATTTCATATCATACCACTCTATTATTGTCAACAGGCTAGTTCTTCCCTTTTCTACATTCAAATCAACTTCAAGCAAAGCAAATCAAATTGTTTCACCATGTTCCTTTCGCTGTGATAAGTCACAATGCTGTTTTAAACCAATGCACTTACTAGATGCATTATTATAATTTATTGCAGATGATTTCCACTTTTTACTAGATGGCCACGACAATCAAAGGAAATCAGCCTAATGTTCTGGGGAACCTGGGATTGAATTTGGGTGAGTAATCTCAGAAATTTTTCATCAATAGTCTATACTGGATACATCAGGTCATATCCATCACTACCCAGCTGTCTTATTGTGGATTCGACTAGGCCCACAATAAGACAGCTGAGTAGTTAGGGATATGACTCGACATATCAGTACAGACTATTCATGGAAAATTTCTGGATTATAGAGGACACTGCATTTCTACAAAATGGCTACTTTATTGGGTCACTTGTAGCTAGTTAACATAAAATTAATCATATAATACTGTTCAAAATAATGATATACGTCACTCGTAGCTGTTTATTGAAAAATTTTATAGAAGGAGAACAATTATTGCTAGCAGGATGCACCATTTTATGTGGTATTATCAACATCTTACCCATTGCTATAATTAAAATTGCTTATATTCATTTGCTGCCCAAATATTTCTGCTTGCTTTCTTTTCATTTGTGACTGTGCCATTCTTTGCATTTACTTGCATGATCCATATCACTAATGCATTTTCAACTTTGTCATTTTCCATTTTTTTAGTGGGCTCTATTTTCTGCATTTATCCACTTGCTTTCTGGTTTAAAATAGACCCATACCTCGCTATACGGCCACTCTTTATACGGCATTTTGCTATAACGGCCCTCTTCAATTAAGGCACGTTTTTGATTTACGGCCTAAAATGTTTCGCTATAACGGCAAAAAAAACTTTTTTCGATGTCGATATATCTACATGTTGCCAATCTTGCGCAAGCGCAATCTCGATGCACACTCTTTTCTATTTCCTCTTGTTTACAAGCGTTATTCAGTGTGTGCTCATGAAGTGGCTGGTTTAGACTTGTCTGTGAGTGTTTTATGTACATATTTATTACTGATTGTTACACGTTGACTGGAAAAATTGGAAACAATTAGGGACATTTTTGGTACGTAAATACATATGTATGTACGTACAAATTAAAAATTTTTAATATGTATTTTTTTATTAAACTTATTTTATAATTTCATTATTTTTTAGACAAAATGCCACTGAAACGATTATCGACTTCGGAGACTGATAAAAAGAGATGCCGAAAATCAGTCATGCTAGGAACTAAACTAGAAGTATTATGTCGTATAGCTGGAGAGAAAATTGTTAAAATTTGCAAGGCAATGGGACTTGCGAAATCTACCATTCAAACTATTCGCGATAAAAAAGGAGACATTAAAACATATTTGCAATCTGCTGCACCTTTAAATGTCTCGAGATTAACATGCCAAAGAAACTGGATTATGGAAAAAATGGAAAAACTATTGATTATATAAATTGAGGACAATAACAAATGGAGAATGCCAATGAGTCAAATAACTATCCAGGAAAAAGCTTTAAGTATTTTCGAAAATTTGAAGAATGGAGATACCGATGAATCTGCTGAAGATGTCACATTCCAAGCAAGCCGAGGATGGTTTGAAAAATTTAAAAATAGATTTAATTTGCATAATTTGAAAATGAAAGGTGAAGCAGCTAGCGTCTGATGAGGCCGCATCTAAGGAATATCCCAACATTTTAAAGGGAATTATTGAAAGAGGTGGTTATAAACCTGAACAAGTGTTTAACGTAGACGAAACAGGGCTTTATTGGAAGCGAATGCCTGATCGCACGTTGCCTGAAGGTTTTGCTAATTTTTGGATAATGCACCAGGGCATCCTACTAATTTATCCGAACTATCTGAAGATGTCATGATTGAGTACCTTCTGAAAAATACAACAGCTCTGATCCAACCAATGGATCAGGGTGCAATAGCCACTTTTAAGGCATATTACCTACGCCGAACTTTCCAACAACTTATAAGGGAAACCGATGGTAAACCTTCAATTAAAACATTTTGGAAAAACTATAACATCAAGGATGCTGTTGACAGCATCAGTGAATCATGGAAGGAATTAAAATTAACAACAATGAACCATGTTTGGAAAAAAATATGGCCAAAATGTGTAAAAAGTACTGATGCAGAAGTTAATTTCCTTCCTGAAATTAGGCAAAACATTTTGGATCTAGGCATGATCTCGGCTTTGAACGAATGTGATGTGCTTGATTTACTTGAAGCTGATAGGGAACCCCTTTCATATGAGGAACTCATTCAGTTGCAAGCAGAACCGGCATTTGATGAAGAGACAGAGCCTGTTGTATCCAAACAGCTAACATCAAAAAATTTGTCGAAAGCTTTTTCCTATTTCGAACAAGGAATAAACATCCTCCTTGAAAACGATCCTGACATCAAACATAGCACTAAAGTTTCTCGAGGAATTAACTCAGCCATTAGCTGTTATAAATCACTGAAGAACGAAATAGACAAGAAGGCAAGACAAACAACGTTAAACAATTTTTTTAAGCCAGGCCCATCCTTACCAGCGAAAAATGATGACAACAGTGATCTGCAGGTTACCATTTCTTCATCGTCTTCAGATTAAAGCCATTTTTAAAAAAAATTATGTATGTATACATACACATATTTTATGTAACATGAAGTGTGTTTCATTTTTGTTTATAGATTATTGTTGGTTTTTGGAGTCTGTTATTATTTTATGTACAAAAGTATGTACTTGTTATGTATGTATTTTTGATTTAAATGAAATAAAAAGATAAAATGCATTTTAAATGATAAACCATGTTACATATTTAACAAATTTGGAACCGATCCCATTGAATTTGTATGAATTTGTATTAGAATAATTGATTCCTTATATGGCTTTTCGCTTTGCGGCCAAGTTTCGTGGAACATATCTAGGCCGTAAAGCGAGGTATGGGTGTATCGCCTAAAGTCCATCTATTTACATTTTTCTTCCAGACAAAAGTGATTGGTGTTAGACTAGATATTGCTTGTCGGAGAGATTAGTAAAAACTAGTTAGACTCGTGTAACTGGTTATGTAACAAAGAAACAAAGATTACACTGTCTTGACTCACAGAAAGTCAGCACTGGAAAGGGGAGTGCAAAACTAGGTCACCGTCCCCAAGGGGTCAACAGCGCCACCAACCTTTCATTACGTAACGGAAGAACGTTTATAAAACATCACAACACAATGCGTTGTACGTAACGATGTCGTATAACATTCGACAATAATTTTGATCGTTGATTCCAACAATTGGCAATATATTTTTGAGAACTGGATAGATAGGTATCATTATAGGTATAGATTTCTTGCTTTTTGCTAACTGTAAGGATAGTTTTATTCTCCATTGCATAAAAAATAAATAATCACAGTGTACAGTTCATGTACTGTACAGCAAGAATTCAGAACTCAAAAATATCTAAACAGTTTCAGACTTGACTGACAGAATGTGTTCAGCTCTAACTGTTATTTGGGGCCTTGTGTAGATCCTAACCATTATAACAGTTTCTCCTAACTGTCAATTGGGCAAGAAAAAACATTACCCAAAACTTCTTGTCGCTTGCATTTAAAAAAAAAAAAAAAATTGCTGGGACTGCCCATTCTGGCAATATTTTACCTTAATTTTTGCAACAATAAAAAACTGTGGGAATTTATCTAAAATAGTGACAATAAAATAGTGTACAGAAAATGACAACTTTATTTTAATCATAATTGGTGGATGGCAAAAAGTGGGGTGGCAGTTTATACCATTGATTTACTATGGAACAAATCATTTTTTCAGACTTTTGGCAGAACATCTGGGCTGACTGTATATTATTTTCTAAATTATTACAGAAAATATATTATTTTCTAAGACTAAATAAAGTTTAAAACAGCATTAAAAAAATGATACCTCTTGCGTATACTGATTGGCTTTCAACACATGAAAACACATAGAATTTTTAATTAGTTCACTTGGTAATTGAAGTAAACCATTTTCATTTTTATGCTGCTGAGGAAATGTTGTGATCCAAATAAGCAAACAGTCTTCTGGAAGATTTTCTTGGCACAGTTTCATCAATTTATTTAAACTGATTTTGTAATTTCTTACTTCTAATTCAAACCATCTATAAAGAAAAAAATATAATCTTTACTAATAAGTTACAATTATATAAATATCTAATCAAAAAGTTATAAAATATGTTTCAAAATGATTTGAATGATAATGACACATTCTATCAGGAATATATTACCAGCAATAGAATAGCCAGTGAAATACATTGAAACACATCCTCAAAGTTTATTTCTAAACTAGCAGTATCATTTGAGTAGGTCAGTGTTGAGTGTGCAATGTCAATTTCATACACAATTTCACAGAACTGTATTTGAAAGTGGTATAATCAATTTCAGCAAACAGACTGTCTTTGTAAAGGTAAATCACCTAGCAGACCTTCAACTTCTGAGACCAATGTGGAGAACATTAAGGAATTTTCAGCATAGCCCTTGAAAGTCTACAGCAAGAGCAAGCTGGGAGTTTTCAATTTTCAAATGTATGGTGTGTATTGTGTAAACATACACAATACTCAATAAGGATGCATTTTACATCCTTATTAAGTCTAGTTGCTGCAGCCCCTAACACTAGCAGATTATTGCAGAGTAACAAAGGAAGCTCACATTGAGCATCTGTGACAGCCAGCTTCATGTTACCCACTGACAATTAAACTTGGTTAATTCCATACGTGAAATTATTCTAATCATTTTGAAACACTGTATAAATCATTAAACAAATCAACTTTCAACTTATTTATATATGTACCAGTCAGGGCTGCGGAGATGGTAAAAAAACACTTGACTTCGACTCCGGCAAAATTAAATACCAAGTCATTATATGGAGGCAGAAATGCTCATAGGGAGATACTCTACTCTGAACGGAGCCCAGGCATTTACCCAAATACTTTTATAGTTAGTATTTTTAATATTTATTTGTATAAAAAAACTAATGTTTAACAAATATTTAATAAGAGGAGAAAGGGGGCAATAAAATTCTACGTTTACATATCTTTATTCTACAGCATTTGCACTTCAATTTCACCCTTGCAGACAAGTTAGTCCAACTAAAATGTGTGTGATCTAGTTACTTCAGCCCCTTGTTCAGAAAAAAATATATATATATACTTTGATCAATTAGTCTGGCTCATTCAGAAAAGAATATAGATATATTCAGAAAAGAATATAAATATATACTTATTTAGAACAAGGATAATAAAAAAATGATTCAAAAATATTCAAGTTCAATTGGGTCAAAATAATTTAACTACTAAACATAAATACTACAAAGAAAACTACATATTTAATAAATTAAATTGCTGCATTTTGTATTTAAATAAATTAATTACAACAAAATACAAAACATTTTTAAAAAATTAATAAGAAAATTTATTTCATATTTTCATTTAAAAAAAAAAAAAACTAAATTACATTTATAATTTTGAATTTTATAAAATGGTTCTAAGAAACAAAACAGCTTCAATTAAATCCTCCTTCATAGATGCCCTTAAATCAGCTTTAATTATTTTCAAAGCTGAAAATAATCTTTCTACACTGATTTGTGTTGGGGGCATTGCTGTGACAGATCTAGCTGCATCGTGAATAATTTCTGGATATACTGAAACAGCTTCTTCCACATTCAATTTTGATAAACAGTCATCAAATGGGCTATTTCAATTAGCCCATTTAAAAAGTTTTGTTCAAATTTTATTTTTTCAAATTCTGCTGGTTTAGTTTCTTGATTTGTTAAACGTCTTTGCTTCACTTTGAGACGTTCTAAACTATCCAAATATGCTTCGAAATCAAGCTCTTTTTTTGGAGATGATGATTCTGAGTTGTCATTACATTCATTATTTTTATTTTCATCTTTTGATTCATAAATGTAAGGTAACTGCAACCTTTTCAAGCAAATAGATATTTCATGAAGTTTTTCTTTTCCTGAGGCAATTTGATTGTCATTTAGTAAAATTCGATTCATTGGATCAACGTAAATAGCAGCTAACAAGATTTTATTGTCTAACAACTGAATCTCTGTTTCTCATTGAAGATAAAATTGCATTAGCAACAATTGCTCAAGTTTTGTCGAGCAGATGCATCAAAGTTTTCCACTATAAGAAAAAATTTCCAGGTGTCAAATCTTTAGGGTAACAGTATAAGAGTATGACAAGACACTCTCTAATATTTCTATTTGTTTCCATTGGCTTTCAGTTAATGAAACACTTGGATTATCAAGGTCTTCAAGGAAGGTTTTCAATTTGAGCTACCGTTTAACCATTAAATAAGTGCTTCCCCAGTGAGTAGATTGATCTAAAATAATTCCTTTTCTAGCACGCCTTCTCAGAATAGCATCTATTTTAGGGGTTCTAGCTACAGTAGCTACCTGTCTTAATTTTGTAATGATTTTAGCTACCCGAGAGTCTTTTAATCCTTCTCTTATTGCTAATTGCAACATGTGAACAGCACATCGCATATGTTAGATTTGAAACATATTGAACACTTCCTCCACAATATCATCTAAATATTCCTCTTTTTCTATTATAGGCTCGATTTGTGTCACTGGCAAATATTTCATCAATGTTTTCTAATGCATTTTCATTATCTTGATTCATTTTTTCAATTATTTTTAACATATCTGATGCATTATCTGTTACAATACATAAAATGTGCTTTTTTTTAATTTTAAAATCTTCTAATACCTCTAGAACCAACTTCTGCAGATACTCTCCTGTGTGATGAACCATAGTGTCTTTTACTGCTAATGTCTTTGTAACAATTGTATTATTCTCATCAACAAATTGAACATTAACTGCAAAACAATTCACTCGATGACGAGTGCATGCATCCATTTTAATAAATATGAAGCGATCTTTTTCAAAGTTCATCTTTTTTCAAAACAGCCTCTTCAATTATAAGCCTTCTGACGTTTTCTCTATCTAGTGGAATTCCAAGTTTTCCTGCCATTTGCTGTTTAAGCCTAAAAAGGCTGGTCATGAAAAAAAAGATCAAGGGCACACTATCTTGCATCACCATTTCAATTATGAGATTTTTCAACTTTGCACTCATCATTGTTACTGTAACTTTATCCAAAGCAAAGTATTTGCACACTTGTGTTTGTACTGAACTAAATTTTTGGATATTTTCTAATTTTAAAACAGACGAAGTATTTCTACTGTTGTCTTTTTCATTTACTTCTTGTAAAATTTTAGGATGTAGACATTGAAAATGTCTTTTTAGATTACCTGCTCTTGTAGGCACATTTTTTTCCTCAGAACTAGCAAAAGCACTAATGTTTGCTTCACAGACATGTTTACCATCATCATTTTCTACAATGCATTTACACTGATAATATTTTCCATCTGTTGTAAGAGTATAATATTCAAAAACTGCAGACTTTGAATTTGAAAACACTTTCTTTTCCATTGTGAAATTGTGAAAGGGTAATTAAGTATCTAACAATATTTAAGTTTACAAAATTAGATATAACTCTTAAAAATAATATGTAGATAAATATAATTCATACTTACAAGTTACAAGTAAAATAATTTGAACTTGAGAATCGAAGTAAAAACCCTTTAAGTACTTTTTCTGAGTTAACCCGGGTTGGACGAAAAGGACACAAGTACGAAACCTGAATTAACTCGGACAAGTAAGTCAGTCTCCCCCCAGAGAGATAGTAGTAATGACCGAAAAGCATGTGTTCTAATTGGGATTATTCCTGGAACTACTGCACACCTTACTTGCTTACTAGAACCCCAATTCCCCTTGAAGTTCATGTAAAGATGTCTCATGAAAGTCCACTGAGCAGCTGGCTAGAGGTCAAATAGTTGTAAATTTTGGAGACCCCAGTGTCTCATCAAAACTTGTTTTTAATGCAATAAAATGACAAATAAATGTGAAGATCCTAAAATCGCGCCGAGAATTCAATTGTTTACAAGATCGCTACATCGGGAAATTTCGGAAAGTCAATCGGAGCGAGAACGCGCATCGAGCTATAAACCGGACATCTGTAAAGCATTTCTTCTAAAACAAACACAATGCGGTAATAAACGACGAAGGGAATGTCGCGGTGCTCATATACAAGAGTCGAGATGTAAACAATTAACAAAAAGGGGAGAAAGAAGAGAGACAGATGGTCAAGGACACCTGTTAGACCATATGAGCCCGGGATCGTCTCGAAAGGGGGGCAGCCACAGAACGTTTGGCGGATCGGTTCAGCCAGATGTCCGCGAGAGGGGGGCAAACAGTGTAAATTATGTGAGTAGCTGTCAACGCCCGGGCGCTGTCCCCGGCCAAACTTGGTTTTCGTCTTGCTTAGAAACAGTAGACTGACCAATCGAAAAAAGGAAAAAGGGACTTGAGACCAATCGAGAGGGGAAAATTCGAGGGAAAATCGTATAAAAACCCCCAAATCAAGGTCAAAGGAGAGACGACGGAGCTTTCTACCAAGAAGTGGACAACGGGACTCCAACCAGCCACCTACTCCTTCACCGACCCCTCGGACTCTCCTACCCGACTGCCCTGGGGCTTTACCGACGACTCCGACAGCACTCTCCAATCGCCGTCATCCGGAGCGCCTTCTGCCGCAGACGATCTAGATCGCATCTTGTATTGTAGGCCTACGTTGTAAGTTTGTTCTGATGTTAAAATAAACGGTTATTGTAAGACACTTGTCATCTTTGCCTCTGCCGCCACCACCCACATACGATCGGTCCCTAGGTTTTTCCTGACGTGCAATTAACTAATTGCCCCCATATGTCAGCAGCTTACATAAAGCATCCCTAACAATATATTTATTTTAAATTATTTCATATTATTCTAATATTTTTACTATAAAATTGCATTGGGGAATCATGCTTTGAAAATTACAATAAAATTAAGTTTTCTTTAAAAAATATAACAAAAATCTGAAAAACCTTTTAATATTTATCTTATTTTCTTATCACAGAATTAAAGTACAAAAAACAGTGAAATAATAATGAAAACAATCAATTTCACTCATTTCACTAATGCATGTTTTCATATTATAGTAAAATATCAATCAAATGTAAGGTACTGTACATCATTTATAAACTGAACCATATATGATTGTAGAAATGTGATGATGATCCTAGTAAGTTTTGTCCCATGGAAAAAAAGCTATTACATCTGACAATATATACTAAGCTAATATCATCATATGATGATGTGGTGTTCAATAAAAGTGAGGCAGTACAGTCCACGAATGAAACGTACAGGAAGGACTCTGCAACAACTACAACAATATACAATGTCCCTTTATTTCACTTAGAACAAATAAGGTTTTTATAAGAAATCCCAACTGATTTTTAATGACTTACAATTCTAGGTGTTTCACACAGGGGACTCTTTGTCCCTAAACAAAGCACAATGGTGTGTTATTTTTATAGTGCATAACAATCAGTTTCTTGTAATCGCGTGATTAACCTAACTTAAACCTAGCTTAAATCTAACTTAATATTAAGGAAAAATAAGGAAGATAGGATAGCGGGAAGGTAGAAGAAAAGAAGGGATGATTCATCCGGGGTCCTCTCTTTCTTCGGTTGGTACGTACTTTGGGTAGGATCTGGGTTCGATGATAGTGGCTTTCGTCTTCACTATCCTTTCTTCTCTATTAATTATCGGGGTTCTCTAATATGCCAGTCTCTATATTTCGGTTCCTCACTAGACTATCACAAACTTCTTTCCTCTCTCCAAAATCACGATTGGAACTTCTCTCTTTATGTCCAACTCTCTCCGTGTCTACTCGAAAAAGTGACCCCTCTCTTAGCCACTTTTCCCCAGGCCACACTACCTGCTATTGTCTCTGCCGATTCTCAGAATGGCTAATCCAGCCCCAAGGCGATAACAGTCATCTTGGGAAGTTTAAGAAAGAATAGACAAAGGAAATAGAGGAAATTGCAAAAATAAGATAGAATTATCACTATATACAATAAAATATATATTTACAATATGATACATATATACAATATGGCCGATGGTCACAATGTGATAAAATGCATCACATGACACATAATGCATGCAAATATTGCTGTTGACAGTGTACTTGCCATCCAATTGTGAAAATGGAAGCTAACAAAGATGAACAGCATGCTGTTGTGCATTTTTTAATAGCAGGAAATGTTAGAAGGCAGATGCATAAGCAGATAAAAGTAGTGTACAGTTATTGTATGGGCCTGACTTAAGTGCACATGTAGCAACAATGGTCTCCTCTACTTTGGAAACTAAGCCAATTATCAACAAATTAATGGGAAGTATCTACATACAATCATGGAACACCGGGGATGTAAACCACACTTTCGGAAACCTCTTATCGGTGTTAGACGCAAAACGAAAAATCTTCGTTAACGTTTTCGAACTTGGTAGTTCTTCTTCAGACGGTAAAAACGAGGAACGCAGATCGAATAATGGAACGAGTTATTTTTAAACCGAAATCGAATGCTTCACGATGCAGCTGGTCAGACATGCGCATATGGTGCGAGTAGATGGCGATTAAAGGTTGGTGTCGATGAGGGTCTGCCAGGCAGTGGACAAATTGAGTTCCTCTTTATAGTTAATGCAGGTGGTGGTGCGGCTGTGTTTGTAAATGGAGATAGCCTCCAACCACCTCAGGTGTTCAGGGTGAGGTGATGTGATGATAAGCCTGGCTTGGTTGAGGGCCGCTTCGATGTCCGGATCGGTGGCGTAAGTTGAGATTGCCGTAGAATTTCTCCCATGGCGAATATCCGCATTGTGCTCACGTATTCTGATTCCCAAGGATCTCTTGGTTGAGCCGATATAAACAAGGTTTCTGTCAAACCTGTGATCCTTAAGCGGTATGGAGTAAACGCCCGGAAGTCTGTTGGGGTTGGGGAATCCTTCCCATTACGAAGTATGTCCAAGATGGTGGGACATCTTCTGTATGCGATCTTAATACGACGCTTGCGGGTAATCCTCTTATATAACGTTGCCACATACGAATTATATGTGACGGGGATCCGTGTCTCATCCTCAGGTTGATTGCAGAGACGCAAGCGGACGTCGGAGATACGTGCTGTGCGACGGTGACGGTTAACTAATCTATTAATAAGCTTGCGGTACCCGTGGATGGTCACTACGTGTCTGATATGTATGCTCCAATTCGGTGGCCAGTGCTGCTGGAGTGAACAAATGCGAAAATGCCCTCTTAATTAACGTGTTGAAAGCGGCGGACTTGTACTGGAAAGGGTCACATGACCCAACAGGGATGTAAAGAGAGGGCGTACCAGGTTTACGGTAGACCAAAGTTTGTATAGATGGTCCTTCAATGTTGATGTTTAGATCTAAGAAGTGGATCCCCGTGTTGCTAGCTTGTTCCAATTCTACGGTCAAGCCATAAGGGTTGTCATTAACCATTTCCACAAATGCCGACACATCAGGTACATTTCTCCATAATATGATTATGTCGTCAATATACCTTTTGTATACGATGATGTCAGGAAGATAGTGCGGCAGGACCTTTTGCTCCAATTGTCTGATGACCATCTCGCATAAGTCTCCCGCTACTGGGATCCCCATAGGAACTCCCCTTTTTTGTGTGTAAACAGCTCCATTGAACATGAAAAACGAGTTATAGCACAGCATATGGGCCATCTCCAGCACTTGTTTGTGCAAAGTGCGGTCTCCAACAATACCAAGGAGGAGGTCCCTGAGAGCACAAAATGCTGGGGGAGCTCCAGTGATGGGTATAAAGATTTAAAATCCAAAACGGTGATAAATCTTGGGAGAGAGGGAAGATCCTTAAGGATAGAAATGAGATCCACCGAGTTAGCGATCTTGTACAAGTAGCCATCCAACAGGGGAGCTATCAATGAGTGTGCGCCCCTCTCCAGTTTACGAGTAGGGGCTCTAGCTTTATCCACCACCGGTCGTAGTTGTCAACCTTGTTTATGTGTCTTGGCGAATGCGAAGAACCTGGGGGTGTCGGGGGAGTCAACAACAATGTTACCCAATTCCAGGCATTTAATTAGCTTCGAACAGGCTAGTCTCTTGACCTTAGATTGTAGTTTGTCTACCATATCATCTCCCACCTTGTTGCATTGCGTGAGATTAAGGTATTCGATTAGATTTCGCTCATAAGTGGAATGCGTCATAAGCACCAATGACTTAGACTTATCTGCTCTGACCAAAGTTACGTTGTTAAGTCGCATCCAACTGGTTGTGCGCCATAGTTTGTTTCTCAACTCCGCCACTTCAGAGGGTTCCTTAGCCTCTTTGATTCTGAGCATTGCCATCCACCTATAATACTCTTTATGCTTGTTGGGCAGGCCTTTAATTAAGTTTTCTAAGTCAGGAATGAGGCTCCATGATCCGGTTTTAGGAGGTGGAGGTGCTTAAGACGGTCCGTACCTCAGAATGTCCACCACAAAATCGGGAGGATGTAGGTCGTCCCACACGATAAATGGAAATGTCGGGTGCTCGTGATACCTGGGCACTTGGAAGCGTAATATCCATTGTAGTTTCTTGGCGTACTTTCTCCTGAGGTTGGTATTTAATCAGTCTTGTATGGACACCAGATTGACGTTCTCCCGTGCTAACTGTTCAGGGTCCCGTAGGAACAACAAATCCTCAATCTCCACGAGATGTGTTAATTTAGAAAACACTTGGTGTCCATACAAGAAAGCGTATTGAAAAAAAGCTGCTGTAGAAGAAAACATAGAAAGGACCCCGGTAACGTACAACCCACACCTAAAAATCAATATACAACGCACGAAGAAGGGAATTAAAATAGCTTATAGGAGAAACCCTTCCATATACGGTCTATTGAGAAACGGAAAGGACACACATAACCCGAACAGACTTCTGGGAGTATATAGTATCCCTTTGAAAGATGACAGATGGCAGAAGCAATTATTGTACATAGGGTCCACCAAACGTCTACTATGCACTAGAATAAAGGAGCATAAATCCGATATTAACCGCAATAAATATACAACGGCATTGTCCATCGTATGCTACAAACCCGGACATAACACCGATTTTTAATGAGGCAAGAGTGATCTGCACCACCCGACATCAAGAACATCTGAGAACTTTGGAAGCAATAGAAATTTTCAAGGCCGATCGCACAACAACATGCATCAATTTCAAAGAGGAAATTAATCTCTACAGCTTGGCAATTTCTATTGGAAGAAAGGTCATAATTGGTTAAATGTTACACGTAATTAGCATAGGAGGCGCACATCATTTTTCCAACAGAAAAAAAGAAATTTTAAAGGTTTAGAATTGCACGCGATTGCCACACGTACTCGAACTTTTAGAAGCGGAACACGTTCCATTTATTCGAAGCATTCGATTATCGAATCCAGTTACAGCAAAAATTGGCCTGAGGAAGAGCCCAAAAGGAGCAGCGAAAACATTTGCCAGTTTATAAATATTTCATGCTGGTTATCAGTTATAGAAGGTATTTATTTTGTTTAAACCTGTATAGTTCGTCAATGTCTGTATGTGTGATCTGGTGAACAACATTGTAAATTTTTGTATATATCAATATTCTACTTGTACATAAACTTATTGTTAAGTTGGTATTCTTTGTCTTCCTTCTCATGTGATAATCATTCACCTTCAAAATAGTCTTAATACTGATTATTGTGATTTCCAGTGTGAATATCAATATCCAAAATTAATTATTTTTAGTATCAAGACAAGAAATAGCAATCTTACACAAAGAATTTTAAGATTATTTATTTCAATAAATTTTTAAACCATCTGAAATTTTAATTCAAATGTATGAAATAAAATAATTATTAAAATCTGTGCTATTTTAATTGTCAGATCTGACAATGCTGTAGCTATTTTGTTTACATATCACAGTATCACGTTTGCTTTGTTGAATTTCAACAAAGTTTGTTTGCAAACATGTGCAATTCTTTTATCAGAAAAATCACAGAAAAGCAAAATGGCTTTCATAATTGCATGTAAGTCAGCAACTTCTTTTTGTATTTTGTTGATGCTTTTACTGAGACTGTTAGACTAGACATTGCTTGTCGGAGATATTAGTAAAAACAAGTTAGACTCATGTAACTGGTTATATAACAAAGAAACAAAGAATACACAAAGATTACACTGCCTTGACTCATGGAAAGTGAGCACTGAAAAGGAGAGTGTGAAACTAGGTCACCGTCACCAACGGTTCCTCGAGAGATCAACAGCACCACCAACCTTTTATTACGTAACGGAAGAACGTTTACAAAACACTGCGACACAATTTGTTGTACGTAACAATGTCGTATAACATTTGACAATATTTTGATTGTTGATTCCAACACACCCCCTCAACAATTGATCATTAACACAATCTGATATCGCAAGTAAATTTATTAACCTTACTCGTGTCTAGCAGCTTTGTTAACAAGTTGGCCATCATCTGTTCACTCAAACAATAAATTACAGTAATTTCTCCCGAATTCTTTAAATCACATACAAAATGGTATTTTGTGTCGGTATGTTTCGTGTGTTGTTGTGCTTTTACTAATTCTAAAAGTCGTATACAACTTTGATTGTCCTCAATTATTTTGATAAGTGTTGTGATCAGTAGATTTATTTCTTCTAGAAGTCGTTTCATCCATACAGTTTCTTGAGTAGCTTCTGCCAAAGCTACGTACTCCGATTCGGTGGACGAAAGTGCTACACACTGTTGCTTTTTGATAACCCAAATAGGACTTCCTTTTAACAAAAGCAAATATTCTGTGTTCAATTTGCGGTCTATACTATCGCCTCCCCAGTCAGCATCTACATAACATTTAAGTTCTAATTCTTCATCAATATTTCCTAATCCAAGTTTCTTCTTTTTTGTCAAATTCAGATAATGAAAGACTGTTTTTACTTCCACCCAATCACTTTCCAAAAGTTTTGTTCCTTTTCTCACTAATATCGATGTACTGTACTTATCACAATATCTGGACGCGAGTTAGTTGCTAGATATAATAAAGACCCAATAGCACTTCTGTATACATTGTTGTTTTTGAACGTATCAGGCATTTCATTTCTTCTTAAATATCCTGTGTCCATAGGAATATTAGATGGTCTTGAATTGAATAAGTTAAATTTCCACAATTTATTTTCGACATATCTTTCTT
Source organism: Centruroides vittatus (assembly GCF_030686945.1). Taxonomy (NCBI): domain Eukaryota; kingdom Metazoa; phylum Arthropoda; class Arachnida; order Scorpiones; family Buthidae; genus Centruroides; species Centruroides vittatus. The sequence goes on from NW_027122171.1 coordinate 1,247,704, forward strand.
GGTGGAGTGAAAATATTCCATTCTCGTCTCTTTCAAATTGTATTCCCAGATAATATTTTAAGTCACCTGAATTCTTGATTTTAAACATTTCTTTCATTTCGGTCTCAAATTTGGTTAATGTATGTTTGCCCCTGGCCATTGCTATTATGTAATCTACATGAATTGCTAAATACAAGCATCTTTTATGGCTTCCAGTATAAAGACAGGGATCGGCTACCCTTCTTCTAAATCCTTTAGATAGCAATGTTTCATTGAACTTTTTGTTCCATTCATTCGCTCCTTGTTTCAAGCCATATATATTTTTCAATAATTTGCAAACCATGTCTGGCGATCCTTCTTCGTATCCTTCAGGTTGTTTCATGTATACCTCGTGTGATAAGTCTCTGTTTAAGTAAGCCGTTTCGATGTCATAATGCTTAACTTTCATGTTCTTAATTCCGGCTATAGTTAGGAGTGTTCGAAGGGTGGCAGTTTTGATCACGGGGGCATATATGTCATTGTAGTCAAAGCCATACTTTTGTGTGTATCCTTGAGCGACTAAACGAGCCTTAAAATGATTAACTTTATTGTTTTCGTCTCTCTTAATTTTATATACCCATCTGCTTCCTACTGCAGTTTCACCTGGAGGTAATTTCATAATTTTCCATGTGCCGTTATTTTTCATGGCTGCTATTTCCTGATTCATGGCTTCGGTTCATTCTTTGGAATGTTTGCCTGCGATTGCCTCGCTATATTCCCTCGGTTCTACTGCATCCTCTGTCACTGATAAATTTATTGTTTCAATTAACCTTATAGGAGGTACTCCCTTAGTACCTCCCTTACTTACCTCCCTTTCTGATCTCCTTAAATGTATGCCAGTTTCTTCCATTTCTTGTTCCCTTGTTTTCGTTTCTCATTCTTCTTTTAAATTCATATCATCAACTGTTGTACTTTGTTTCGAATTTTCGTTATCATCGTGTGTATCGATTTCGGAGTCTCTGTGCTTGACGTTTTCCATTAAGTGAACATTTCTGCTTATTGTTATCTTATCAGTTTTCGTGTCAATTAATCGATAAGCTTTCAATGCTCTCTCGTATCCTATAAAAATTAGTTTTGTGGCTTTAGGTTCTAGTTTCTTTCGATCTTTAGGTTTACTAACATAAGCTGAGCATCCAAAAATTCTTATATGCGAGAGGTTTGGCTTCTTTCCATGCCATTTTTCGTATGGAGTTGTTTCACTCACTTTAGTAATTAATCTATTCTGTAGGTGATTTGCACTATTCACCGCTTCTCCCGAGTATAGTTCGGTAATCGAGCATCAATTAACATGCATCTTGTCATTTCTGTCAGATATCTATTCTTCCGGTGTGTTCAACGGTGAGGCGCTTCGCTAACTTAAATTGTAACTCAACGTTTTCGGCTTGTTAATGTTCTTTTCGTCGTTGAATTTGTTACTAATATTGTTGATTATGGCTGGAATAGAAAGTAACCCTGGTCCGTTGCAACATTCTCCTCCCAGCTTAAGTCAAACAGATATGCAAAAGAAGGGGTGTGGACGTCCTAGAAAGGCATTTGCGCCTAGTTCTGATAATACTAGTCATTTAATTGAAAAAATTAACGAAGACGACATAATTGATGAAGAAACAAGAGAAAATAGAGAGACATCGAGAAAATCTAAAATTGTTGATTATTTTGAATTATCAGATCAGGTCGCTCAAATTGGCGATGATGAACCAGAATATTCTTTAAAATCAATTTACGAGCTAATACAGAGTAAATTTGAGTCATTAACTCAGGGAATCAGTGCTATTAAACAGGAAATAAGTCGTATACAGCAAGAAAATATCAAAATTAAGAAAGATATGAAAGCCATTAATCAGAAGATTCTCATAGGTGAAGATAAAACGAAGGCAGTTCTGCATTTAAAAGGTACGTTTGAGTTTCAATTGGATAGTATTCTTAACGAAAATAACAATAAAAATCTGATAGTGATAAATTTTCTTTTTAAATCGAATGATAGGCTAAAGGAATTTTGTGAATTCATTGAGTTAGAGCTTAATCTAAAAAACATAGAAATCGATGAGTTAATTTCACTAGGAAAAAGCAATGTAAATAACCAGGTAGTGAAAATAGTCCTCGCATTGGTTAAAGATAGAAATCTTATTCTTAAACAATTTTGGCAGAAAAAATCCAAATTTGAAAAAGAAACTACTAAAATTATCATGAAGTCAGATTTATGCTATAGATCTAGAATTAGAAGAAAATATCTTATGAGTAAAATTAAAATAGAATTTTCTGCTGAAACCAAATTAACGGTGAAAGACGATTACTTTATAAAAAATCACCTTAAATATTCTTTAGATTTGAATACTAACGAAATTATTCCAATTGATCATTTTTTAGACCATGCAAATCAGATGAGAAAAATGATATAATTGCTACTTCTAATATACAGTGTAACATTAATGATAATCCTTGGTTAACACTTAAAAAGTATAACGACGGTGTCGATGATTCCATGCTTGACAATAATAACTATAGTGAAAATATGGAATTAGTAGCTAATGGAAATTATAACAAAACTTTAATCTCCTTTTGGAACTGTCAGGGTTTGAAAACTAAAGTGCATGCTTTAAAAACAAAATTCTTTTTAAACTTAAACATGGTAGTTGGAGTTATTGAGACTTGGTTAATAAATCTAAGTACAACGGAAAAAAATTATTTAGAAGCTGATAATTGCGTGGTATTCAGTGGAGCTCATAGATTGAGTAAGTACGGTCATCCTTCTGGCGGAATTTTACTTTTAGTTAAGAAAACTTTTGGGCATATCATTTACCAACATACTACGTCATATTATATAGTGGCCATCATAAAATTAAATGAAAAGCTCAATTCTGAGTGTAATGAGTATTACTTAGGAACAATAGTCACATATCTCACACCTTCCAGTGATAAAAAGTCAATCCTTACAGCAATTCAACATCATATAAATAGATGGGCTTTTTTAACTCAGAGTTGGATTATTGGTGGAGATTTTAATTCCCGTATTGGTGAAAATATGGATACCAAATTTTATCGAAATTATGAAAATATTAGCAACACAAGAAAATCTAAAGACAAAAGGTTTAATGGCGAAGGCAAAATATTGTTGGACTTCGCAGAAGAAAATCAACTCATTATATTGAACGGCAGGCTAAATGGCGACGTCCCAGCTGAATTTACATATTTACGTAACAATAATAAATCAATAATCGATTACATAATATGTTCTGAAACTTTGGTTGATCAGGGTATCGCTTTAACAGTTTTAAATGAAGACTTATCTGATCATTTCCTGATGCAGCTTGAAATACAAAATGATAAATCCATGATAAACTTTGATAGAGAGGCTCAACTATCCAAAAATAAAAAAAACTATCACATAAAGTTTAACATGCAGAAATGGTTAAGTTGTTCTGAATCCATAACTGATGAACTTTTAATGCAAGAGAAAAACAACGCTCCTATTGCAAACTATCGGAGGTTAATATCTAAATTATCGAAATGCCAGGTTAAACATCGCAATTCGACCAGAAAAGTAAAATATAAAAACTCTTGGTTTGATGACTGCTGTTATCGACATAAAATTATAAAACAACGTTGGCTAAAAACATTTAGGAAAACTAATTTATCTGAGGACCTGAACAAGTACATAAATAGCAAAAAAACTTACATGAATTTAATAAGAGCAAAAAAGAAACGTCATTTGTTTAATTTAAATAAAACATTAATGGAGGCAAAAGATTCGAGAACTTTTTGGAAAATTATTAATGATTATCGACAGAATAGACATGGTTATACTAGCCAAAGAGTTATCAGCCGTGAAGACTGGGTTGACCATTTCCAGAAATTTTCGGACGAATATTTATATAACCAGTCTAATATTCACAATGAATATTCCATGTTTCTTCATCTAAATCATAAAGAAACTATTAGTGTTCATGAAATTCAAAAATGTATTAACAAGCTAAAAAACAAATCAGCCCCTGGATCCGACGGCATTCCTAATTCGCTAATTAAACTTTTGCCTTTCAAATTAATACAGTATTTGACTAGATTCTTTAACAATATCTACTCCAATGGAGAAATTCCTTTAATCTGGAAAGAGGTGATTCTATCTATGATTTACAAACATGGTAACAAAGACGATCCTGCGAACTATCAACCAATTGCGTTACTGTCAAATTTCAGAAAAATTTTCACAGCCATGTTAGCTAAAAAATTGAATACGTGGACAAAAACAAATAATTTACACAATCCTACTCAATATGCTTATATAGCGCATGGAGGCACGCAAAAAGCCTTATTTGTTTTATTGGCACTTATACAACTGCAGTTATTAAAAAAGAGAAGAAAAGTCTTTGCTATTTTTCTGGACCTATCAAAAGCATACGATTCAATATGTATAAAATTGCTTCAAAACAAATTACATAAACATGAGGCTAGCAAACGTCTAATAAATATTATTGGTCAACTTTATGGCAATTGTAATGTAATAATTAAACAAAATAATATATGTGGGACGCCATTTACAGTCAGCAGAAGATTGTTGCAGGGTGATCCTTTATCCCCTTATTTATTTAATTTTTACCTATTTGACCTGAATGACTGTTTTATGAACAAAAATGACGGTATTTATATTCATAACATTTGTATTCATTCATTATCCTATGCAGACGATATAGTCATTGTTGCTCCATCTGCAATTGCTCTTCGATGTAAAATTCTACAAATAACTGAATACTTAAATAGTTAAAGGTTAAAATTAATCCCAAGAAATCTGAGGTTATGATTTTTAGAAATGGGAACAGAATGTCTAAAAAAGTCATGTCTTTCTATATTCATGATGAAAAAATAAACATTGTCAATGAAAAAAAATTTTTGGGCCTCATATGGATCTTTAATTTGTCATTCGAGAGACACTATAAATACATTGTTGCTAAATCCAGAAATCTTTTGAATAATTTGATAATTTTATTTTCTAAAGCAAAGATAAGAAATAATAAGACTCACTTTAAATTGTTTAATTCTATAGTGCTAAATGCTTCGCTGTACGCTGCTCCTATTTGGTGTCTTAACAAATTTAATAATCTTGAAAAACTTCAAAATATATTCATACGTAAGCTATATCAATTGGAGTTCAACACACCAGGGAGTGTTCTTCGCTTGAAATTTAACAGATATAAGATAAACACGATCTTGTTTAAAGCCTGTATGAAATGGTTACAAAAGATAATTAATACAGATGACTTGTCTACTAGGCTTGTATTATTATTATACAATAAATCTCAGAAGTCAAATACAAATTGAAATTGAATTATCCAACTGTCTCTTATACTCAACGAATACGGTTTTTCCATTGATCTAGTTTTCAATTATCTTGGAAATAATAATCAATATATCAACCAATTAATGTATAGAGTTATAGAACATTCCATAGTTCAAGATACGGAGGATGTTCGTAATAGAAGCAACAAGTTTTATTATGATCTTATCTTTAACTATCCATTTATTAACAATTCTATTTTTACGAACTTAACTTTTCAAGTTAAAAAATTTTTTGTACAGATGAGACTTAATCAAAGAGGACTTATATTAGAAGGTAAATATTTAGAATATGCCCATTCTACTTGTCCAAACTGCAAAAAACTAATATCAAAAATTCATTTATTCTATGGATGTGACTTCGATAAAGATCAAGACTCATATACCACTGGAGATCAAAATGTCAACCAAAGTTTAGTGAGTCATATGTATGATAAGTTTAATCAGGCTACCAATAACAAAATTTTTAATTTCTATAATGGCGTTAAAAGACTTTTGAATGTAAAATCTTAAATACCATATGTGATTTCATAAATTGTAGATATGTTTGATCTTTGTAATTGAATGTTTGTTTTCCATCTTACATTAAACATCATGTACCCCCTTGTAACAGGCGACTGCCTATTATGTTAATAAACTGATTATGATTATGATTATGATTATCTATTCTTCCTTTCAGCTACCACATTTTGTTGTGGGGAATAAGGTGCCGTAGTTTCCCATAGAATACCTTCATTTTTAAAGAATGTCTTTAAATTGGTACTTGAAAATTCACCTCCTCCGTCCGATCTGATTTGTTAAGGAGTTCTTCCAAATTTTGTTTGTACATATTTAACATATTCCTTTACTTTATTGGGTACTTCACTTTTATGTTTAAGAAGATATATTTCGGTGTACCTACTGTAATCATCTATCATGGTTAAAATGTATTTGTTGCCTCTCAGCGTTGCTGTTTGCATTGGTCCGCATACATCAGTGTGTATTAATTCAAGTAATTGATAGGTTTTGGTTTCCGATTTCCTTGGAAAACTTTTAGCAATCATCTTGGCCTCGATGCAATATTCACAAGGTTTGAATATGCGATATTTCTGAATATTTATTCCTGTAGCCAATTGTTTATTCTGCATTGAAATTATGGAGTTCATGTCATAATGCCCTAATCTTCTATGCCATAAATGGATACATTCCTTCATATCATTAACCACTGTAAGCACTTTATGTGATTTATCAAGCTCATACAAACATGTGTTTGCTGTTGCCAATGCTACTGTTGCTCCGTTTTTCTGGATAGAGCAAATGTTCCCTTCAAATTTTACGGTAAACCCTAATGTCGTTAGTCTTCTGACTGAGATTAAATTTTCTTTAAGATGTGGCACATATAGCATGTCTTTCATATATATTTGACGTTGTTCGTTATTTTCATCCATGCAGGTTATCATTACATTGCCTTTACCTTCAGTGTATAGGGCTTGACCATTGGCTAGTATTACTCTCTCTCTCTATGTTTACTATTAATGGTTGTGAATAAATACTTCTCGCAACACATGTGACGAAGCTCCCGAGTCTACGTACCATTGATGAATATCGTTTTGTGTTCCTGTCCTAAAACATACATAGGATTGCTTTTCCGGGTGTTGTTCATCACTTTCCTCATAAATTTTGTTGATCTGATTTGGATGTTTTTCTTTCCATGTTGCATATTTCCTACATTCTTTCTTTATATGTCCCTGACTTTTGCAAAAATAACAACTTTTCAGCAAATTCCTTTTCTGAGTTACTGGGCGTGCTCCCACTTTAAATGCTTTATCCGCTTCACATTCTTCATTTGATGCGGTCTTTCTTCTCGAGTGTTCTTCGATTAATTTATTACATACTAACTCCTGAGTTAAATCTTCTTCTGAATGAGTCTCTAGTGCTGTTATTAAAGTGCTATAGCTGTCTGGCAAGCTACTAAGTAATAATGCTATCTTTAATTTCTCAGCTAGTTTCTCCCAGTGCTATAAGACGATCAACCATTTCTTCCATGTTGGCCAAGTGTATATCCCCATGTCACCATTTTCTTCTAGTTTTAAATTGCAAATTTTCTTCAATAGGTAAATTTTATTTGATAGTGTAGACTTAACATGGTGTTTCCTTATGGCTTCCCAAGTTCCTTTAGCTGTAGTTTCCTTTCTTACTAATGGCAGTTGATTGTCTTCCATCAGGAGGCCTATCATGGCGCGCGCCTTTCTGTCCTTTGTTAACCAAGATGAGTCAGAATCCAAGGGTATTTCCTTTTGTATTACGTCCCATAACTCGTCTTTTATCATCTGCAATCCCATCTTATATTTCCAAATGTGATAATTGTTGTTGTTCAATTTAGTGATGGCAATGTAACTTTTATCTGCCACTGTGAAGTCTCTTGTGTTCTCATTGAATATTCTTCTTACATAAAAATTATGTATATCCAGTTTACATTATTTCTTGAATTTACCTTTTTTTTTTTTCTCCTTATGCTTAATCAGTTTTTGCTGTAACTGGGCCCATAACCTATTAGACTAGATGTTGCTTGTCAGAGATATTAGTAAAAACTAGTTAGACTGCATAACTGATTATATAACAAAGAAACAAAGATTACACTGTCTTGACTCACGGAAGGTCAGCACTGGAAAGGGGAGTGTGAAACTAGGTCACCGTCACCAACATCCCCATGGGATCAACAGCACTACTAACCTTTTTTTACGTAACGGAAGAACATTTACAAAACATTGCAACACAATTTGTTGTACGTAACGATGTCGTATAACATTTGACAATAATTTCGATCATTGATTCCAACACAGACACCAGGGCAAGAACTTGTCACCATTTTAAACCAGGTCAAGTTTGGTTAAATCAGTAGTTAAACTGTGTTCAAGTTGTACATCAGTGGGCTAACAGTTAATTGACAGTCTGCATCATCAGTGGCCGGGCTATCAGTCAGCCCATGTTTGCGCACCTTTAGGCAATAAGACAAGTATTACTAAGAATAAGTCACAATTATTCCAGTAGTGGGATTTGAATGTTTAGTGTGTTACCTGCCAGAGAAATTATAAACCAGTTTGCAATGCACTATGGGACTGAAACTGATACAAATCTAGCTTTGTAGTTGTACAATGGAAAATGCTTTTCTACTTAGAATTTTGATTTTAGGAAGTGCATATGCATACTCCACACCCCCTGGATCCAGTCCTGTAATCTCCATGCAATGATTCAAGCTCTGGTACAAAAATTTTTATATAGGGGCCACAACCGGAAAGTTATAAAATCACTTTAACAAACACAAAGATGATATCTTAAACAGTAGGCTTTCCACTGACCTCTCTAGGAATGTATTGGAACATAATTTTATACTATTACAGTCAGGATCCTCTCTACTCAAACAATGTACAGATTGTAAAGTTATTTTTCACTAAGAGACATTTTATATAACAACATTCAGCTCATATAATAAGCTCATGCTTGAATCCCTGAATTATAGCTGTGTAGTCTCAAGACCACGTGTTCTGTTGCCTAACCGGCTCGTAACCAACCCCTTGGGTGGTTCATGGTGTAAAGAAGGGAGAGGCCTCATAGCGTAAAAGCTTCCTGTTGTAAAAGTCAATGGGAAGAGGGGAGATATGTGGTCCAAAGATCACGTGTTCTATTGCATGATCCTTGGGTGGGCCGCAGGGTAAAGAAAGAATGGACCGTGTTTTTGGAAGAAAAAAAGAGAGAGAGAGGGAGATCACGCATGCTCAACGGAAGAAGAAGGACTAGTGAGCATGTGTCAGAACAAGACAAAAGGACTTTTTATTCTGAGTATTGAACACCACTAGGATATATGTATATATTAAAAGGATCAGGCTCTCTTTGGAACAGTTCTTCAGAGACATCTCCCTAACAGTGAAAAAGAAAGGAGAAAGTGACTGAAATCAAGGTACATTAAGATAGTGTGGCCGTCGGCCATATTATTCGCGTATTTTATATTGTTTTAATATGTAATATAAGTTAGTGTTAGCAATTCCTTTGTTTCTTTTGTCTTATCTATCCTCCTTTATTTTCCCCACCACTCCTTTTTACCCTTTGGGTGGGATTATCGTTTCGAAGAAAGGGACAACGAATAGAACAATAGAAGGGACGATGCCAAGGGTCTCGATGAGAGAAAGTGAATCACTTTTGGACTGGACTGCGGAGAGAGAAGGTGTGAAAAGGAAGCGATCTCGACCAGGCTGTATAAGTTAGCAGCAGAGGAAAAGAAAAGGATACGACAGGAGAGTGAGAGAGTCACCAAGAACACGGGAAGCCTATAAAAATCAAACAGGACTCAAGAGCGGTATCCCACCAAAGTATTTCAATCTTCGTCTATTTCTATCTCTACATGTATATCTTTGTTCTTCCCTTTAGTTATAAGTAGGATAAGTTTTAGTTTTAAGATCTGCACGTGTATAATTTGTCGGGTTCTGTTTTGAGCGCGCCCTTTCGTTAAGCTTAATGACTGAACGACTGTAAAAGGATTTTTCTTTGTAAAGTTGGGATCCATAAAGAACCTGTTTCTGTTCTTTCTGGCGAGAATAAAATCATACCTTTGTTAAAAGTAACGTGTTTCGATTATTATTTTGTGTCGGTCTGTTCGCGGAAACCTTTACACCTCATCATGAATCTTCACAATAGTTCATCACACACTAAACATTGTAGATCAAAACACTTGGAGGTGAGAATTTCTCAATTTCTGTTAACCTGTGAAGGAGAAATAGTGAATATACAGAGTGATATTGTCGGATTTACATCCTCTTACGAAGTGGGATAAGTTTGTTACAATTTATATAATTTCCATCTAATTGCTCTCAAACAAAGGGAATTACAAGATCTAGATATTAAAATGTCATCGTGTAGACTTGTCTTAGGATTCTACAGTTCTACAGTCCCATAGAAAATGTTTCCAATTGGACCCCGCAGCTTCTAAGACTGGCTCAAATTCTACAGATTCTAGATCAAGATTATTGAAAAACCAGTGATATCTCTATATTTCATGTTTTAGATTATTCAATTTCAATTTTTATTCTACATATTTTATCACATAAGAATCCATAAAAATGTTTCCCGTAGAAAAATGAAAACATTAAATAATTCATCATAATCTTAAAACATAAATCTATGTTCCAAGGTTTTCAGAAAACATGCAAATTTTAAAATGGGAATTTACTATTTAATTATCGTTTTTTACTTTTACTTAAATAAAATTTTATTAAATTAAGTTTTATTTAACTTAAATTTAATTGTTGCTAATAATTTTGCATACATTCTAGAAAGGTAAAATTATGCTTCACCTTGCTATTCCTTTAAGGCAAAAATTGAAAAGAATTATATTTGGTAGCTCAAACTTCATATTATTAAATACTTTTTCTATATATAAATTATATAATTCTTCAGTAATATAAAAATGGAAATGAAAATAAGGAGTATGATACTGTCGTTCTTGATAACATCCTGCGCAATTTTTAATTAAAACATCTCCATAGAAAGATTCTTTCATCTGAAAAAACAAAAGAGCAATTATGACATAAAAACAGTTTGCAATTAAATAAAAAAAAAAAAATTTAAGTTTCAAATTTTTCATAATATTTTTGATATTATTTCTACATCATCCATGGTTATAAAATAACATGATGAAAACCTTATTTTTATAAAAAAACAAGATTGAAGCTCAAGAAAATGTTGATTTTTCTATATTATCAGTACTATTCTTATCATATAATTATTATTGACCAGCATTTTTGATGGTCTATACTAGAGATTCTTAAATACACCCACTTTAGGGCTGCATGTGAGTCATCAAAAACAGTCTGCATGATTACCAGGTCAATTCAGTACAACTTTTTTAATTCAAAGAGTTGACTTTTTAACTTTCAATCCAAAATATCATATATTTTTTGGATAAATTTCTAATAAGATTTATTTTTGATAATAAAATCCCCAAATACAAAGAATGTGGATGCTTTTGTAAAAAAAAAATCTTATTTCTTAACCTGGATATCCATATAAGTGATTTTGCTGCACAATTTAAATGTTTTCAGGCATTGCATATGCAAGATCTATAAAAAAATAAAAATCTAAATCATATGGTTATGTGAAAATTAAATGCTTGAGCTGGATGTTCTTTTTCATCCATGTGAATTAGACACTACCAATCAGCAATATCAAAGATGGTTTGATGTCATTTGTACAAAATGTCTTGGGGATGAATACATCAACTGAGAAATTAATAAAGTTTGCAACTTCCCAAAAATTTTTGATAAAAGGAATGAAAAATATTAAGATGAAAAACTAAAAATAATGACAAATCAATGTTTTGTTTTCTTTTTTCTACAAAAATAGGCGATGATAAGTGTCATTGTCATCTATCTTTGATTTATTCTCCTTTCTTCTTGTCAGATAGCAAGATTTCTTCTTGGGTGTGGACTAGCGCTAGTTCTATTGTTATCTACAAAATCTCTGAAATCATTTATATTTATTTTGAATTTCAAAACTTCTTTTAATCAATCTAATTTTCTTTTACCTTCCATCTGCAATAAAGTTAATTCTTCTTAGAGCAACATAGATTCATTTAATAAATTGAGTAGTTCAGCCAATCAATAGTCAATAAACTTATACTGAAATCTATTTTTAAATATTTCTTCTTCATTTGAGAGGAAAAGACTAAAAAAAATTTTTCTAAATTTAGTTTCATAAAAAAAAGATATATAGTGGAACCCCATTTATCCAACTCAAACGGGACTGAATCTGATCCAGATGACCAAATATTTGTATAATCTGGAAAATTCATTAACAATATAAACAGCACAGTTGTGTCAAATAGCCACGAGGGTAAAAATACAATACGATTAAAACATTTGTATATTCTAAAAATAAATCATTTCTAGATTAAAACAAGTAGATATACTCTTTACATCCGACTTCGAGAAATTTACTCGCACAGACAGATGAAAAACGAAGAAATACTAAACCTTTATTCTTAACAGTTCCATTCTCACAAAATTCAAACAATCCAAATTGTTTAGATTTTGGATTGTTTGAATTTTGTGAGAATGGAACTGTTAAGAATAAAGGTTTAGTATTTCTTCGTTTTTCATCTGTCTGTGCGAGTAAATTTCTCGAAGTCGGATGTAAAGAGTATATCTACTTGTTTTAATCTAGAAATGATTTATTTTTAGAATATACAAATTTTTAATAATATTGTTACAAATCCCATTGGTTTTAATTTTACAAATATTTATGATAAAACAGTACATAATTAACACAATAATTGATTTAATAAGAAATCATAACACAACACAAAATAACTTGGAGATGTCAAAAAGTCATGAGATAGGTGTGACACCTATCTCATGACTGATCTTCTGATGTTGAGAAAGCATAAGTTGAAACTCTCTCAGGTCAGGAGGTTGACTGCTGATGAAGTCATCTTGGAGTTGCTCCTCTCTTTGTTTTGTTTTGTTTTTGAATAAATTTTCTCTATCTAGTCCGGGTTCTCACATGAGGGATGGAAATTCTTCTGCATCCACAAGAAAATGAATAGTAAAAAACTAATGGAATTTTGCAGTTGGATTAGAAAAGGGAAATTAAAATTAAACAGTATGTTTTATTTCCAGTTTAATAAAAGAAACCCTTCTAACCTTTTTTACCCGGTGTGGTTCTATTATTACAAGTTCTGGTGAATAGAGAGATTATATATTTCCAGTTTATATGAGCTTGAAAAGTTTTGGGAGTAAATGAAAGAATAAAGGACAGATTGTATGAAGAAGTTGGTCAATTTTGTAGGAAAAGGAAAAAAGTAGGAGTGATTGCGTAATCTGTCCAACAGAGAGAAGGAGTTAGTTAGAACCTAGCAAGAGGCCGGAATGATATGTATTTACAATATGTGGTATTACAATCTAAATTGTGTTTTCTGTCAATACTGTGTTGATAATCCTGTGGATGAGTGAAAATCTGAAAGTATTAGAGTTTAATAAGAATTGTTTCATCCTAATCTCTAAGAAAGTAGCTAGCTGTACATCATTAATGAAATCATACAAAACCTTGAAAACATTCTGAATACAGTCAAACCTGTTTTTATGCGGGGGATAGGGACCACATTAAAAAAAAACGCATAAAAGAAATCTCACGAAACTTCACGAATGGCTGTAAATAATAGTTTTCGCAACACAATTAAAAAATATTTTTTTTTATGCGGTCAACAGGGACCGCATAAAAAAAGTCTCACATAGAAAATAACTCAAAACCGTACGAAATAGAATTTATTGACAACAGATGTCAGCACTTGACTGCATCGTCTGGTCTATCGTCTGTTTTACATATTTTTGTCCAGGTGGTGTTTTGTTGACTTAAAAAGTAAATTATTTCATTTTTCGCATATTCATGCAATAATATTACTATAATAAGTGCATTTATGCTATAATAAGTTTATTTAGCTATAATAAGTCAACGTAAGACATGACGAATCGCACGAGACTAGTTGCCAACTATACCGCACAAATTAAAAATTCGCATTAAAAAAATCGCACAAATAAAAATCGCACATAACAAGAGCGCATAAAAACAGGTTTGACTGTAATTTTAAAAGCTTTTTGCTTGATGGCAATGCATACTATTGATATTATTCAAAACAAACATCTTATCATTGTATTTAAAATTTTTAATTGTGAATAATTTAACAACAGTTATCAACCACAGTTTCTAAATGAACACATCATTAAAAAGATTAGAAAATTTGATATCCATAATCCTTGTATATATTATAGTATTTCCCAGAATAAGAATGGAACCAATATGCTAGATCTGGAATATGTATCACTCTGTAGCTAGGCTATGGAAAGTCTTCAAAATGTGTTGTCATAATGACATCATGTGACTTTTTTTTATAATCTCAAATTTCCTGAAAAACCATCGAGAACCTCAAATAGATTAGAAAAGTATAAAATATGTTTAAACTGTTATAATGTATATTCTACATATATTATATTCTACTTTATACTGAACACTGAACTATTTTCCTTCACATTCATAAACTAATGAACATCAGTTCTATTTGTATTAATTATTTGTTTATAGCCCGAATATTTCAGTGATCATTGGTTTATTATATAAACTCATCATGCTTTGTGATGTGTATTATACAGATACAACTTAATATTTTTTAAAAAATTATTCTAAAAATTGTTATTAAATTATAAGTCAATAATGTTTAAATACCTTTGTATTCAGTGCTTCTGAATCAAGCAATTTATTATGCTGAGAAAGTGCAATAAAATCTTTATACAATGCTTTCATATCTAAAAAAAAGCAATCACTACATCAGCTTAATTAAAAAAGAGATGATTATAATTATAATAATAATAATAACAACAACAACAACAACAACAACAACAACAACTCTCCCAACTCTCCATGGTCACTACCTGGTCGTGGTGGGAGAGCCCAGTAATTCTACTGATCCATAGGGCAATGCAGGCTGGAGCACAAGCTTCTGGTAGGGACACCCATGCCAGTAAGGTCTAGGGGGAGAAATGAAGCTAAGAGTGACCACACCCACATTCTGTAGAGATATTTATTATGGTAATAACCAGATCAAAGTGTGATACCGGCTCGAACGTCGCCCGGGTTAACAAGGTCAGCGTTCGTGAGTTAGGCAGAGGCTCACGTTCGAAAAATAGGTCACAGTCTCCCTTGGTTACCGGTGGTGAAAGCAGCACTAGCCAAGCATGGCTACTGCAATGCCCTCAACAGATGTGAGGAACCAACCCAGCCTTGTTTCTGTGGCAATGCATCCACAGACCACAAAGGCTGGAAAACCACGCCAACGGATGAAATGGACAGTATGAAACGAACAAGTTTATCATCCGTACTTACTACACGATCACAAAACTCGAAACAAACATGACAGCATACAGACAACAACTACACCATAAATTCACACAACAGTATCCTCATCTCACTGTCACCGAACAAAGGGTTGTTGATCAAAAAAGAACAATTATACACAACAACCTTATTCCACAAACAACACTTGAACTTATCAAACAACAGGTTGCTGATCAAATACATCAACAGACAAAACATCTAACATTAATGAAGATCATGTAACCTGTCAGGATAATCCAGCAACAAGCATTAATAATAACACACATACAACAATTACAACTAATGATAGTACAGACACTTTCCTCATCCATCACTGATAACATAGACATGAATTTAGTTAATACGCTCTCACTTATATTTCAGGAAACACTCACTAAATATACAGGTACAGATCCCACACAACGACCACGAATACCAAAAATCAACACGTCAAAGGAAGTAGGAAAAACACTAAATTATGTAAACACTCACTTAATACCACACTACATTCATTCAATTTCTACACTCGCAGACATTCATACATTAGTTTATGCTGGGGCAGTCACAGTTGTGACACAACATGGACTGAAAGTACAATCACAGACAAATACACAGAAAACACAATTCTATCACAAGCCTGCCTGGCAGAGAAGAGTAGAAACACAAATAAATGACATTAGACAGCAATTAGGCAGGCTGACACAATACACTAAAAACAACATAACACCCAAATTAAGGAAACAGCTCAAAAACATTTTCAAGAAAATAAAAACACACACAAAACATGAACATCACAACACGTGCATTACAGAATGCATTGATACACTAAAACAAAAACTTACTGCCAAAGCACATAGACTCAAACGATACAAAACATGTACACTACAAAAACAACAAAATAAATTATTTACAAACAATGAAAAACTCTTTTACAGACAAATTAATAACAAAGCAAACACTGATACACAGCACAGTGGCACACCAACAGAAGAAGAACTCACAACATATTGGTCTTCTCTTTGGTCCAGTGCTGTCACGCACAATGCTGATGCAAGCTGGATCGAGGAGGAGAACAGAAACTTGCACAACATACCATCTATGCCCTGTGCTGAAATAAACATACATGATTTCCAATACACTGTTAACAGAACACACAACTGGAAGACACCTGGTGTAGACAACATTCACAATTTCTGGTACAAAAAGTTTACATCACTGCACCAGGAACTAGCTAAACACCTAACACACATCATCATCAATCCACAAGACATGCCAAATTTTCTTACTCAGGGCATCACCTACATGAAACCTAAAAACAACAATACCACAGACCCCACACAATACAGACCAATTACATGTCTTCCAACACTCTACAAATTATTGACATCCTGTATCGCAAACAAAATATACAAACATGTTGAAGAACACGAAATTCTAACGGAACAACAAAAAGGTTGCCGTAGAAATCACAGGGGATGCAAAGAACAGTTACTCATAGATTCAGTCATTCTACGACAAGCACACAAACAACACAGAAACATACACATGGCATATATAGACTACAGAAAAGCATTCGACAGTGTTCCACACAGTTGGCTGCTACATATTCTACACATGTACAAAATACATCCATCACTCATTACATTCTTTCAAAACACTATGCAGCACTGGAGAACAACACTACATCTCAGGGTTAGTAACACTTCCATACAAACAAACCAAACTTTTATTAGGCGAGGAATTTTTCAAGGAGATTCCTTGAGTCCTCTCTGGTTCTGCTTAGCCCTGAACCCATTATCCAACATGTTAAACAACACACAATATGGTTACAATATCAGACATGAAAAAACAACACAGTTTACACTGTCACATCTCATGTACATGGATGACATAAAACTTTATGTATCCACACAAAAACAACTTCATCAACTCCTACAAATCACACATTCATACACCAAGGACATACAAATGGAATTTGGCCTAGATAAATGCAAAACACTTCACATAGAAAAAGGAATCCTGAAGAAAGAAGATTTTGCACTTGGAAATGGAGACGTTATTGAATCCATGGAAGAGGGCGAGTTCTACAAGTATTTAGGATTCCAACAGATCAAACAGAACATACACAAATAAAGCAAAGATTAATTAAAGAATACCAAAGTAGGTTAAATGCTATTCTCAGAACACAGTTAAATGCAAAACACACAGTTAAAGCAATAAACACATATGTCATTCCAGTACTTACATATTCTTTTGGAGTTATACATTGGACTCACACAGATCTTGAGCAACTCCAAAGGAAAATAAGAACAACACTTACTAAGCATAAACAACATCATCCTAAATCCGCCACAGAAAGATTAACCCTTCCACGTAACGATGGCGGACGTGGCCTGATTGACATAGTTAACCTTCACTACAAACAAATATTGTCACTGCGAAGTTTTTTTCTACAAAAAACAAGAAACATCACAATTACATAAAGCAGTAACTCTAGCAGACTCAAATAACACACCATTAAACTTACACTCACATCATATGGACACAACACAACATATTAAAAGCATATACCATTATAGCCATTAAGCTGTGGCTGTACGCCATATATTTTTGTACATATGTATTATAGATTTAATTAGTTTTAATAATTTTCTCTCTTTCTTAATCCTTCCTTCTAACTTCCTTTGTTCATTGTTCTGGCTTCTGGAAACAGGGGCTTTCCACTCCCCATCCCACTAGGGAGTCAGGTGGGACAAAGACTTCGAGTTGAGGACGAGTTAAAGTCTGAGTCACGAAGGGTCATTCTTTCTCTGGCCAGACACAAATAAGCACAGATGGAAACAGTGAGCTCATAAGACGGAATTCAATGAGGACTGAATAGAGAGCAGTGAGGTAAGGATCCGGACAGTAGAATCAGAGACACCAAAAAGAAATTATAGTAGAAGATATTTAAAACATTGAAGAAGAACCCAGAGACACGCAGAACAAAGCACAAGCCGGCATGGGAGTTCAGCGAGAACAAGGGTACCCCACTATCCTATCAATTCTTCTCATTTCCCTATCTCTATACTTTTCTATCTTTAGGTTTAATTTAGTTAAGGATCACGTGGGTTTGATTAGTATTGCCAAGCAAGTAGTTACCAAGAAGGTAAGCTACTTGGGTTATTGTTACCATCAGACAGTAAGAGAAATTGGACTGAGGGAATCCAAAAGAACTCATCTGTATATAATTGTTTATCGCGAAATTAAATTTGTTTTAATTGAATTCATGTGTCTGTGTATTCCTATCACGCTTCACACATCACATTGGGGTCCGTGACAGGATTCCCTCCTCGTTGATCCAATTCTCTGTATAACTGTACTGATTATCAGCCATCGTTGAAAGTTATATGGAGAACAAAGTACCCCCAGTATGAGTTTAGTGGCAGAAAGCCACAGTGAGAACCCCCACTCGTGGTTACTGTGTTCTTAGGGATGATTCCCACCTTCTCGAATTTGCCTAACGATACGGTAAATATAAATCAATTATTTAGAACCATTGATAATGTGGTTAAGTTAGCCCATTGGGGGGATGAGATTAAGGTGACTGCGTTGCAAGCTAAACTTAAGGGCAAACCATTAAACACCTTCTTTTGTTTATTGGAGCAAACGTCCGCACCAATGTTTAAGGAAATTGAGCAAGATCTAATTAAATGTCTCCAGAAGCATGAAGGAAGAGGAAGGGGCTTACTCGATCAATTATTAAATTTGAGGCAAGGAGGAAGGGAGTTAGTCAGTGGGTACATCATTAGGACTAAAACCATAATGTCTAGGGCTATCCGGAGTAACCCAAATATTGTGACATTCAAAGACAAGATTATCAAGGAGAGGTTCATCAGGGAATTAGACATAAGTATCCGAAGTCACGTGTGTCGCAGGGGACCTACTGCCTTAGAGAAAGCCTTAGAATGTGCCGAAAGGGAGGAAGAGCTAGAAAAAGAATGTAGTAATCCTAAAGACCTCAAAACAGTCTGTTATAACTCCCAGAGCAAAGTGGGTGCTGAATGTACAAGTCCTGAAGCCCTAATAATACTCTAATTCTTAAGCCCTAATAATACTCTAAAGGATGAGGATCGATTAGCTAATTTAGAAAAAGAGTTGAAGACTCTGTTCGAAATAGTTTCCAAGATGGCCAAAAACCCGGCCCAGACTACTAAGTCGCCTAATATTAATGGCAGACTTTGTTTCATTTGCAACAGCCGAAATCACTTGGCTCGGAAATGCCTCAAAAGAAATAGTCGGGATTTAAACTAGCCTGGGAACCTGATCAGGGTCAGTGTCGCATTCCCATCCTCACATTTAAACTGACCGAATTTTCACCTTTGGAGAGGGGACTCCCATTAATAAGTGGCAGAATAGTAGGGATAGAGATTAAGTTCTTAATTGACTCTGGTGCAGAAAGGGCTTTAGTTGACATAGCTATTTTTGCATTTAGAGTCAGTGCTAAGTCTTTCCAGGTTGCAAGAAGGGGTGAGATCACCCATATCAGAGGTATCAACGGCACTATCTCCACATGTAAGGAAGTCCTAAAGGGATCCATAAGCTACAAGAATGAGATAATACTCACTTCCCTTTGTTATATGGAATTCCTGGATAGGCTAGAATACCAAGGGATCTTGGGGATGGATGTCATCAACTCAATCCCGTCATTGATAATTGATGGATGTATATTCATTAAACGTAAAGCTAGAGCATTGAATCATAGTCCTCGCCCATTGATCATGTATTTTGATTGCTTAAGTAGTACTCCAGTTGACACCGCCATAACCCCAGGAACTACAAAAGCTAATGATGGTGACTTGCGTCCTCAACAAGTATCATGGTTTGTTTTCTAAGGTGGTTGAGGATTTGAAAGGCACCAATCTTTTTATGCATAGCCCTGAAATAGACACTAACTGGGTAATTAATACCCGTCAATACCATATTCCGAATTGCTACCTTGCCGAGTTGAAAAAATTGACTGATGCATATCTTAAGGCAGGCACCATAGAGGAAAGCTATTCAGAATGGAATTCCCCCATCCATATTGTGAAGAAAACCTCGGGTGAAATCAGGATGACTTTGGACTTACGTAGGATTAATGACATAACGAAACTACAGGTGTTCCTGCTAAGTAGGGTGGACAAGATATTCACAACCTTCCATGGTAGCAAATACTTTTCCATAATAGACCTCAAATCTGGTTACTTCTAGATTCCGCTTGACCCCAAGGTTAGGCATATATTTGCATTTACTACCCCTTGGTCCAAATATCTATTAACATGTATCCCAAAAGGGGGGAAGAACAGCGGTCGGTTCTTTCAATATTGTATGTCACATCTCCTCGCCCCTTCGTCAGAAACAAGTGTTATGTATTTCAGGATGATATCATCCTTTTCTCCCCTTCTCTGGAGGAGCATTTAAAACTTCTTGATCAAGTGGTAGGGAACTTACATAAGGCAAATCTGAAGCTCCACCCTACCAAAAGCAAATTTTGTGTTAGAGAAATCAAATATTTAGGTCACATCATTAATAGTGATGGAATATACCCTGACCCAGGCAACGTTGAAGCAATTAAGGAATGTAAAACCCTGCGTAAAGTCAAAGAAGTTCGCAGTTTCCTCGGAATGGTCAGGTTTTTCCACAATTTCATCCCCAATTTTTCCGCGATAGCGCTGCCCATGACTGAACTAACAAAAAAGGAGAAACATTTTGTTTGGGACAGTAATTGTCAGTCCAAGTTTATAAAGTTCAAGGAAGTTTTATCAAACCCCCTCTTTTGGCACACTCAGATTTTTCTTCTCCATTTGTGCTATATACCGATGCCTCTGATAGTTGGCTAGGTGCCGTTTTAGGACAGCAACAGGATAAGAGCGTGGTCCCACTCAGATATTATAGCAAGAAGTTTAGGGAGCTGGAATTGAGGTATTCAATGATTGAGGAGTGCCTTGCTATTATTCTCTCTCTCCGGCACTTCAAATCGATAGTTCTAGGTCACGAAGTCTCTGTGTATTCGGATCATAAGCTCTTATCTTACTTGACGAGTATGAATAATCACAATGACAGATTAACTAGATGGGCCTTAAATTGACGAATTACGATGTTACGATAGCTCATGTTAGGGGTAAACACAATCCAGTGGCCGACCTTCTGTCATGCCCGATATGTTGCGGAGAGAGACCTGACTTGGTCAACCAGTGTTTAGATGTGCATAGTCCCAGTTTCCATCATAGAGTAGTGGAATCACAAATGGAAGACAATTTTTTTTAAAAAATGAAACTAGGTTTTGCGAAAGCTCAAAGGAACATGCATCAGGGTCTTGCTGGAAAGGGGGTCCAGCCAGAATTTCAGTTGGAAGGAGATGTGTTAGTCCACGTTAAACCGGGAAGATATGGATTATATAACTGGAAGCGGATATGTGTAGGTCAGAAAATGGGTGATGAGGTTGTTAGAGCGTTCCATGAGTCTGGCCTTGGGGGCACTTGGGCATTGAGAAGACTTGTAATACCGTTGACAGGCATTACTACATACGGGGTTTACAATCAATAGTCCGATCGGCAGTGAGGGTGTGTAGGACGTGTCAGAGGTTTAATTTACACAAGGGAAAGGAACCGTTCCAAGAAACAGAGTTAGCTGGCTTTCCGTTTCAGAAGATAGCCTCCTAGCGGAAATTGATACATTCTATCTATCATTGACGTTTTCACCAGATATTCTGAAGCAGTTCCTATTAAGGACCAGACTGCAAGGAATGTAGCAGATGCCATATTCCAGCATGTGATATGATGTTACGGTTGCCCCGAAATTATTATCTCAGACTGGGGGGCTAATTTCCTATCTTCCACGTTTCAGAAATTATGTGACGTACTCCGCATCAAACATAAAATCACTACTGCTTATCGTCCATGTGCGAACTTGGTTTGTGAGCGGTTTAATAAGTCTATATGTAGTATTATAGCTCGGATCTCCAGAGGAAGTAATGGGAAGTGGGATGAGCATCTTGCTCAGGCAGTGTTTGCTTATAATAACGTCACTCATGCATCCACCAGCAAATTCCCTGCCTTCCTTCTTTTCGGTTTTGACCCCAGGTTACCTCAGGTCTTTCCAACGGGCGTGCCGGCCCACCATAATTTGCATGATTATCGGAGGGAGCTGTTAGAAAAACTGAACACTGTTCGTAACTTAGCTTATTCACGGAGCAGGCAAAACAACTTAAAGAATAGGGAGCGGTGCAATACAAAAAGGAAAGGGCGTGGCTTTAGTGTTGGTGAGAGAGTGTGGCTGTTAGGCAAGCACCAGTGTAGGAAGTTCGGAAAATTTTCCCCTAAGTATTTGGGTCCTTTCCGTATTACGAGAATTTTAGGTCCAGTAACCGCAGAGTTGGGTGGTAGTGATGAGAGGAAAAATTGTACTGTGCATTTCAATCATTTGAAATCATATTATTTATATGCTGTATATAAAGGTCGAGGCCCTTACCAACAATAAAATCACATACATTATAGACATATCCATTCCAACACTCACAATGTACAAAACACATGCACTGAAAAAGTCAGCAAGTACACAGAACTCGCCCAGGAAATAAGGCATCTGTGGAGGATGGACAGGGTGCTTATTGTACCTGTCGTTCTCTCCTCTACAGGTGTGATACCATACACACTACACAAAAGCCTGGGTACATTACAATTGAATAGAAACACATACATCACACTACAGAAGGCTGAAACACATACATCACACTATATTGAATACATGTCATATTGTGAGGAAATTCCTGAATACAGACACACACACTGAAACACTAATTTCATTTTAGCTTTGTTTTGGTTTCTATGCCTTGATTCTGGTCCAACATAGTACATAGCCACCGGTGTCAACAGAGTATAACTCACTAAACACAATAATAATAATATCACTTCACAACTTAATTTTGATCTAAAATTTTAAAAAATGTATATTATAAATAAAACAGAAATTTATTACACTAAAATTTAAATTAACAGAACAAAAAACATTAACTACAATATATTAACCATATTTACAAGTGAACAAAAATAATACAACTTTTACTCCAGTAATAAATATTTATATACAACTAACATTTCTAAGGTATTTCATAACTCTTCTGATTCTTATAGAACAGGCATGTCAAACTAATATGATATTACGGGCCACATGATCTATTTTGTATTAAGTCAGGGCCGCATGTTTTCAATGTTCAAAAAATTAATAAAATACAAGTTTTAGAATGATTATATTATGTATTATGTATTCATTAAACTCAATGTATTGTATATTACAGATACATAGACATTTTATATTTCATATTATTTTTTAAACTTAAATTATAAATATTTTATATTTTTTATAAAAAATAAAAATAAAAGTTATAATAAAAAATAAACAAAATCACAGTTTAATGTTACTTTTTAGAAGATATTTGACAACTTTTTTCACAAAGCAAGTCATCAACATCAACATTTGGTTGAATATATTCAGCTGATGAAATTTTTAAAATTGATGATAAATGTTGATCGGTTAATCTTGACCTTTATGAATTTTTGTTATTTTTCATTAAAGAAAATAGTTGCTCACATAAATAAGTGCTTCCGAACATAGCCAGTATACACATAACCAACGATAACATTTTAGGAAACCGATCTACAGATAAATATGTATAAAAATCTGGAATTCCAACTTCCATACATTTTTGCTTTAGCAAATTATTACATTGGATTTCAATTAATTCAATTTGTAAGTTTTCATCAACAATTTCTAGAACAGTTAGAACAAAGATTCCTAAGCCTAACATAATATAATAAAATATGTACAAATATACAAATATCAGTATGGCTGACGGCCACACAAACATGTGTCGTGTGTTGGATTAGATCGCTCCACGTTCTATCATGTTTCTGATCGTCTTGTGTTTTTATCTCCATTAGGCTTCGGCCGCCACTTTTCATATGACGCCTCGTGCCAGCGTGCAGTGCCCCAAGTGATCACGCAACCACATGCAACGCCAGCGTCAACCAAAAAGTTCAAACTTTCCAACTTTAAGAGTCAAAGCTTGATATTTAAAAATTTTTAAAAAGTCTCAGCGGGCCACGTGTTTGACATG
This sequence comes from Centruroides vittatus, assembly GCF_030686945.1. NCBI lineage: Eukaryota > Metazoa > Arthropoda > Arachnida > Scorpiones > Buthidae > Centruroides > Centruroides vittatus. The sequence continues at coordinate 1,272,080 of NW_027122171.1, forward strand.
CCTGTTATAGAACATATGTTATGTTTCTCCTATTACTATATTTTTTCCCTAGTGTTTTTTGTTGATTTCTTAGTTTTGTTTTTAATGTTGGTATATTCCACTGTTTACAGACATTTCTATTCAGTTGTAAAATAAATAAATAAATATACGTAAATACAGGGTGGTTATAATTAAAGTTGCCCTACTCAGACATGTATAGAGCCCGTTCTCTTTGACGTATTTTGATGAAACTTGGTATATACGTTATATGGACCATGGGAGAAAAGGAAAATGCAAAAAAAATAATTAGTTTAAATTTCTACCACTAGATAAAAAAATGGCACATGAAGAACAAGAAACACAAAATGGAAACACGCAAAAGTTTTTTTCATGACATTTGTTCAATGTGCAATCCATTTGCGTCAATCACGTGTTCAAAGCACTTTACAGCGTGTTCAACAGTAGGCTGATAGGTTTCTTGAAAAATTGTAACAATATGGTGTGTTATGCTTGCTTTCAATTCAGGCAAAATCCATATGGTTGTGAGAATATCTGAAAGATCATGTCTATAGATGAGGCATATGAACTCTGCCTGAATTGAAAGCAAGCAATAACATGCCTTATTGTTGCAATTTCTCAAGAAACCCATCAGGCTACTGTTGAACACGCTGTAAGGTGCTTTGAACACGTGATTGACGCAAATGGATTGCACATTGAACAAATGTCATGAAAAAAACTTTTGCGTGTTTCCATTTTGTGTTTCTTGTTCTTCATGTGCCATTTTTTTACCTAGTGGTAGAAATTTAAACTAATTATTTTTTTTGCATTTTCCTTTTCTCCCATGGTCCATATAACGTATACACCAAGTTTCATCAAAATATGTCAAAGAGAACGGGCTCTATACATGTCTGAGTAGGGCAACTTTAATTATAACCACCCTGTATTATAATTATTTAACCTAGATAACTAATCATTTATTCACACGACGACACACCTCCGCTTGAAACTGAAGTTCACAAAGTTTCCTGTGCCCCCTGCCGATCATTCTTTTTCTACCTTAATAATCTGAATAAACAGTGCAGTGTGTGATGCAATTGTGTTCACACGTCAATTAGAAATTGACTTATGGCATTCCGTAGTCTGCTTGACGAAAGTTTTGTTGCTACATAAAGGTATGTACAGTACATTACATTTCTTTTTATTTTTATTGTTTTATAAATTGATACGGTGTTTTTTCATATTCAGGGTAAATTGTGTCTAATGAAATAATTGAAGACTGGCGACATAATGTATACTTTTAATACAATGATCGTCTTTTTTCGTTTTTGTTATATATATTTTTATTATTCTCATATCCCACATTTCTTATTTTTAGATGGATTTGAGGAGACAAAAGGAGCAGATAAGGCAATGAATTAATTCAGAAACAGAAAATGAGTATGGGGAGGAATTTGACGACTCATTTTCAGAAGTTGAGGATAGTTTAAAGGAGGAAATATGCTGGCACACTAGCAGCAAATCCAATTCTCTGAGTAGCTCCTCGGAGTCTGACGATGATCGCATACAACCTAGTAAGAGGCAAAGAACTCAAATAATAGACTCAGATGACTCTCAAGGTGAGGATATCAGCGTAAATAAAATTCAAAACTCAAATACTCGTAATATCAATCCATGTGTTCTCCAGCCAACTACCCGATTCCTGTATGGAAAAATAAACGTAAGTGGTTGTCTACACCTAGATCAGCTTCCACCCGTACCTTGAGATGGAATATAGTGCACTTTATACCAGGTCCAAAAGGCAAGGCTAGAGATTTACATGAACCCATAAATTTATTCTCTCTATTTTTGACTGATGATATGTTACGTCAAATTGTGTCATTTACGAACGCTGAGATAATTATTTGAAAAAATAACTTTAAACAGGATTCACATACAGTATCATTAACTATATGAAGTAAATGGCTAAAATCTATTTTATTTTAAGCTTTAAATTTTAAATAAGTATTATAATATGCTAAGGGTTACTAAAAATTATCTTAGTTTTCCATTTTGTTTAAAATGATATCAATATTTGCTAGAATAATAGATAAGCATTTAGAAAAATAAGGGATTTCTATTTAATCTTGCATCAGAAGAATATGGTTAAATATTGCAATAATATTCTGTTATATCTGTTCATATTCAACAAAAATTATACTTTTGATTGCAATGATGATCATTTGTAATTTATTGAAACTTTTTTACTCATTTTTAAATAGTGTATATCTTTGTTTTACTTTATTATACTGTCATGGCATTCCCTAAAGGGGTGGCAAAGAAAAAAGTGAATTTTCTGTGAAAAATACCCTGCAAGCTTCTGAAGAACATCATATAGGCAGAGCATAGCACATCAGGAACACTCACTCACTCTAGGACTTACTGAAATCATGCATTATACTCATACCTGACAATCTTGTATCATTTCTGTCTATCTACACATAATGCTTTCAATATGTAACTAGTTCAGATACCGTTATTTTCTAGGAATTTGTTAGAAATTATCACATAGTTGATGTGATAATTCCTAGAAAATAATGGTGTCTGAACCAGTTAGATACAGTGAGTGATCGACAGTGGCGTAGCATGGATGTCAGCCGCCCGAGGCTGAGGAAAATTTCGCCGCCTCCTTATTTAGGTATCTCAATTTAAAAGACTAAAATATACAGTAATTCTAAAGAACTTTTTGGCAAGAACAATCATCATTATTGTGTACCGTACAGGTGTATTGTATTATTATTATTTATTGTGAAATTTTGCCACCCCCTAAAAGTGCCGCCCCCACTACGCTACACCACTGGTGATCAGTTAACAAACAGTTTGGTTAATGAACAAATTGGATAATGAACACTTTTACGAAAGATTTTTATGTTTGAACAACAAACACACATTCAGATAAGAAACACCTCACAGAACAAATACAAGAAGCAGCGTCATAAAATAATGAATACCGATTGATCTTCCCTTGTCTTCAGGCAACAATTCGAAACTTTTCGGAGCATGGGTGACGTCAACATCAATCGCTCAACCCAGTATATACTGATCGGATAGTATTCCTCCAAACTTTGAAACTCTCCCTTGTAATTCCAGCCTTTTATTTTTTTAACAGAAACAATTCTTTTATAGTATTCACGAGATTGTCGAGCGGGCACTCGTTAAGTTTTGCATCGATTTTTATTTTCTAAAGGTGAGAGTATAATAGCAAAGGTAGAGAGTGGGCAAATGTCTGGTGTTGCTGGGCAGTATGGCATGAACAAGTCTACAGTAGGTCACAGTTCAATCTTATCTAAGAAAGGTACAGTATAATCAAGAAGACTCAAGCAGCTTAAGGAGTAACAAAAATCACATCTGAGAAATAAAGAACATTGAAGAACGCCAAGAACTCTTGAATAAAGAACACCAAGAAACTCGGCAAGATATGTTTTCTTCTGAAAAAGAGGATTAATGCCAATATCTGCTGTTAAACATCTTTTAAGAAGTGGGGAGATGTCAGAACAATGGTCTTAGAATTGCATCCAAACCAGGTTGAATTTAATAGACTTAGGATCTCTACAATTACAATACTATTAATTACTTCTGAAAAAACCTAAAGAAGAGAGAAAAGCAATCGACCTTAGACAGATTATTTAACCTCCACAAATGGAAAAACATGACTAATAAAAAGGCAAGACTGTGTATACATGTATTTTTATTATTACATATAAATAAACGTAGTAAGAAAGTATATATCTTTTATTTTTTGGGGTCTACAGAACAAATTAATCAAATTCCCATAAGAACCTATGGTAAATCGATAATCAGTTAACAAACAATTCGGATAGTGAACAAAGTCTTGGGATGGATTATGTTTGTTAACCGATCACCCACTGTATTGTTGTGCCTTACGTCTTTTCCTGCCCCCCTTCGCCATGTGCTGGGTCTGACTCGGTGGAGAGGAGATGTGTAAATCTGGATGTGTAACCAAGGATGGGAGATTTATTGGAGGGTGTGTCTCAGAGAGAAGTTAGAACAGAAATAGAGAGAGGACGAAGACAGAGAAGCGAAGTAGTGGTGATGTGTGAAAGTGTGTATGGAATTAGTCAGGAAGCGAGATAGTAAAGACTGTGCAACCAGGTTGGTGGGAAGATTTTGTTTTCGAACTGTTTCCTGTCCGATGAAAAGTAAAAGAAGAGGTACACTTTAAACTCATTGTCGGTACGTTCTATGTCTGCATGTTATGGGAATTCTGTAACATATTTGTTGAGAGAATTGTGTTAATGCTATTCAGTAGATTGGATTGTCGAGCTCCATACGTTCCTGTGTGTTTCCCTGGATGTATGTTCTAAGGAAAATTAAAGGGTTATCTTGTTAATTTGGATAGTTGTCTTTGTCTAGTCCCTATTGAGATTAATGGATTCCCCCTTCTAAGTGTCTGCTCTATCAAGCATGCTTGTTATCAATTTGTCCCATTGAAGAAATCATAAAGTTCTCCATGTCTACTCATTTGTATTCTATACTCTCACATTGTAATTTTAAAAAACAAGCTAGAAGCAGAAGGATAAATCAAACTCTTTCACTTATTCCACATTCTTTTCACACACTCTTAACACTTCTTTCACTCAGAATCAGTTTCTTTTTCAGACAATTTTCCATTTGATCAGTCCATCCGTTCCTCGGTCTTCTATACCATCCTTGATATGCTGGGACATCTCACCACCTGATTTTCTCCTTTGTTCTTTAACGCATGGTCCTATGTGTGCACCACTTGGTCCTTGCATACAACCGGAAAAGGTCATGCCTGACGTCAAAAACCTCATTTCTGGAATGAATGACATACACAAGGAATATTATAGATGGAAATCTGCCTTCAAGATAATAGCTGCTAACAACTGGAAACAGAAGGATACGATGTGGAAACAGGTTACCAAATCCAAAAAAATGGTTAAAAGACCATAACATAATTGTCCTCAAGGCGGACAAAAGCAAGGCTCTCATGTTATTGAAGAAAGAAACACACACTTCCATGATGCAAACATACATCAACGACACAGAATGTGAACGCATCGATGATGGATTTGTCAACAAGCTACAAGCACGTGTGAAAAGATTTACACAAACTTGTTTAGCCAGAGAGCTGAACCTTAACAGGGCAGTGGTACCTTCCCCTGATACCCCCAGGCTATTCGCGATTTGCTAAAACTCACAAAGATACGCCATCCTTAAGACCGGTCCTTGACAAGGCAAGATCCCCCACTAGAGAGCTGGATGCAGCGGTGCACAAGCACATAATTCACGACTTAAACAATTATCCCTGGACAGTCAAGAACCCACAAGAATTATTAGACGCATTGAGACTCCTCAACATAACCGACCAGGCATACATCACTGTTCTCGATTTCATTTCATTGTACCCGTCGATAAAAATCCAACCTTGCTTTTGCGCGATTAGAGGCCTCTTACTAATATTGCACGGAACACACCGTAAACTGGTCCTGGAACTAGCCCACATTCTATGCTACACTTCCTTTTTCTGTTTCGACGACAAAACATATCTTCAGAAACGTGGTGTTCCAATGGGCAGCCCGCTGTCGGGCAATTTATGCGAGTTGGTCATTAGAAAGCTGGAACAAAGAATCATACTCCTCTTTAATTCAGATATACATATTTATAGGAGGTACGTCGATGATATCTTTATCTTATGGAAAACTAAGCCCAATATAAACAGGTTCATCGATGCAATGAACAACAACCCATATGGACTCCATATCAAGCTTGACCAAATAAGCAACTCAAATGCAAACTTCTTAGAAATCCATATGCAAATAGATGGCAACACAATATCCACTAAGGTCCATTACAAACCATGCTACACTCCTTTATTTATCCCTGCCGTTTCAGAGGACCCCTTCTCTTACAAGGTAGCTGCCTTCCGGGCCCTTACGAAAAGAGCGTTCACGCACCACTCCAGAATCGAGGACACCATATCTGAATTAGAGTGCATCCAGAACATAGCCACAAGACACGGCTATAGCCGTACATTGCTTCATAACCTTGCGTCTGCATATTATACACAATTGCATCGTACTGACAACACCAACACACGCACTAACGACTACAATACCACTCAATCACTTGTTGTGGTTGAATATAATAAACACCTAGACTCCATTTACAGGGAAATTGCCACATACATCAACAAAAAGATCGCTTACAAGAGACGTAACACTATATATGACCTCATGCACAATTCCAAGGACATCGTAGATAAAAGAATGGCACCAGGAGGTATACTCTGTTCCATTATGGGATGGCAGATTCCAAAGAGAGCTTGTATACATCGGTTCAACGAAACGGTCGCTGGACAAACGTCTACGCGAGCATAAGTATGATATTGACTGCAACAGAGGCACCACTGCCCTCTCCGCGTATGCCTCGACCCCGGGCATAAGTGCTGATCTGCAAAACGCAGAATTGATTAAACTCTCCCACCGATTGGACCATCTGCGATCCCTGGAAACTCTGGAAATATACAAAGCTGGACTGCGCACAACCTGCATCAATTCTAAAGATGCGTGTAACATTTCTCAAGCTTGGAAGTTTTGTTACGAAGGGGATGTTCCCCATAGCTCTATTTAATGTACAGTACATCCCTATCCCTTCGTTTATATATGAAATGTAATTACATTGTGTTTTTGCGCCACACATATTACGTATGTCAACAACACGTATGATACCATGGCAACACAAACGCGCAACTGTTCTATTCAAAAATTTGAATACGTTCTGAAAGAGTTTTGAACTTGTAACGAATCTCAATATTTAGAACCTGAGGAAGACCGAGTTAACGGTCAAAAACGTTTGTTTTCAATTACTATTACTGGTTTTTTAAAAAGGTTGTTGAGTGTGAATTCTTCGAGTACACCAGTACACAAGTCGAACCTTCTATACCCTCTCCTTCCTTCCACACTCCCTACATATAACTTCTTATACACCTCACTTTTTAACATTCTCTCCATGTGATCAAACCAACACATACACCACATACACGCCTGACCCACTTGTTTTCACATACCACACTGCACCAACACCTTCTCATTACTCACCAGATCGCTCCTTGATACACCACAAATACACCTCAGATATCTCATTTCAAATGCAATCACTCAGCTCTTCTGCTTCATTCCCCATGCCCATACCTCACAATCACAAAACAGGGTTGATTGGACCCCACTCTTGTACAAAGTCATACTTGCCTTCTTCAGAATCATATTCTAATGAACCAATCACCCTGTGCACCCAACTACTTTCATATAAGCATTTGCTTATCTTCCATTCTCCCTATTAGTTCTGCCATTCCTCTAAAAGGTGCTCCCCAGTTAATAAATACATTAATAAAATTGATGAACAAACTCTGCATATAAACAAACTCCATTACCCTCTGTATTGTCACACTCTTCAGCTGTATTCTTCCCTCACTCATTTGCTCATATGTTTCAAATACTAAATAATAAGTGGAGAGAAACTTTCATTTTCTCTCCATTTATTCTGAATAGTATTTTTTTGCAGCTCTCATTGAACTTCAACATAACATACTACAGTTTACTTTGACTTTTAGCCAGTAGAACAATATCATCAGCATATAATAAGCATTTGAACAGTTCACCACCTTCACATCATGACCATCCTCATTCACAGGCATTCTAACCTCACACTTAGACACCTCATCACTGACATCTGCCCATCCTAAAAGTTCATTGAAATACTCTCTCCACCTTTCCAATACATTCTCACTTCTTCACAACAGATCATCATTCTTATCTTTTATGTTTTTTTACCCACATATACATCACTACCTTTCACCATCAGATAAAGAAAAACATCTTTTGATCTATATGCAAAGAACACCAGGATGAAATTAATCATGTACTGTACCTGGAACCTGTTACCAGTGTGGGTGATATGGTAGATAAATATATCACAAACGTTTTTGAACAATAGTAGTTCTTCCTCGGGCAATACAAAAAACAAGCGACAGAACGTAGAACAAAATAGAACATGAATATTTAAAATTAGAATCGAATCCACATCTCATGCAAGAACGTTGTGTGGGACATGTGCATTCCTGTGGGTAGTTGGTGATTAAAGATTGGTGTCTATGAGGGCCTGTCAGACGACAGACAAATTCAGCTCGTCTTTGTAATTTATGCAGGTGGTGGTGTGGCTAGTTTTATAAATGGAAATAGCCTCCAATCATCTCAGGTGCTCGGGGAGAGGCAGGTTACAAGGGCTAGAGCCCAATTACAATTTCTCACGAAATGTAAGAAGAACGGAATATCACCCATGTCCTTTTATTGCATTCGCCTCCCATCAGTGGCAAACCTCTGCTCAAAAAAGTGAAATTAATGTGCCTCAACAGGGTTATTTGGTCTTTTAGAAAGCAAGTGTTTTCAAAAATAGCAGAACTTGTGGAGATTGAAAACTTGTTGTTCCTTTGGATCCAGAAACGTTAGCACAGGAGAATGCCAGACTGGTTACTATCCAAGATTGATTAAATGCCAACCTAAGGAGACGGTACCACAAGAAACTGCAGTGGATCTTGCGCTTCCAAGTTCCCAAGACTTATGCACACCCGACATTCCCGTTCATCATCTGGGACAACCTACAACCACCTGATTATGTCGTGGACGTGCTAAAATATGAACCGTTCTTCACTCCTCCCCCTCCTAAAGCCAGAGCTTTGAGTCTCATTCCCAATTTTGAAAACCTAATAAAGGGCCTGCCCGATATGCAAAAAGAATATTATAGATGGATGACCACACTTAGAATTAAAAAAATCTAAAGAACCTTCTGACATGGCAGAACTGAGAAGCAAAATACAATGCACTACTAGGTGGAAGAGACTCAAAATCACTATGGTCAGAGCCAATAAATCTAAATCATTGGTCATTATGAAACGTGCCATGTATGAGCATAGATTAACAGACTATGTTAATCTAACACAGTGTGATAGAGTGGATGAAGATCTGGTTGACAAACTACAATCCAGGGTCAAGAGATTTGTGACTCCTGTCGCTAATTTCAAAGAAGTTCGTATGACCACCTTCAGTCTTGATGCAACAACTAGAATGCAGGTATAAAGCCTTGAAAATGGTGACAAAGTTTGTCAGTACACCATATAATCGCAGGATCCACCAGAGGGACTTGCAGTGAACACTGTCAAAAGCATTCTTGAAATCAATGAAATTGGTGGCCAATGGGTGTCAATACTCAACACATTGTTCAATGATATTTCGAAGAGAGATCTGCTCACTGCATGATCTTCCACAGCAAAACCCAGCTTGCTCCTCCTGCAAGTGCTGATTGAGGGCAGTCCGTAGACGTCAAAGTAGGATCACACAAAATGCCTTTCCAGCACAGAAAGGCGGGTGATACCTCGCCAGTTAGTACATTCAGAGATATCTTCTCTCTTAGAAATTCTGAGTATAGCACCCCTTTTCCAATCCTCTGAGACCTCCCACATTCCCACACCTATTAAACAATAACATTAGCTTTTCCAACATGGGCTGGCCTCCATGCTTCAAAATCTCAGCTGTAATTTTGTCCAAACTGGCTGCCCTATTATTCTTTAGACCAGTGATTCTTAACCTGGGGTGCGTGCATCCTCAGGAGTGCGAGAGACCATTTCCAGGGGTATGAGAGAAATTTCAAAAATTAAAAAAAAAAAAAAATAGCTAATGCATGTATGGAAATGGAATTTGAAAAACTAGACTTTGAACAGTTCTGGTGTAAACAGTTAGAAGGTTATCCACAACTGGCAAAAGCAGCACTAGACACACTTTTACCATTTGCCATCACCTACCATTGTGAAATGGGATTTTCAGCACTTTTGCACATCAAAACAAAAGCCAGAAATCGCTTAAATTCATCTGATGACTAATGCATGGCTCTTTCAAAAAAGAGCCTCATTTTAATAAAATTATTATGAATAAACAACAAAACCTAGCCATTAAAATTTAAATATTGCTTTTTATGTTATATAGTAATATATATTGTAAATAAACACGGCATTTGTTTATGCAATAAATGTATTTTTCTTAAATAAAAAATACACACACATTTTTTAAGGTGGTGCAAGAGCTTATTTTCATATTCAACAGGGTGCTGACCACTAAAAAGGTTAAGAACCACTGCTTTAGACTCTTAATCGCAAGCTCCACTTCCTCAAGGGTAATATCACCAGTGTCCACTTGAAGCTCAGCCTGTGTATCTATCAATATCAAAATCATATACAATAGTCAAGTTCAGCTTGACTTAAATGTGACGACCGGGTAAAACCGACCAGTCCGTTTTAAATGTTATTGTTCAAACCCCTCGGGAGATAGCGATCAAGATTCAAAGGATGTGCAGTCTTCCGCCGGCAACTCACTTCCCTCCTCCCCGGATCTAACCTCTGAGTCAAGGGAGATCGACTCATCATGTACCGTCATCGCAGCGGACGAGACCGGGAGTATAAATAGGGGGGAGATATCTAAGAACGAGGTCAGTCGCTGAAGGTTCGCACAAGACACCCAACCCGTAGGATCCGTCCCGAGAAGCGAGGGCTGGGACACAAAGTCACCGAAGCCCGCCGACGACGAGCCGCCCGCCTGATCCTCCCGCTTCCCTCCACGACCGGAGAACAGAGACGATTAATCCTACGATTACAGCTAATCCTACGACTAATCCTAGGAAGAGGTATGATCCCCCTTAAATTTGTAAACTCTCTCTCTCGCAGTTAGGAACGGAACGCGTTAGAGCTTTTGTATCTGTTTACCGTCTAAATAAATCTTATATGTGTTGTCCTGTTACTGCGGTTATTGCCGTTTTTCTTATTGACGACCCCACACTTCCTCCACTCGACCTGACAATTAACTAACCGCTCCCGACAAGTCGGGATAGTACGATAAATTTAGCCATCCTAGACAGTGGGTTGGGTCTTGCCGACCTGTACGCCGCAAAAAAGGAGGTACGACTCCGTCCTACCCCCGGCGTTCCCACAAATTGGTGTCAGGAGTGGGGTTCGCCGGGGATAAAATTTGTGGGAACGCCGGGGGGAAGACGAAGTCGTACCCCCTTTTGGTCGGCGAACAGGTCGGCAAGACCCGCCCCACTGTCAAGGATGGCTAAATTTATCGTGATATCCCGTTTTATCGGGATCGGTAATTTAATTGTCAGGTCAAGTGGAGGAAGTGTGGGGTCGTCGATAAGAAAAACGGCAATATCCGTAGTAGCAGGACAACACAGATAGATTTATTCGAACAGAGAATCGATTACATCGAAGCGACGCATTCCGTCCCTAATCGCGGGAGAGAGAGAGCTCACAATTGTTAGGGGATTCATACCTCTCGGTTATCGCTTATGATCGAGAAGGTTCTCGGGTCGGCTGAAGGTCTTCTAGCGTCTTCCCTGGCGGTGAGCGGCAGGATCGGCTTCGAGGCGGAGGCTCCGGCATCTGGAATGGCCTTCGTATAGGACTCGGGTCAGCGGGTCGTTCCCCTTCTTCCGACCTCTTTCTTAGATCTCTTCCCCCTTTATATACCCCGGTCCCTTCCGTAATGATCACCAATCACGATGGAGGGTGGTGACTTGAGTTCCATGAGTCAGGTGAAATCCGGAGAAGGAGGGAAGCGGTTTTGACGGCGGAAGACTGTACATCCTTCGAAGCTTGATCGTTATCGCGAATCTTGATCGTTATCTCCCGAGGGGATTTGAAATAATGAAAATTTAAACTCGGACCGGCTCAATTCGGTCCTCACAAATGTTTCTTGAAAATGTTCCATCCACCTCTTGTTCTGCTCATCTTGAGTGATCAGAAACTTCCCGTTTTTTCTTTTATTGGAACGCTGGAATTACTCCTCATCCCAGTCAATTCATTGACTATGCAGTACAGGGTCTTGGAGTCATTCTAGTCGGAAGCCTCCTGCACTTTAGCACCCTTTCATTCTAACCATTCCTTCTTGTTTTTCCAACAGCTTTTCTTTACACCTCTATCCAACTTGATGTATCTTTGGCTTAGTTCCTTCATCTCAGCCATTGTTTTAGTCTAGTCCCTTTTAAGTTGTGCATCTTTCCTCTCATCAATCAGCTTCCACAAGTGATCTGGGATCCACTGATCCTTTCATCTTCCTCGACATCTTCCAATAATGTTTTGAGTGCACTCCATGGTAACGTCTGTGAGGTTTCCCCAGAGATCTTCTATATCTGGGATCTCTCCAAGGGTGAAGCAATTGTGCAACACCAGAGTAAATGCTTCAGTGATGACTGGATCATTTAATTTTTTTCTCACATCTTTGCCCTAACTAGGTAATAGTCAGATCCAATATCTGCACTTCTGTAAACCCTCACATCGTGCAATGATGACCTCCACTTTTTACTAATACAAATAAATCTATGTCACTAAAAGTGTGCCCATCTTGTGACCGCCAGTCTTCCTATGGATAAGCTAATGCTGGAAGTAGGTGTTCCCACACAACCCGTTGTGTTCACAAAACATTAGCCTTTCTCCATTGTCACTCATATAATCAGAGGACACACGAACACCAATCACAGTCTTTGTTAGATTTGGCGCTTATCGGAAAGATTAATAGAAAGGCAGTTGGACTAGCATAACCGGTCATGTAACAAAGGAACAAAAGGTGCACAAAGATTACACACAGTCTTGACTCACGAAAGGTCAGCACTGGAAAAGGGAGAGTGAAATGAGGTCACCTTCCCCAAGGGGTCAACAACGCCACCAACCTTTTATTACGTCAGAAGAACATCGTACGTAATAACATTTGACAATATTTTGATTGTTGATTCCAACACACCCCCTCAACAATTGATCATTAACACAATCTGATATCGCAAGTAAATTTATTAACCTTACTCGTGTCTAGCAGCTTTGTTAACAAGTTGGCCATCATCTGTTCACTCAAACAATAAATTACAGTAATTTCTCCCGAATTCTTTAAATCACATACAAAATGGTATTTTGTGTCGGTATGTTTCGTGTGTTGTTGTGCTTTTACTAATTCTAAAAGTCGTATACAACTTTGATTGTCCTCAATTATTTTGATAAGTGTTGTGATCAGTAGATTTATTTCTTCTAGAAGTCGTTTCATCCATACAGTTTCTTGAGTAGCTTCTGCCAAAGCTACGTACTCCGATTCGGTGGACGAAAGTGCTACACACTGTTGCTTTTTGATAACCCAAATAGGACTTCCTTTTAGCAATAGCAAATATCCTGTGTTCGATTTGCGGTCTATACTATCGCCTCCCCAGTCAGCGTCTACATAACATTTAAGTTCTAATTCTTCATCAATATTTCCTAATCTAAGTTTCTTCTTTTTTGTCGAATTCAGATAACGAAAGATTCTTTTTACTTCCACCCAATCACTTTCCAAAGGTTTTGTTACTTTTCTCGAATAATATCAATGTACTTATCACAATACCTGGACGCGAGTTAGTTTCTAGATATAATAAAGACCCAATAGCACTTCTGTATACATTGTTGTTTTTGAATGTATCAGGCATTTCATTTCTTCTTAAATATCCTGTGTCCATAGGAATATTAGATGGTCTTGAATTGAATAAGTTAAATTTCCACAATTTATTTTCGACATATCTTTCTTGGTGGAGTGAAAATATTCCATTCTCGTCTCTTTCAAATTGTATTCCCAGATAATATTTTAAGTCACCTGAATTCTTGATTTTAAACATTTCTTTCATTTCGGTCTCAAATTCGGTTAATGTATGTTTGCCCCTGGCCATTGCTATTATGTAATCTACATGAATTGCTAAATACAAGCATCTTTTATGGCCTCCGGTATAAAGACAGGAATCGGCTATCCTTCTTCTAAATCCTTTAGATAGCAATGTTTCATTGAACTTTTTGTTCCATTCATTCGCTCCTTGTCTCAAGCCATATATATTTTTCAATAATTTGCAAACCATGTCTGGCGATCCTTCTTCGTATCCTTCAGGTTGTTTCATGTATACCTTGTGTGATAAGTCTCTGTTTAAGTAAGCCGTTTCGATGTCATAATGCTTAACTTTCAAGTTCTTAATTCCGGCTATAGTTAGGAGTGTTCGAATGGTGGCAGTTTTGATCATGAAGGCATATACATCATCATAGTCAAAGCCATACTTTTGTGTATACTCTTGAGCGACTAAACAAGCCTTAAAATGGTTAACTTTATTGTTTTTGTCTCTCTTAATTTTATATACCCATCTGCTTCCTACTGCCTTACCTGGAGGTAATTTCATAATTTTCCATGTGCCGTTATTTTTCATGGCTGCTATTTCCTGATTCATGGCTTTGCTCCATCTTCAGAATGTTTTCCTGTGATTGTCTTGCTATATTCTCTCGGTTCTACTGCATCCTCTATCACTGATAAATTTATTGTTTCAATTAACCTTATAGGAGATACTCCCTTAGTAGTTCTTTCCAATCTCCTTAAATGTTCTTCCATTTCTTGTTCCCTTCTTTTCATTTCGCATTCTTCTTTTAAATTCGTATTATCAACTGTTGTAACTTGTTTCGAATTTTCATTATCATTGTGTGTATCGATTTCGGAGTCTCTGTGCTTGATGTTTTCCAGAAAGTGAACATTTCTGCTTATTGTTATCTTATCAGTTTTTGTGTCAACTAATCGATAAGCTTTTGATGCTCTCTCGTATCCTACAAAAATTAGTTTTGTGGCTTTAGGTTCTAGTTTCTTTCGATCTTTAGATTTAATAACATAGGCTGAGCATCCAAAAATTCTTATATGCGAGAGGTTTGGCTTCTTTCCATGCCATTTTTCGTATGGAGTTGTTTCACTTGCTTTAGTAATTAATCTATTCTGTAGGTAATTTGCACTATTCACCACTTCTCCCGAGTATTTGTTCGGTAATCGAGCATCAATTAACATGCATCTTGTCATTTCTGTCAGATATCTATTCTTCCTTTCAGCTACTCCATTTTGTTGTGGGAAATAAGGTGCCATAGTTTCCCATAGAATACCTTCATTTTTAAAGAACCTTCATTTTAAGGGTTTTCATCTTTAAATGGAGGTATTCCTTAAATTGGTACTTGAAAATTCACCTCCTCTGTCCGATCTGATTTGTTAAGGAGTTCTTCCAAATTTTGTTTGTACATATTTAACATATTCCTTTATCTTATTGGGTACTTCACTTTTATGTTTAAGAAGATATATTTCGGTGTACCTACTGTAATCATCTATCATGGTTAAAATGTATTTGTTGCCTCTCAGCGTTGCTGTTTGCATTGGTCCGCATACATCAGTGTGTATTAATTCAAGTAATTGATAGGTTTTGGTTTCCGATTTCCTTGGAAAACTTTTAGCAGTCATCTTGGCCTCGATGCAATATTCACAAGGTTTGAATATGCGATATTTCTGAATATTTATTCCTGTAGCCAATTGTTTATTCTGCATTGAAATTATGGAGTTCATGTCACAATGCCCTAATCTTCTATGCCATAAATGGATGCATTCCTTCATATCATTAACCACTGTAAGCGCTTTATGTGATTTATCAAGCTCATACAAACATGTGTTTGCTGTTGCCAATGCCACTGTTGCTCCATTTTTCTGGATAGAGCAAATGTTCTTTTCAAATTTTATGGTAAACCCTAATCTCGTTAGTCTTCTGACTGAGATTAAATTTCCTTTCAGATGTGGTACATATAGCACACCTTTCATATACAGTAGAGCATCAATTATCCGACCCCGATTAACCGACTTATCGGTTAACGCTAGTGATGTGGCGCTACAATATTCGGTTATGTCTTGGCTACTTTAATATCATTTCTGTTAAATTTTTGCATGTTTTAGCTGGCAGCACTGGCTCGACCATGAAAGGGAAGCTAATATTTAAACCAGGCCTAATACACTATACTAATAATGTATTTTTTCATACTTTTCGGTTATCCAACTTTTCAGTTATCCAACCAACCCCAGTCCCCAATTAAGTCGGATAATCAATGCTCTACTGTATATTCGATGTTGTTCGTTATTTTCATCCATGCAGGTTATCATTACATTGCCTTTACCTTCAGTGTATAGGGCTTGACCATTGGCTAGTATTACTCTCTCTCTCTATGTTTACTATTAATGGTTGTGAATAAATACTTCTCGCAACACATGTGACGAAGCTCCCGAGTCTACGTACCAATGATGAATATCGTTTTGTGTTCCTGTCCTAAAACATACATAGGATTGCTTTTCCGGGTGTTGTTCATCACTTTCCTCATAAATTTTGTTGATCTGATTTGGATGTTTTTCTTTCCATGTTGCATATTTCCTACATTCTTTCTTTACATGTCCCTGCTTTTTGCAAAAATAACAACTTTTCAGCAAATTCCTTTTCTGAGTTACTGGGCATGCTCCCACTTTAAATGCTTTATCCGCTTCACATTCTTCATTTAATGCGGTCTTTCTTCTCGAGTGTTCTTCGATTAATTTATTACATACTAACTCCTGAGTTAAATCTTCTTCTGAACGAGTCTCTAGTGCTGTTATTAAAGTGCTATAGCTGTCTGGCAAGCTACTAAGTAATAATGCTATCTTTAATTTCTCAGCTAGTTTCTCCCAGTGCTATAAGACGATCAACCATTCCCTCCATGTTGGCCAAGTGTATCTCCATGTCGCCATTTTCTTCTAGTTTTAAATTGCAAATTTTCTTCAATAGGTAAATTTTATTTGATAGTGTAGACTTAACATGGTGTTTCCTTATGGCTTCCCAAGTTCCTTTAGCTGTAGTTTCCTTTCTTACTAATGGCAGTTGATTGTCTTCCATCAGGAGGCCTATCATGGCGCGCGCCTTTCTGTCCTTTGTTAACCAAGATGAGTCAGAATCCGAGGGTATTAACTTTTGTATTACGTCCCATAACTCTTCTTTTATCAACAGCAATTCCATCTTATATTTCCAAATGTGATAATTGCTGTTGTTCAATTTAGTGATGGCAATGTAACTTTTATCCATCATTGTGAAGTCTTTTGTGTTCTTGCTGAATATTCTTCTTATGTAAATTTATTTAGTTTATATTATTCCTTGAATTTACCTTTATCTTTTCCTTACGCTTAATTAGTTGTTGCCATAACTGGGCCCGTAACCTGTTAGACTTGGCACTTATTAGAAAGATTAGTAGAAAGGCAGTTGTACTAGCGTAACCGGTTATGTAACAAAGGAACAAAGAGTGCACAAAGATTGCACACAGTCTTGACTCACAGAAGGTCAGCGCTGGAAAGGGAAGAGTGAAATGAGGTCACCTTCCCCGAAGAGTCAACAACGTCACCAACCTTTTATTACATCAGAAGAATATCTACAAAACATTGCGATTGTTGATTCCAACAGTCTTGAGTCCTCAATGATCACCGCCCAATTGGACATTGAAGTCCCAGATCAGGACCTTCAGGTCATGATTTGAGATACCATCAATTCGTCTTAGAGCTGCTCATAAAATTCATCTTTTATTGTGTCCTCCACATTGTTGGTTAGCACATAAACCTGCACCACTGTCATTTTGGCATGTCCATGGGTAAAGTGAGCTGTAATAATCCGATCACTGAAGGGCTCCATCAAAGTAGTGCTTTTGTCACTCATTTACTCAGAATATGACCTACTCCATGTTCGTGCTGCTCTTCATGGCCTGCATACAGAATGGTCTAGCCATCACTACTGGTTCAGCTGTTTGATGTCTCACTGACGCCAAGGATGTCCAACCAGTTTTCATCAAACGTCCGTAATAGCTAAGTCTTCCACTCTCATATAGAGTATGCACATTCCATGTTCCAATTTTCATAATATTTCTGGTGGTAATGATCATTTCTGACGTCGGACACCATTGTCAGTTTCCTCTGACGCAGTCATATTACTTGGAGCCGAAGTTCCACTCATTCAATCAAAATTTCTGCTTATTCTTGCTGTTTCCGTAGCACTCATAATTTTTACAGGGACAGATTGCTACCCGACGCCCAACCCTCCTCCTTTTGCATCCAGGCTCAAACAGTTATTAACTAATGAAGCCTAAAATTTTAACCATTTATTTTAAACATTCTATTCTATTCAAATTTGAACTGATAACAATTAATTAAACTTTTTTGTTTATTTTGAGTTTGGTTTTGACAGAAAAGTTTCCAAGATCTGAAAATTAGTATAAATCAGGTATAATTATAATAAAGGTGTAAGAAAATTATGAAATGAAAATTTTTTACACTGCCACTTGTATGTGCCATCATAATTGTGTTCTATTAATCTTCCATGTAATGAAACACATTGCATATTTAATGTTTTGGGAAATATATATTTAAACTTTTGGATGACCAATTACAGTACTCTTGTTAATTTGAATTAATTATTTTATGTGATTGTTCAAATTGGCAGAATTCATTTAAAATTAAAATACTAAACCTATAAACCAGCAAATTTTTATAACAAGTGCAAATGTTTTTGCCCATGTTGAACAGGCATTATCACGCAAACTAAACATCAAATGCTGAAACAACGAGGGATTGCCAAACACGTGTGCAGAGGGGAAGTGATGTAAAATAAGAGAAATGGAGAGGGGGAGGATAGTAAGCTTTATAGTTTGAAGAAAGACTTCCACACTGTGCAGAAGGAGTCAACATCATGAAAATTAATAGCCTGTTCAACATAAAACACATTTGCACTTGTTATAAAAATTTGCTGGTTTATAGGTTTAGTGTTTTTAAATTAATTCTAATTTAAGCAATTTCAAGTAGCAGTTTTCTTCAGAATTCATTTATAACATATAAATGAATTTCACCAATCTGAAAAAAAAAAGAGTCAGAAAGACTACAGATAAATAAATATTACATATATTATATACATGTTATGGACAAAGTAATTAATTGGGCATTATTCATAATGACCAAAAAGGGCACGCAGTGTGATAAATATTGATTCATTTATCAAATTGACTGGTCATTATGAATATTGCTACCACCTAGTCGGGCAAAGTGATAATAATACGTCAAGGAGTGATCATCCGACATATGCTAGCTAATCGGCACTCAGTCGTTTGTGTGTATCGTGTTTAGTACCGAATTTTAAATTTGCTTAAAAAAAACTCCACTTATTTCATTTAGAAATATTTATTTTTTGTGAATTATTTTAAAGTACTATTAACTGATATTCTTCCGGTAAGTTAGAAGTAACTTCTATTTTTGACTCTCACTTTTTCTATCATTAACAAATATGCTGATTTTGTAAAATCTAATTGTTTTCACCTTTTTCTGCTATTAACTCATTTAATCAGTTGTTCATGTCACTTAATGATTCCTCCATGATCGTTATTTTTGTCAAAGAAAAAAGATTAACTACTGGTCACGTAAATTTAAAATTTGGTACTAAATGCAATACTCATGCGCAACGAAGATGTAAGTTCTGATTGGCTAGCGTATGTCAGATGATCACTCCTCAACGTATTATTATCACTTTGCCTGACTAGGTAGTAGCAGTATTCATAATGACCGTACAATGCCCAATTTTGTCAGTCATTATTCATAATAATAATAATGCCCGTATTAATCACTTTGTCCATAACATATATATATATATATATATATATATTATGCATTAAAAAATTTTACACAGTATTAAGAAAAGAGAATATATTGATCTGAAAACTGAATATGTGCAAAACAAAATAAATCAACAAACACCTTTTAGGCTGCTAGGATTTGCTTTTATTTAGCAAACGATTTCACCCTAGACCATCTTCAGGCTAATGATCTTTCTTGGAACATATTTCACCATTAAATACTGTTCCAAAATAAAACAGAAAAAAGAATAATTACGTTTAAGTATTTGAACATAAAACAAAAAAAAAACTAAAAATTAATATAAATGATAAATAACAGTAAAATGTAAAATAAATAATGAGTAACAGTCAAATGTAAAGTAAATAAATCAAAAATTTACAAAAAATATAGTAGAAATGAGGCAATTATGACCAACAAACTTATTCTGTACAATGTATTTCCATGTCATTGCTAAGCTGTCAGCATCTCTTGCATTAATGCATTTATCCTTCAACCTGCTTTTGTACATATCAATTTTTTCAGCATTCTGTACCTATATAAGAGAGTGTACTGACTTAATGATGTTTGTCTCTTTTCATTTTAAGTCTAATTTTCAAGTTCCTTGTGGTGACACTGATGTAATCCTTGTCTATCACCAATTGCATGTTTTCATATGGTACCTTGTACACACCTGTTTCTTAAAATTCGATACCTAGTTGGGGCTCTTTTTATAATCATATTAGACCCTTTACATTCTGCAATTTCTTACCTAATATTAGTTATATCTCTGTTAAAAGTGAATTTTGTGGTTCCACTAGATTTGCTGTTTTTTGCCCTAGGTTTGTTATCTTCAAACCTTTTAATCAGACCTTCTATTGTGCTAGTTCCATATCCTAGTGTTGTAGCCATCTGTATAGCTCCTTCATTCTGTATATTACATTATCACAATATAAAAAGGCTCTTCTGATGAGTGCCCAGAATGCCACTAACTTATATTGATAAGGATCATTCAAATTGAAAGGGCTGTGTGTCTGCTTGATGTATACACTTGTGCGTATCCTTCTGTTTTTAAATTCCATATTTATGTCCAAGAAATGCAGTTGTATGTACAAAACATTTCACAATAACTTAAAATATTGGTTGAATAGAGCCTATTGGACCAATAGATCCTATTGATTTTGTATGGAAATTTAGACCCAATAGGGTCTACTGGACTAATAAGTTCTATTGGATCTAAATTTCCATGTAAAACCAATAGAATTTTTTTTTAACAGAGATATTAAGAAAATCCAAAATAAAAAATTTGGATTAAAATAATTAAACATACTCTGATGCAAAATTTAAATAGGAAAGCAATTAGAAAATTAAAAGAGATTTATCTATTAATTTATCAAATATTGATATCTTTCTAAATAAAATTTCAATGAATTATCTTGTTTTCAAAAGTTATCAAAATACTAAAGAAAATGCATGTATACTTATCTAAAATTATCACTTAAAAAAAAAACCTATTCTAAAAAACACAAGGGAAAAAAACCAAAAAGAAAGAATTTATTTTAAAAAATAATAATAAAATTCAAATTGAACACAAAAACAAAAATATTAAAATAATTTAAAATAAGTAACCTAATACACAAATTACAATTACTTATACATTAATAACAATAAGTTTTTAATTCAGATTTTATTGTACTTTTACATTTTAAAATTAAATTTTCTTTACTATAAAATATTTTGTACCTCAATTGAATATATTTTTTATTTTAAAAATAATTATTTTGTTTTTGGTTTTTAAAAAAAAATTTAATAATTTGTTAATATAAATGTATAAGGCCAAAATTAGCAAATAAAAAAAATACGGCAATTTTATATATTTTTTCTTACTTGTATCACCAAATAATACAATTTTTTTATTTCTCAGTAAACAGTTCATATCTTCTGTGTAATATGATTTTTCCATTTTCTTTCTTGGAGAGAAAAAATATTAAAATACTTTTAATAAATTTAAAAACTATTGATTTTTTATAAATGAACTTATTATCTAAATTAACTTACAAAATTTTCTTTATGACATTTTAAAATATTTTTAATGCTAACTATTAACATACTCGAAGTATGTTATTAATATACTATATAAAATATTTAGTAGTAATATTAATACAGTATATAATTTATTTTAAATAAAATAAAACTCTAAATAATCTTTGAATATATTCTTGTAACTTACTTTAAATATATTCATATCTATTTTAAAATACAAAAATATGGTTTTGTATAGCTTTATGAAATAATGATATCTTCTAGTTTAATTACCAGTACCAATAAATTTGGAATTATTAAATTTTGTATTCAATTTTGACCAACCTTTGGAAAAAGGTTTGCCATCATTGCTCTAATTGAATAGCATAATAATAATTATAGAAATACTCAATCACTAGTCATTAAGTTATTGAAAGTGAAAATAATTGTTAAATAATGTTGCTGAATGGATAGTTTGTATGAATATAGTCTCTTCTGCTTGCTTCTCACCCTTTTTTGGATTATAAGTGTGAAGGTACGTATGTTAAAGAATAAACTAAAATTAAAATTTATTTAATTCCATGTCTATTAAACTATATTACTATAAATACAGAACATAAAATTTGAATTTTTTTCAATACATTTCACAAATATGTTTATGATAAGAATTTCAAATTAATTCTTATCCTTTTTATAAAAAAAAAGTCAAATTCCAATATTCTTTAAATAAATTTTATATATCTTAGAACTCTCTGAACCTGATGATATTTGAGTTTATATATTAAGTACCAGTAGTTGTATTCAAAAAATTTTAAAATATTTGCAAAATATTCAGATTAATTAGAGATTATAACCTAATTCAAATGTGTTAGAGAATTTTCTTAACAAATGTATTAGAAATAATGTAAGTTAATCATACAATTAACAAAAAACAAACACACAGTCTCAGTGACACCCAGGGGAAGACCAAGGAAGGACCCATGGCACCCCACAAAGTAAAAGGAAAAGAAACAATAATAAATTTTCTAAAAATATTTTCCTAATTAAAATTAATTACTTTTATTTATATTGTTTTATGTTTCATTTCCATATTACTTATGAATTAGCAGTCACATAAGATGGGAATTTTATTGAATTCACATTAAAAATGTTTTTATCTGTTCAACTTGGCTCCCCAAGATTAAATCTTGTGTGCGTCACTGCACAGTCTTTAGACATTAACAATTTTTTTAAAAAAGATGGCACTTTTGCCATACACAACCTTGCCTTAAAGATGTTAAAATTAAAATTTAACAAAAGCACCTGGCAAAGGAGTGTTATTTGTTTACAAAATTTATCATAACACTGTTTTATCTAGGGGTGAGTTTCCCCTCCAAAGCAGTCCAAGCAAGCACTCAAAATTAAATGAACTCATGCTTACAAGTACAGATGGTCCTGGTAAGCTGATTAGCTTAGCAGGACCTCCAGAAGTGCCGTGGCTTCAAAATTGTGTACATATGGTATAACATGCATCCAAGGAAAATCCTGTGCTAATACAATCTGACACACTCATCATGGCCAGGTTTCACATAGTTTTTTTTTATTTATCTTTAGCAAATTAACATTACAGTTTCTGTTCATAATGTGTGCCGAACATTAAAAGTTACACATTTTATTATAGAGTACGGAAATAAAGTATCAGTGAAATAGTCTATAAATCCATAATAAACACATTCAAACTTTTATATAAAATCTGCAGTAGAACATATTAAGTCCTTTAGGTAACCAATGTTATACAGTTTACAAAACAATTAAAACTTTTTCCTAGTAGACCCCATCCATCTCCCCTATTTAAGCCAAATTTCCACCAGACTTAAAGTCTAGATGAAATGGTGCATCAGATGATTTTTATTTAATTATATATTCAGATAATAATTATAAAATTTTAAATATATAAATTTTTAGGTATAATCCAGCTCAAATTAATAAATTTCATAAAAAATTGTTTTTCTTTATAAGGATTGTTAATAATATGAAAATCAAAACTTTATGTACACAGAAATATAACGTATTAATTATAAATGTATGCAATATTTATATTGTTTAAATAATTTTTGTAAATTCATTTTAAATATTCAAATGATAAAGAAACAAAGTGAATAAAAATATTACATATACAAGAATAGTGTATGTTTGATTAAATTTATTTAAAAAATGCCAGATAAAATATTAGTTTTTAATTTATAGATTTCAATATTTGTATTTTTATAGTAAAACAATTATCATTAATTAAAAATTTTTGTTTAACACTGTAAAATAATTTTTTAAACTATTCAAAAATTACATAAGAAAACATTGGATTTAATGTCAAATTAGATATCAAATAAAGGCTGGAAAAAACTGGAGTGGTACACCACTATTCTGGAATACCCTTTTAATAATAATTACATATTAACAAATACACTGTTTGTAATTAAAAATTTTTTTTAATCCAACTAAGATTAAATAAAGAGATGATTACGGTGAATAATAAAATTTATGAATTTTCTAAAACATTGTTCAAGATGTACAAAAAATATTGACTAAATTTCATTTGTTTTGTGATTGCAAAGAAGGTCAAGAACTAAGAGTTAAAGTAGGCCAGAGTCAACTAAATAATTTTATGGAGGAAAACCAAATGTATTGATTTTTTCATTCAGCAAATATTACAATGATATACAAATTGTATAGCTTTGAATTTTTGTAATCAACTGCTGCAAGCTCATTCCTAACAAATTTAGATATAAATAAAGAAATGTAAACTTCAGAGATCTTATAGTTAATATAATTGTCTATTGTGTAGATACAATTTATTTTGATATTATGTAATCTTAACACCCTGCTATAACAGGCTATGGCCTATTATGAATAAATAAAGATTTGATTTGATTTGATCTAATATCAAATAAAGTCCTATAGTTATAAATTATTAATTGCATTGAAGTATCATAATATTTTCTCTAAAAGTCAAAAATCTACAAATGCATTAGCATGATAAAAAAAAACTATTATAAAACTTCTAAATTGATCATATTAAAAATAAATAAAACAAATTAATTTAAGTATTACGGAAATAAAATATATAAATAGATGATTGGTTAATCGACTGTTCATATTTTATTTATTAAAATTTTTATATATAATTGTAATTTATGTATATTCTGTCATTTTGTGCATTCATTAGATATTTTATTTAAAATAAAAATATTAGATACATAATTTCAAAAGCTGAAATATTTGTTTTAACTTTGAAAATGTTAAAACTTAAAAAATGAAAATAAAATTAATTTAAGATAATTTAACTTAGTCATTATTTTATAGATATAAATCTATAATATTTGCATTTATATATCAATCAGTTGCTTAAAAAAATGATTAAAAAAATAAATTAAACTGTTATGTTGCTTTTTAAAACATAAAATAAATAAATTATCTGAAACTTTAAAAATTTTAAATAACTTGAAATCTCAAAAATTAATGTCTATCATATTACACAAACCAAACTTGACAATGAAGATTAAGTACAGTATACAGAACATATAAAAATCTAGTAAAGTTTAATACAAGTTATTGAAAGTTATTATTTAATTTAAATTGGTAATATAAAAATAGCTTTTTCATGCACATACATAATATGAAAATGCATAAATTTAATTTTACAATTCATTCAAATTGAAATTTTCACAACACCACAACATTAAAGAATAGATAAGTTAATAGATTCATTATTTCAATTTAAGATATGTGACTTTGAGAAAATAATTTATTTAGTAAATATTTCAATATAGTAATTGAAACAATTTATTAATTGTTTAATTACTATATTGAAATATTAATCATTTATAGAATAGAGTGAGAAGAATCTCAAATCCTTAGAAGAATACATTAAAAGAACGAAATGTGAATGGATCAATGAAAAAATTGTTGCAAACGTAGACAGAAGGGTTAAAGAACTTGAAAGAACACCATTAAGCTCCGTAAATATTTACTTTAATTCATACCTCAAAAGTTATTTTATTAATCATTTTTAAAAAAACTTATTAAATTTCTATAGATGATAATATGTATATATAAAATTATCATCTATACTCATCAATGTTTTATATATACATGCATAAAATCTACAGAAAAAATAAATGATATACAATACATATATACACATTGTATATAGTATGTCATTTATTTTCTCTAATAATTTTAGCAATTTTTCTTTATTTTATCGCTCCTATCTTATTGACATATTTAACTTATCATCAATTAATTACTAATTCAACATTCAATAGATTAAAAAATTTATTATAAATTAAGTTTGACCGAAATCAACTGCG
Organism: Centruroides vittatus; assembly: GCF_030686945.1. Lineage (NCBI taxonomy): Eukaryota > Metazoa > Arthropoda > Arachnida > Scorpiones > Buthidae > Centruroides > Centruroides vittatus. Next base: position 1,298,007 of record NW_027122171.1, read on the forward strand.
GAAAGCCGTTCTTATCTATTCTTAAATAAGTAAATACAGTGCGTAGACAGATAAATCATTCAAAATGTTTATAAAACAACATTTATAAAAGATAATTAAAAATTTTTTAATTTTATGGTTTAATATTTATTTGTACATTTTTTTATACTGTAGTTAAAACATTTGATATATTCATACATAGTGTATGTATGTAGGTACTGTATGTGTGTGGTGTGTACTGTATGTATTTAATTATAAGGACCATGTTTCAAATGCATTTAAATCTATTCTTAACAATTGTTGACTTGTTTGATAATTAAATTACGTAAGAATCGTATAATCGTATCTAATTTTTACTCAAGTTTCAGCTTTCGACTAAAACTTTTTTTATTTTGTTTCTTCCGAAATTTTAGAGAAACACGTGAGTCGTATTGAAGTCTCCATACTTGTAACGAGTGATTAGCATTGGTGTTTGATGATTAGTATTTACTTATTGATTTCGTACTTAAGCATATAGTTAAGAAAATAAACAAATATTACATCGAACGTATTCACGACCGGTATTTACTACTATTCTCCACCATTTAATTTGTCATACATTCCATTTCGTGCATCTGTTAAATTGATGATTATTGGATGTCCTTCAGTCTTCGCACTTCTTATCAGATGACATAATTTGAAATTTGTGAACTCGCTTTCTATTGGCGCATTTTAAATTTCTCTTTATTGAATTACACTACTTATATATGCGTATTTTTTAACCTATCACGTTTCTTAAGTAACAGGAGTACGTCCTATTATCCTGTTTTAAATTTTTTAAATATAAATATATATATTTTTTATTAGTATGATAAGAACGCGTATCAAATTAAAACTTTTAATAAAAAAACTATAGAATTTAACACATTAATCATTCATATCAAGTTATTTCGACTTCGAAGAATTGCCTCAATAATTTTAATGTGTTTATATATTTAATGTACATAATAGTTTTACTTCTTTATATAATTAAATTGTCAATGATTTATTTGTAAAATAAATTAATTAAAATAGTGATAATAAAATTATGTACGGATATATTTTTTTAAATATGATTAGACCTTATATTAAACATATAAGTTAATAATAAAGTTTAACGACAAAACAAATTTGAAATAAATATCTATGATCACGAAATATGCAAATAAAATCTATTTCAATTTGATCTTATACAACTGCGTGATTATAATGATTATATATTATAGTATACTATTAATAATACATTAAAGTTATAAAAGCGAATCGATAAAAATTCCACATTATTATATTTAATTTCGATAATTCGTAAATGGTTTTTCAAAATAATCACGTGATCTCAATCGACGTATATAATTATTATTGCGTAACGTGTACGTCTCGTTCACGTGACCCGCCGTCATCTCATACGTCACCTTACATTATTTTACAATAATGAAATAAACGAGGTCAACAATTTTGTATTTTATAAATTCCTTAGAAATATTCCAAGTTTTTTAAAAAATTAACAGAGCTTGGAATTTCACTTTGATTGATTTTATTCACGAAAGCTTGTCGTAGCTTATAGATTATTCATTTATCCTTTCTTATAATCAAGGTGTAATGCGGATTTTTAATTAATGAAATTATCAACATTACACGTTTTAATAAACTTACTCGAATTGTTAATCGGAAGTCGTAGTAGTAGCCTACAAAAATTGTTTGGTATGTAGTATGAATCATACGAGACATAAATAACATTACAGTAATGTTACGATAGCAAACAAGAAAATCGAGAAGCGATCAAACGGAAGACGACATGATCGATTTTTCCAACAACTCAAAAAGATATCACACGTCTACTTAATATTATCACATTTTTATTGCTATACTTTCATCAAATGAATAGTCTAGATCCATATCGTGTAATAACCCTGCCGAGAACGATCATCTTTTAGAGATTTTGCAGCCAATTAGAGATTTAGGCTCAACATTTTTTTTAAAAAAACAAAAAAATAATTAAAAAATAATATTTTCTCTCTATTTTCCTAAATGGGATTATTCGGCTCTAAAAGGTTGGTTTTACTTTAAAAACCAAACATGAATATTTATTTAATAATCAAATATAGAAATATATATATATATATATATATATATTAAGATATATAGTCGGTTGGGAATAAGAACTTCCTTCTGTGTCTGCACCAACGATTTTATTATTGGGAAACACAGAGAGGAAGGAAAACCATTATTGATTCTTCCTTTATCTTCATTGTGAAGAAAGTTAGTCAATAACGACTTAATAACATTACAGCAATAAAAATATCTGTTATTCGCATGTTAATAATTTTTTTTTTTTTATGTCTTTTAAGAGATAAAGAAGCGGGTAAGTGAGTACATAACAGATTTTTCGATTTAGGGGAAAAAAAATTATGCAAATATTTTCATATTTAAAATTTGCATTCCGTCTTGAGAATTGGAATATGGAATTTAATCATGGAGAAACATTCATAACTTTTAAACAAATGGTTCTTCTTTTTTTCTTTTAAACTGTGACTGATAAATTTAACTCATTAATAGTACAAATGTTCGCACAAAGATTAAAAAAATTTCTTATAGAATGGAGATATTAAAATATTTCTATGAATATTATAAACTTTGTCAGATTTTATTAAAATAATAAAAGCAAACAAATTAAATATTTTTACATATATTTATATTGTCCTTGGCCATTTCATTAATATATTTATTTAAATATTTTTGTAAACAAATTAACGAATTTTATGAAATATATTTAAAATCGTCTATCAAAAATATAAAATAAATATTAAAAGTTAACAAATTTTAAATTATTATAAAATAATAATTTAAATAATGCATAATTAAATATACATTTAATTATTTTTTTACGCAAAAAAATTTCATAATTTTTATTATATTATTATTTTTTTCATATAAAAAATTCCTCTAATATTTTATATGTAGCTATTAGATGGCGCTATATAGCGCCATCTAATGGTATATTACATAATTATCAAATTTGATTGTATTTTCTTTTAAAGACAATTTCTATACATTATGTTTTATTTCGCCTAAAAGGGAGTACTTAGAATAAATACACATTATTATTTTTCAGATATAATAAAATGTGTTTCCTCTTACTCGGCATGCAGATAAATAAAATTCATTTATCTCGTTACCTAGGCAATCCAAATAAAAATTCGCATATAAATCGAATTTTTAGTAAAAAAAAAAAAACATTAAAAAATAATAATAAAATAAATTACCAAGTTAATAAGACAGTCTTGACATGTTTACATTGGAAAAATAAGTTTCAAAATCGACCGCTATACTCAAATAACGTTTTGCATAGAAATAAGAGCAAGAATGATTTTTATCCAATTACCTTATAGCTAAATTCAAATTTTAAAAATTTCAACAAATCGCGTCTCGGATACATAAATTTCGTCACAGGTCAATCACCTGACACCAATCAACCAATCGAAGTGTTTACTTAGAATAAAATGCGAGAGAAATGGCGATTAAAAAAAGAAGAAAAAAAATAGTAATAACAATAAAAAGTGGAAAGTAAATTCTATTGATGTAAGCATCGCATTCAATCTGACATAAAAAAGAATATAATTTAATGTATACTTGCTCTTGTATTTTCATTTATTCGATTTATCAGAAATACCGTAGACAACTGTTATATGGCGAGTGTACTTAAAACGATTCTTATGGGGAGAAGAAAGCTAAGAAAAAAGAAAAAAGAAGAAAAAGTAGGGGAGGGAATGAGAAGTTGTACGTGAAAGGAAAGAGGAATTTATTTCCTCTCGTCTTTCCTCTCGCCCAATCAATATTTGATTCACTATCAACACTGCGTTATCATTTCTAGTCTGACACGAAAAAATACTTCTTTTGTATTCTTCGAGAATACCGTACGCTATATTTATATATGGTCTGTGACTTTAAAAACTGATTGATGCTTTGTTTTTCTACGTCATTGCCGCCATCCCCCCCGATGACGTCGCTTTAATTGGGAGGGGTCGCGATCCTTATCAACTCGGCTATGATGATAAAATAATTCCAACATGCCATAATTAAATGATATGATATTTTAATGCTAATACCAGATTTAGATATGTAATTTGCAATTACGTTATTTTTATTATATATATATATAACAATATTTTTAGATTGTATTTATTATAATAAAAATTGATAGGAAGGAATGGTTAGCCGATTTATATATTTTGACGTCACGAATTCATTTAATGTCTTTTCGTTACATCTGTTTTATTTTAATATTTAATTTTTAAAAAGTAATTCGTGTGTGTTAGCTTAAACAAAATTATCGTCTTACGCCCTAATGACGTCACATTTTTAATATTTATGAGTGACTTTTTTTGGCTGTTTTGAGAATTTACTGTATTTCTTCATTACGTATTTAATTAATACTTATATCTTATTATTGCTTCTTAACGAATTAATGCATTTATATTTACTTGTCGGCTAGCTTTTTTTAATTATAATAACTTATGTAATATATTATGCTAGAATTATTTATTTTTTAATATATATATTTTAAAAATAAATATGGACCATTCATGTACAGTACATAATGCTAATTTGTTTATTACAAAAGTATTAAAAATTCATATAGCGTCATCTAGTAACAAAATTTTTTTATTTAATTTAAAAAACAATAATAATTTAAAAAATTAAAAGTTGTATATTTTTAATAATTATAAGCTTTGTGTTATTAAATTATTATTATAATTTATTTTAACGAAAATATATCCTTTCGAATATCGACAATCATGTTATGATTCATTTGTTATTTAAAAATTTATACGACATTACATACTTCTTTTATTTTATAAAGTTATTAAACTTATTAATACACATTAATTTGTTATTCTAATAAGAAATATATTTAAATTCAACTAGTAATTAATAATTTAAAATTAAGAAAGCATACGTCATACATATTCAAATACTTGATGATATGAAAAATTAGAATATCAATATTTAAATTAAATGACTTTTAGTTTTGTTAATATTCGTGGAAATAAGTAAAAATAAATATTAAATTCCGTGTAGTCAGTTAAAGGAAAATTTTTAAAAAATCGGATGTTATAATCTACCCTAATACGGAACTTACATCATTCGACAAATTGTCAATTCGAAATCACGTTATTAACGAATTTTTTCTACTCTTTAACCTTCTTTGTGTTTGCTACCGAACTGGAGAACTAATTAAGATAGAACAAGGTTATCGAAGCCGAAGCGCCTTTTTTTCGGCAAGAGTAACTTCCGCTACAATAAACACCACATGATTTGACGTGATCGATAAAACAAAACGCAGATTTTCGGGGAGAAACAAGCTAAACCGATGATTTAAGACGTCATCGCGGGATTCGGCTAGTACATCAGCATCAAATAGGGCGACATGGAGACATGGCCAAGCAGAAATTCATCACAAAATCGTCAACGAGCGGAAAGAGCGCGGAAGAGTAATTATCGCCGGGAATATGATAATTGACGACAATCTAATTAACAAACGGAATCGTCGACTGTGAAGATACCAAGAAACGACATTTACATGTTAATACAGAATGAAAAGAAATCACATTAATTCTGGTACCGAGCATGGGCGTGATGAAGAAAAGATCGCCCCGAAACACATATAAAAAAAGATTTAAAAAAAATATTTTTCTCCTCCCTCGGTAAACTAACGCCTTCTTTTCTTAGAACTTTTCTTATTTGTGTCGCATGGTCAGGAAGGGATCCCGAAAAAAGGGGGATCGTTGAATAATTCATGTCCGCACCTGCCACGTTGATCAAGGTCATAAACGTGCCGCTGCAGACCCTCTCTCCTCTTTTCTTCTCAACCGCGTTTCGCTCATTTATCTGTCCAGTCAGTTCGTCATCGAGGACTTGAATGCATGCTGTTGACCTCTAGTCTATTTAACCTAGTCCAGCCGGATCTACAGACATGGGACGCTTCTGAAAGATAACAGGTTTTACCCGATTTCGTATTAACGTTTCTAATATCGCTCCTCTTTTTTCCTTTTTCGTTGCTGGATGACTGAATCGTAGCTTAAGCAGTTAAGATAACGCTATAGAGTATATTTCTTATCGATTATATATCTATTATATTCGTCTCTAATGTATAATAAATCATTTAACTTCCAAGCCAAGAGGGTTTCGTTGATGTAACCAATTGGTTTATTTGCAGGTTTCAGTATTTACGTTAGATAAATTCACGTCCTACTTTTATCTGATCGATGCTACAGTAAATGATCCATTATCTTGAAATGCGTAACAGAGACGATTCGCTATAAACAGGTCTTCAATCGAAAACTTGTTTAGAACAACTTACTTCATCCGCTGTTAAAAATTAAAAAAGAAAGTAATTACGGGAATTTGTTCATGAGTTTTAGCGATGTATCGAGTTTTTAAATATCGTTTTTAAACTCTAAATAATTTTCAGGGCAAAACGAAATTAGTCTTGTTGTTTTTATCCTTCCCTCCTTTATGTTTACCAGTGATTTCATGCCACGCTAATGGAACGGAACTGAAATTTTTATTTTTTTATGTTTTTTCAATTCTTGGATTCATTCCAATTAATCTCGGCAAGAACGAACGAAGTAGAATATTATTACACAGAACGCTCGATATATTACATCTTTCAATAACATTTTAACTATTTCTGTTAGAGAGTCTCATTCCATACAGGTGGAAAAGAAGCTATTCCTAATATCCCTTCAAGCAAGAAGTATTTGAGTGTATTTAGGTCATACCAACTGGATTTGCAATCCACATTTCTGGGAAGAGATGCACTTTTAAGTGAAGGCGTCGCAAATACACTTACGTCATTGATGTCATTGTGTGACCGCTTACATTCTCACTCCTCGGCTCGACATGAGGCTAGCCGATTATTGATCTGTTATCTTTTGAAGCAGAACCAACCAAGGAAACCGTTATTAACCCCGAGACTGTGCAAACTCCCGATATTTAACGGTTTCATTAAGACATTGAAGTGGGGAAAAGTGGAACGTATATCTCATTTTACTTTTTAAAACTGGTTACAAGAGCTGGTTTAAGTAATTATTCGGACTGTAATTTCATTAAGTTAATAAGGCGTTGATAAACACATTTCTACATATATAAGCTATTTATATACATAATCTAAGGAGGTAACGCCAGCATAATTAACGTTTAAAGAACTATTGATATATAAAATAATTATTTTTTATATTTTTATGTATATTTTCTTTAAAAATTGTTGTATATACTGTATGGTACTGTACATAAAAGTCTTTGTCATTGCTTCCTAGTGGGAAAGACAGGCCTTATTTACGAGCGATATTTTGTGAGAAAGGTGGCCTTCTTTATTGAAATTTCCTCTTTAACAAAAGAGGTATCGTATTTATTCCGTCTTTCCTAAGCCCTTTTTATCACCGCTTTTAGAAACGTTACCGAAGCTTACTTTTGTTTAATGAGGAATACCACTTGTGATAAGAGAAATCTGCTTTCTCATGACGAAGTATCATTTTTATTAGAACAATTATTACACATTTCTTATAAATTCAATTTTAGTTAATAGTTAACTGAAGTTAAATGTAAGAATTTGGCGTAATCTGCGCTTAATTAATGGACCCGCTCGGGCTAAACGTTTTTTTAGACATAAAACACGAATATCAGACCGTAACCCGTTAGTAACGATAAAATATAATAAAAAAATACCCCGAAGAGCTCATTTTCATATTAATTTTAATATTTATATAAATCATATAAGAGAATTTAATAATATCTTCGTGGAATTGTTATCGATCAAATTACGGGATGTGGCATTACAGAAAGAAAATATCTTATCAAAAGAACAGACAACAAGTAACGATAAAACTTTACAAATATTATTCATAAAGTGGTTTTAAGTGAATTTAATCTTGTGGATCGATGATTGTTGCCCTTAGCGAATGTCATTGCTATCATCTCGACAGGCCATTGCTATCAGGAACCATCTGTTGGGAATTTCAAATAGGAACGACTGTATCGGATCACGCAAACACCTGCAGGGTAGTGGACTCCCTTCCAAACAGTTCTATTTTCATTGTTAGTTGGCTGACCGGATTGCTTTTAATTTTATTCCCACCTTTCAAGCCTTCAAAACCATTTAAGCTTCGTAAATCGTTAAAGCGGGAACAAAGATTCTCGAGTCTTTTTCAGTTTTAATACCATTTACTTTGACGTATAATTTTTTTCTTACGCATGTTTTATTATTTTGCTAGAAATTTATTTGAAATTTATTTGAAATTTTAAATATTTTAAAATAAGTTTAAAAAATAAAAAAAAATACAATGATTTATGTCAATTGTTATTCTGGTTTTTCAAAACGCAGATGACTTGGTAGATTAACGTCGTTTCGAATTATATGACGTAATAATAAACTTATTTAAATTTGAAATGGAGCCTCGATATAGTTAACCAATCATTGTCACTATTCCCGTTTTCAAATATCGATATATAATTCATTTTTATTAGGCCTAATAGCCTAGCAACGCAAAAATATTAATACAATTGTAACAAAAATTAAATTAACAAAGATAATAATTAAATATTAATAATTTTTATCCATGTTTTAACATGGATAAAAATTATTCATCGATATTAATTTATAATTTTATTTTTTAAATTAAAATATCAATAAATAATTTCATGTGATTTTCTTTGATAATTCTTAAGATTTATTTGATTTAATTATATATATATATATATTCCAATCACTACAAACTTTTTAAATTACGTAAGTAACTGTATATAATTTTCAACCAATAACCGTAAACTAAATTCAAATTTTCAAAATATCACGCGATTCCCACAGCCAATAAACCGCCATTTTCCCAATTTTTCCATAAACATAATTTGTTTTACGTCATAAACGTTGGAGCAAGTGGTGTTGACTTTATTACTTAATAACAAAAGAGAGGAAGAAAGAGTTTTTATAAATATTCCTCATAAACGTCTTTGATATTGATATATTTTTGATGAAAGGCTAGAAAAACAACATTCGAACGTGTTTACTGACCTACATATTCGGCTTGATACTGATGTAAATAGGACATTATAAAAATCTTTTCATGGGGATCGGCTGCATAAAAGCTAAGAATTTAGAAAAGTAAAACATCCAGCTGCGAGCCAAAGCGAGCGTAGAAAATTAGGAATTCATACAATTAAAAATCATTGTTATGGAGTAACGTATTGCAGTAACTGAAATTCCCATTATGATATCATAAGGAAATTTAGGAGTTGTATTTGTGAGTTTCGTGGAATAAAATAGATTGATGAGGACCATAGATGCATGAAATATAGGGAAATAGGGATATAACTGTACGTTGGAGAGTAGTAGATGGGGAGGTATGATTTATGTAACTCAGTTCAAAGGCTGCTGAATTGAATAGGGATTCCTGTAACTAATCCTACCTACAAAAACAGGATGGAAAACATAAGAATTCATACAACGTTGTTAGAGAAAAAGAAAATAAAGAAATCGGAATTTACGTAACAGATTCGAGCTAGAAAAACGTACAAATATACTAAAAAATATGAGGATTCATATTACAGGAGGGATGTTCGGGAGAGTTAATGTCAGGGAATTATCGATTCGTGTAATTTAAGATTCTAGTTATAGAGAAGAGATTGGAAATTAGGGATTCGTGTAACTAAGACAATAGTTTCAGAATTGGGGAGGATGATTTATTAGCCTAATACCATTACTGCAGGGTAAATAGGGATTCGAATAATTATTACTTAAAATGGAGGGGAATAAAAAGAAAGCGAATAGGAAGTAGAATCTATTTATAGTAGAAAGTGGATAAAGGAATTAAGAGTTTTATATTACTAACTCGTAAGACGCCAGTTATGGAGAAAAGTAGAAGAGGGGATATTGTTTTGTTCGTGGTTTACCGTGTTGCTATAGCAACACCGTGTTCCGAACCTTGTTGATACCATTTACCAATCGTCAACGCTTAAGCTTACATAACACGTCACAACCGTAACATTATACTATAATTTCGAAAAATTTACCCGAAATATCTAATCAGAAGATTTTCCAAGTTTTCTCTAGATTATTACTTGTTGACAGACAAGTGGGAAAATGCTAACCCCGAGGCATTCGTTTCCCTCTTTTCAAGCAGTCACGTGATCTGTAGATAGTAAACACGTTATCTTTGATATTTTCGTCGGAAAATGTTTGTAGAGCGAATTATTATTGTCCAAAAATCTTCGCCAATTGGTTGTTTTTTTTCGAGCGAATCTCCTCGTAAGATTGCGTGATCGGTGTACATAATAATCGCCTAATTCGATTTTAAGTTAGTAGCTTCGCCCCGTTCAGAGAAGCACCACAAAACAAGATATGCCCGCTCTATTGATTGAGAGTTAGAGTGAGAGAGCGGCAGCACTTGAGGGCTTTTACTGACAGACAAAAATGTAAGAAGTGTGATGGCGTCCCCGCTTGATCGGGTGACTATTGCTGGTTGTCATGGTTACTGAACTCTTGTCAACCCCCCAGCGGATTCGTCATTGAGATAGAAGAGTATTGTGATGTAAGAAGCATTTTTGTACTGGCAATGATCTGTTTTTTTCCTTAAAAAATAGAAGTCAAATTGACAATACGAAGAAAGAACGCAAAAAATAAAATAAATAAAAAATGGCGACGTTATATCTAATTGTAAGAACTCAGTTTAGATATAATTTCAAACTATTAAAACATCTCTACACGTAAATCTGAGTAAGTTAAAAAAGAAAAAAAAATTAAAGTCACGGTCGAATAATTATTGAGATTTTCTATAGTGAACGTTTTGCACTCGAGGACTTTAACCGTTCGATTACGTGAATGACACTCTGACTAATAATAAAGTCACGTGAGTATCGAGGTTGCAATTCTGACAGTATTTGATCTTGTGTACAGAATGTGTTTATTTGCTTTTAATAGAACTTTCTAACATTATTCTATACACGCGGAAACATTATTATTAGTCACAGCCTGATTCCTAAAAAGAAATTTCGATGACGTCATTTCAAAAATGGTTTCCACAATTTTTTCTCTCCTTTCCTTTCTAACTCATTTAAATAAAAATTAAACAACTTTAATTATCGAAATGATACGGGGTTTTAAAATCAGCATTTTCTTGTGCAATCTGGAATTAAATGCGGTGGAAAAAAATTGCAACTTGCTTTCTTTGGAATAAATCAGACTAGAGCATATTATCTTCTTGTTTTCTAGGTTTGAGACCTTTTTTTTAAAAAAAAAAACCCTAAGTTTTAGTAAGAACTTTCGTTGAAAAATAATATTAAAAATGTTCAAAATAGTATTATTGGATGCGGTTATACAGAAAGGAACCAACCACGAACGTGCTCATCTCGGAAAATTGAACTCTATTAAATCTGAGGAATCAGATATTTTATTTTTGTAGTATTTTTTTAAAATAAAATTTATATAAAGAAGTACAGTACATTTAAAATATTATAACCTAATTAAAAGATATTTATGCAACTCGTTTATTTATGCAACCCTACAAGACATATTTCTAATGCGAAATCTACAATATTGAAATTCTAAAAATGAAAATATTCGCATTTGTAAAGTCGTGAAATTGGAGAAGGATGTCTGAATTTGAAAAGAGAATATGTTGATACGAAAAGACAGCATTTGAATTAAAATAGGAAAGACCATATAAGTACATAACTTAAAAAAAGAGATACTTGATTCCACACTCAAAACACACATCTTTAACTCATAAAGAGTACTGTTTGTACTTGAGAGGAAGGTTCTTTACATCGTAAAAAGGCATCACTATCACTCAAAAGGTCATCTGTAACTCAAAGAAAGAACATCTCTGAGTCGTAAAAGACATCGTTCGTACTTGAGAGGAAGGAACCCCAAATCGTGAAAGAGCATCATTGATACTCAAAAGATCATCCTTGACTCATAAAGAGCTTCTTCTTCTCTCGATAAGATAGAAATTTGAATAGGAAATCATATTCCTCCATAATAAACTGATAATATAACAAATCAAGCTAAAATCTTTCCTTTAACTTAAACGTCGTACTCAACCCAACTCGGTAAACTAATAAAAGATTTTATTTTTCGTTATTTCCTATCAAGAAAAAGTCAGGAAAAATTGATATCAAAGAGAAAGAAAAAATCAGAGAAAGAAACGTAGAAATTCTCTTAAAGGCGAATTGTATTTTTATCGGATCCATAAATATTGGAAAAGAACAAAGAATCGTTCGTTGATAAAATTGTTCACTTTACTCGTATTCTTCAGTCGACTTGATAGTGAAAGACTAAAAAAAATGATGTGTAATCTGTTCTGCATTTCTTTCTTCTGGAAATACTTTTTAAAATCCTTAAAAGAGTTCAGTTCTTGTTATATTGACAAACACGCTCCCGAGAGAAACTCCGCAACATTTTATTGTTCTCTATAAAAACCAGGAATTGTGCATTTTCTTTATCGCAACAGAGAGATATTCTTGTAACGTATCCTTTTCCCCTCGCTTTCTTGTTTCTGTTGGAAAACAGATAAGTAGACCGAACCGTTTTTGTTCGCTGAACTGAAGCGCTGCAGTAGGAATATCAAAATTGAACGCTTATCTAATAAAATAATAAATAAATTCAATAATTTTCAACAAACAATTGCTTTTATTTGGCAAAAAAGCTAATTTTTTCCAAACGTCCAAAATAATCCTATAGATTATTTCGTTTAAAACATAAAAATTTAAACTATCCAATAAGCGTTTTTAAATAATGTTTATTTTCGATGTGATTGGTTAATTTTTATTAAGATGAAATTTAAAATTTTGTTATTTTAAATTTCATTATCTCATTAAAAAAGTAAATAAAAAGCATTTAAATTATTTATTTATTTACGAATATTTAATTCTTATATATAATTTATTTAATTTTTTATAGTAAAATCTAATTAGTCTAATTAACCGGAATGTGCCATATTTAAAGAAGTAAAATTTATAATAAATAATTTAAATGTAGTTTATTTAATACTTAATTTCTTTTAATTAATTGAGTAATAATAGATTTTTTAAAACATCAATATTAAAAGCGTAATCTCAATTGTCTTAAAAAGGTATCCAAGGTAAGAACTGATAATTATGCAATAAACATTAACGTTTGAAAAGAAAAAATTTAAATTCACCAATTAAGTTACAGATTAAATGATCTCTTGACGATCGATTGGTTAATTTTATTTTTCTAACTAGACAACATGGAGAATAAAAAATAGAAAAGAATTCTTAGCAGAAAGTGTGTTAAGGAATGAGTTGTCATTGGATAATTTTGAACGGCTCCTGTGTGAGTCATAACTACGTCACCGTAGGACAGATGTTTCCATCAAACTGTTAATATTAACATCAGGAGGCTCTGCACTCATCCCTCGATCGATCCTTGTTTTGCCACATGCAATCCCCGCCCCCTACTATCACTGATAGGGGTTAGAGAGGATCCTCGGTTACTCGTGAGTCACGTGATCGGAGCTGACGTGAACGTTCTTGGAAAACCGGGCGCGTTCCCGTATTTGGGATGTTTTCTCTTTCTCTCTCTCTTGGGAACGCCGACTCTCCCCCTGCCATCTCATTCCTCCCGACGTGTAAAACTCTAGCCAAACGGATGCACGGAAAAGGGCGATTAAGAAGGAGAAAATGAGTTTTCTGGGCTAGTAAGTGGAAACCGAAGAATGCCTTCCATCGATTCGTCGCGTTTTGTTAGTGTAAATTGCAAATGGCACCTCCTTCTCTCACCACTTTTAACTCCGTTTCTTATCACTCAATGTGGGAAGATGGATTCGCGTTCGCGTCGCGTCGTCGCGTAGCGGCATGCATGTGACTTCCGACATATAGTAGGAAGTCACGTGACTAGATCTAACCCGTCATTAGCCAGATGCGCAGTCACGTGCTAAGCTGGGCTTGTAAACCCGTGCAGGTGATTCTTTTACCCACACTGAAGTCACGTGGTGCATTCTGCGGCTTTTACGCGGCTCTCGGAGGGAGCTAATGACACGCGACCCTCTCCAGCGCTTAAAATCCCCTCTCGGTAAAATAAAAATGCGAAGAACGCGATATTAAGAAGACCTTGAACCCGTCACGGGGGAGAAGGATCTGGAATCTCCGATATAGGAAGCGTCGCGAGGGTGGCAGTGGCCCGTCTACAAGATAACCGGGCTATTTCTGTCCGGTCACGTGAATATATCGTCTTTTAAACCTGTTCTCGTCAATAACCACAACCGACGGTCACGTGACAGCGAAAGCGCATCCAAGAAACTTCGAGTAAGGCGAGTCAATCGCGGTTTCCCCGATTCTTTTATTTTACGCTATTCACAAAGACCTGTTTCGTAACCGGTCGTCATGTGATCGGTCGAGACGGCGTTATGGTCACATTGTATCACGTGATCGGCGTCACCGTCGGAAGAAAGCGCTTACTTTCGATGCGATTGCGCGACGCGTCGGAGGACTCGCTCGGTTAATCGCGAGAATCACGTGAACGGGCCATTTTTCCGGGAAATAAAAGAAAAACTGGCGAGGTTGTCCCAATTTGCCGATGATCTAGCCTTGAATTAGAGAGACCAGGCGTCCCTGACACCAACCGGCGTTTCTCTATAACGAAAAAACGTGGTAGTTTGCTCGGTTCATGCGACCGGAGCGAAGAATTGACGATGATCGCCGTCACGTGATCGTTTTCATACTCCATCTCTCCACTTCTGGTCACGCGATGCCGTTTACAAATAATGCGAACGGGAAGGGCGAAATGGCAGCCCATATTTGGCCACTGGTGTGCGAATGCATTTGTTTTTCGATTCGAAGGAATATTACAGAAATGGCGATCACGTGATCGGAATACCGTACAATGATCCGGCATATCGATGGATTCGCCGAAATGAGATTAGCGAGTACTTGCACGTTTAATCCGATGCTAATGCCGTCGCCATTGTGTGGCAAAATTAATCCTTTAGTAGTAACTCTCCACTACGCGAGCGTACACAAAAAATCTGCATCTGTTTAACATTCGACTCGTAATTCTCAAACGTTCGATTCCGGCGCAAATCTCTGCCGACAGTGATCGTTATTGCTAGCGAAATTTTTTTTTTTGCTTATTTATGGTTCATATTTTTTAATTTTTGAATATATAAAAAATTATTTTTATATACATCAAAATCCATCAAACATATATTTATGCGATTGCTTCGTTTCCATACTATAAAATTATATTAAGAAATTGTAACAATTTTTTAATATCATTTTCATATAAATGCATGACGTAATTTAACTCTCCGAAGTCCTCACCCGAAAGTATTACGAGACGTCAGAATTTTCGTCGTAATCATCCTTCGCTGCAGGCGTATCGTGATTTTTGTGATAAACTAGAAAAATTGTCTACATCTAGATGATGCTGAAATATCGGGCCACACAATCACACGAATTTAATACATTCCCCCCTCATCCGAACACTTTTTGTATCGAGATGATAAAATGGAGGAGCCATCCTAAAACATGTCGGCTCAGATGGAATTCTAGTTGTATTGATTTAAGTGAGATTGCTTATCGTTTAAACATGTTTAGAGGGCGATCGAGCTTAAACTTCATTAAATTTATCTTCGTCAACTCCGCCTGCTCGATCGCTTCACGTGATTTCGTCGCCGTTTATCATCCTAACTGTACCACGTGATTTCTAATTTGTACATTTTGCTTTATTAGGTGTTCGGGATGTGTCACGTAATGTCTTTTGCAAATATTGAACCCCCGATATAACGTTATATTATATAACAATCTCGGCTTCGAACTTTGAAACTTAAAACTTTTGAAGTTCGTACTAGTGGGTCACGTGATTTTCGTTAATTGAAAACGAGCCACGTGACATTCGAAAATCACAGTATTATTGAAATAATATCACACGGGAATTGATCGACGCCGAGAGCATCACGTGACTCAACTGTTTTCGGACCAAGTCACACGAAAAATCAAAACGTCACGTGACTTAACGTCGCTACCCGTTTTAGATCAGACCTTACAAAAATAATAACATAAATAATTTATAAAACATTCGAAAAATATTTCCGAAATTAATGATCAAATCTCGTGCTAAAACGACGAATAATACATTATTTTTCTATATTTTTAAAAAACAAATAAATAGCAAAAAAATATTTTAATCTGTCATAGTTTTATTTAATTAATTTATATTTTAAATTCTGTAATCAATGGCAGAACTCAGACAAACATTTAATAATTTATTTAAACGTGTTTAGTAAAGCATTCATTAACTATATTTAACGAATTTTGTTTGCTATAATAAACAAGCTTGGAAAATATTAAATGTTGCCAGATCGTTACAGAAACCAGATACTTTGAAATGTTATTTTAATAATCCAAAACAAATTTTATTAGTCTAAACCGAACAATTTGTATTTATTTAATTTCATCTTAAAACGGATTTAATTCGTTATTTTCCGATTTTCGTAACGATTCGATCATTTGTAAAATTTACAAATATCCGAATCAACAATTAAAAATGTTTAAAAATTTTTTTATTTTGTTTTTTATATTTATTATTTCTTAAAGAAATTATTTTCTTTCGACTTATTAAACAAATAATTGAAAATAAATTATTTATAATTTATTGAATTTCTCGAAACACTTCTTTCGCTATTATAATGCCAAACGGTATAAACATTATTATTTTTGAATCATGTTGCCAACTCTATAAATATTGTTAAATTTATTAAAAACATAATAAAGAATTAATTTTTTTATTAATTAATTGTATGATATGTTTATAAAAGCAATCATTTCTCGACATATCATAGAAATTTAAATAAAAAAATATATAAGTAAAAAATTAATTTACGATATATATAGATGTATAAAAATTGTTTAATTCCGATCACGTTTTCAGAAATAATAATAAAATATTAATCAATTACGTTTTTCACATAATTAATTAATAAACAAGTTTTCGATGTTTATTATCGCCACCGAAGAAACCTCAGCGACTCCATAAATATTTAATTGTTGCCAGCTTATTAATTTTTTCCAGCATTTAAAAACTGATAAAAACGTCAAAAACATGTTAATAAGAAATTATATTATCTTAACCGGGGAATTTATGGACGATAATTTTCTTACTTTATGCTAAAAAATACCAAGCAATTTTAAAAATAACAACTCCATAAATGTTTGCAATTACCGGATAATTGTAACAACGAGTAATTGAATTTTTAAACCACGGACGAAAATAAGAAAAGGCGATTTGAAGGATTTAATTTTAAGAAAAATAAAACGAGGCGATTTTATTTAGTTTTTAGTAACATTGGAAACGCGGCAAGGCACCGAGAGAAAAACGTGTCGGAAAGGAAACGTTTGTTTACTATTTACGCGAAGACAATAAATGCTTATTGGAGAGGCGCCGAATCGATAGGAACGAAGCCAATGGACGCGTTCGGCGTCGACCTCTTTATCCCGCAAACATATTGCAATTCGCTGCTGTAAATACACGAAACGGATCGAGAGCCGACGTGGTTGCCGCCTCGCAGCCAGAGCCCAGCGCTCTGAGTCCGAGAGTTGCTGTTTTTTCCTTCCCCTCCTCTACCTCTATTGTAATCTCGTACAATACGAGACTGCGCGAGATCCGATCGGCCTCTCCCGTTCGCGTTTCTATCGGGCCTTCTTACGGACTACGTCACACTGGCCGTGACTGGAACCTAGGTTTTCTCATCAAAACGTAGAGTGAAAACGATTAGTTGAAGACAAGAACCTCCGATTGTGTTTGTGTTGGAAAACGAAGCGCAAGTAGGACCAAGTTGCGGCGCAGTCGTCTACGTCGACGAACGCCTTGTTTGCCTTTGTTTGGAAGAACGCGGCCAGGCTCTCCTGACGAAGGTAAGAGACCAATGTAATCGGAATGACACAATTGACGCTCGATTACCAACCATTACCCGCGTAATGGTGGGCGGTGTGTGCCGACTTCACCGTTTTAACCTTAAAAAAACTTTCGTCTTCGCTTCCACCGTCGACTAAACTTGTATGTCGGTTTACACGGGAATGGGTGGTCCGTCTTTCTGGGCGATGATTGCTGTGACAGGCGACCCAGTCAGTAATGGCCGACAGTCTGGACGTGGCGTTTGGCGCCACAATCAGCCACTTTCCATCTTTGTTTTCGTTTTGTAGTTTCGCTCTCTCCTACGCTCCTGAACCCGTAGCCAACACCGCTCTCCCTCGCTCGGCGCTACCGCCGCTTTTTTTTATTCTTTTAAAAATCCAATTATTGTTACTTGTAGGCAAATGGCGCCTTGTCCCGCTTAGTGATAACTAACGTCTTAATGACGCCATGGTTTCTCTCTTCCACCGGCTCACTCGACTTGACATCTGGTTTGGTCGGCAGCCGTGCGGATAAGTAAAAGACGTCAGCATTCCTCCGCTATTGTTTTTTTATTGTTGCATCACTTATGGATGCGAACGGGACAAAACTATTTAGCGCTGTCTTACCTGTAGAATGTACTGGTAGCAAGTAGGTAAGGTAGTTGGGAGGGCGCCAGATTGGGTTCTATTGTTTGTTAATAAGGAGTGTTTCCTGATGGGACATTCCTGCTGCTACTCCGCTACCTGATATCCAAAATCGGGACCAGTTTATACCGAGAGTAGATGACCTTGGCGTCCCGTCTTGCCACCCCTTTGCGGGTCGTGTCGAAACGTTTATTGACAACTGCCAAGATTGGGCATTAATTCCGACCGTGGTTTAAAAATCTTGTCTTTTCGGAAATATCCGGAAAGACATTAGGGAAACTGACGTCATCCCCGGAAAAAATGAATCATCTCGAGCGTGACTGCGGAGTTTTTGCAACAAGTGCCGATTTCGGAAGGGTTGAAGGTGTTTACGAAAGTCACAAATAGGAATGGACTAATCGATAAACCAACCGCCTACTTCCGGTTGCAGGGAGCGGTGTGTGTGTGTGTGTTTTTTTTATTTCTTGCTCTTTATTTTTTTAAAACTCTCTGGAGATGTTTTTCGGCGTGCGCAACTCGTCGACATGGAACATTTCGATTTTTCCAGTCGCGTATCACCTTACGCTCCGTAAACTGGACTGTAAGCGCGAATTGAGATGGATTGAAGAAATCGTCCCGTTTACCTAACTGCGGCCATGATGGATCGTGGAGTTATCGACGGAAATCTGTAGGACCGACCGACTTCTTTCGTTCCAGTCGCGTGATTGATGAGTGGACTAGCCCCCCTGGCTCCTCTCCCAACCCCCGCGACAGGGAACAACCCGAGAAGCGAGTAAACAGGTTAAGACTCGATGCAGTATACGGGACGCTTAGCTTCTAAAGTTTATTTTTACATACACCCATCTCGACCGGTTGGCCTTGTACGCCGCGGACATCGCTTGTCCTCCTCCCTCCCCTTTTATCTTGCCAGATAAATCGACGAGAGCTCCAAAAATAACCATTTGTGGATGTTCAATAGAAGAACGAATTTATGGTCTGTTACATAACTGGGAGGAGGGAGGAAAGCCACGCGCTCAATCGGGACGAGGCTCACTCGTCTCTTGGGGTATGAGAGCTTCTAGGAGGGGTTTCCAGGGGTGTGATGCGTTGTCTATGCGTTTCTGCCATTGCTGTTGTTTCGGGGGGAGGAGGACGCAGTCGATAATTCTTTTCGAGACGGCTGCCAACGAGCACACCGGAATGTGCAGTTTGACAAAGTGTTACGTTTCGCTAGTGACGTTCCCGCAGATCGACTTCCAAAATTAGAGAATCTCACTTTTCGGAGTTTGGGCTTTTTACTTGCCTAATCGATTTCTCTGCTTTTATACATTCTTCGGAATCACGCCTTACGTCCGCTAAGCCGTATGGGATCGAAGTGTGCCAAGGCCAAACCGGGCAACAATGACTCGGGCATAGCTCACCTGGCGGTGCAAGTAGCCTTTCGAAACGTTTTAAAAATTACCTACTCCTGAGTCGAGCAGAAAATGTCTGGCTAATTTGGTCCCGCTACTATTTCAAGGACAGGAGACCAACGCCGACTAGTTGGCAGTCTCTTCTCGTTAATGGCTTCCCCCATTAAAAAACCCCCTTCGTGCGATTCTATCCTCTTTGTTTTCGTCCGTGCCGACTTTTCTATCGGTGGAAGAAGTTCCGGAATGTTCACATCGGTGACAGGTCGGTGACCTTTTTCCTAACCGGGAGGTCGTGTTAAAGTTGGTAATTCGCGTGACGGAAAGAAAGAAAAAGTCGCAAGATGGAGTCCCGAAAGCCATTCTTTTGCGTCGCTTCCGCACTGCGCTTCCGTTTTCCGCTCCGATGTTCGGAAATCTCCCCACCTGCTCCGGGATACGCCAAACGGAAGTGCCGCTCGTCCCCCCTTCGTCCCTTAGCCCCGGCAGATTCCGACTTTGCTCGTCTTGGGTCTGACGTCATCGCTTCCTGTCACGTGATACTGCATTATGTCAGTTACTTCCTGGCACATCATTCTCTCTTACCAATCGGCGGGGCAAACGGCGTGTAATGACGTTTTCTTTCTTTCCTGTTAAAAATCGTTAGGCAGTACAAACAAATGACGCGTGTCTCGGGATACGGGACCGCCGACGAGGTCAGTCGGCGTTGCTGGAAATCACGACGTCGACCTTTGACACCAGTTCTGTCTCACTAGAAACCGGGGGGTGGGTCTAGAAGAGGCACCGTGCGAAGCTATCGAGTTACATACGCCCGGACGATTTTTTGTTTTCCTCCCCTTCCCGACGTTTTAACGCATTGGTTAATTCGACTCCGGCGATTACTTAAAACGGGGAGAGCGGGACGAAAAAGTGGATCCGTCCCAGTCCGTCTCTCGCCCGCTATTCCCAACACGGTAACGCCATCTCGAAACGATAAATTCCTTTTAGTCTACGCGGCTGCACTTCTGACAATCGATAACTTCACCTGCCGATTCAAATCGCCTTCGGACGATAATTATCCGTCGCCATTTTGAATCGTTTCTGTCATCTCTTTCTCTCTCCCGCCCGTCGCATGCAGATGACGACAACGAGGAAACAATTCGAGTTAGGGACCTTGAACGATTATTGTTGTTTGATTTTTCTTTCCTCGTCACGAGACGAGGCCCGGCTTGGGTACCGAAAATTGCTAGGAGAGGTGACAGAGGTTTTTCTGTGTTTGTTCTAGCCAATAGAAAAATCCCGGCACGCATTTTTTTTCTATAAAATGGTAAACTGACTTATTGTGCGACAATCTCCTTATTCGTCTCGGGGACAGTTTCGGTTACCGAAACATCCAGATTCCTTTATCCTGTTTGCGACAATTTCGGTTACCGAAATTCTTCGAATTCCTTTCTGCCCGCTTGAATAATATATTTGAATAAACTTTCCTCATTCTGTTAGGCCGTTTGTCAACATTTTCGGTTGCTAAAACTCCCTCGGATAATATTTTTATTGTTTGCCAAAATTTTGGGGTGTCGAAATGTCGCATTGGTCTTTTTTTTTTATTAAATAAATCGACAGATAATTCCCCAGAAGCCGAAAAGTTTCCTTTTATTATTACCTTTTATCAGATTTAGCCACGCGTCTGGGGACCGAGACTTCCCTATTTTCCTTTTTTATCCCTTTTACCGATATTTTTGGACTCGGCACTTCCTCGTGTTCCTAATAACCAGAAATGCCCGTGGGACCATATGCCTGTGACCTTACGGAGATAAACGTGAAAGGACGGAGGGGGGAAGAAAAAAGAATGGCGTAAACTAAATTTAGCTTGTAAATTAGTACGGTATCAATAAGGAAGCTTTATCAAATTTAATTTGTTTACATTACGTCTTGGTTAGTTACTAATCCACAATGCACCGCTGTAGCGTGTTACGACATCCGAACGTTTTCGTCACCCGATTCTGTTACGTTCGATTGGAGGAAGAATGGAGTTTTTAAAGATATTTCGTCGCGTTCGCCGACGTCTCGCGCTGCAAGGGATTTTTTAAAATATTTCTGTTGGAAGGAATTTCTCGGTGTGGTATTTTTGGGTTCGGTCCACGCGTCGGAAGCGAAAATTGCGCGTAACGCCATCGACGAGGCGGGAACAGGTGAGCGATTCTGTCAAAAACGAATTCGATCGAGTGTCGCATCCGCAGACAAGTGCGCAAAACTCTACCTGGCCGTATAGGTTAATGACCTTGATGTCGGCATCTAGCGCGCGACGTCGCTTAGCGACCGGGGTGCATCTCTCGAACACGCGCGATGACTCGCTGGAGGCCAGCTGACAGAATGCGCGCGCTGTTCGGTTTTGGGGGATTTTTTGGAAGTGGCAGTGGGCCAGAAGTATGGCGTCCAGACACGTTAAATTTCGCACCTGGCACCGCCGTAGACCGACTCAGACGTCTCGGGACGTGAAAAACGCGTCGCGCGAAGAATGACGGATGGAGAAGCGAAAAAGAGAACGGGATTAGTTTTTGGAAGAGCAGGTGCGGGTTTATCTCTGCTCGTACTTTTGTGCATCTCCTAATGCATTTGGGGAAACAACCCGCACAACCGGTTTGCAACGAAGAAAGTAGAACCTCAACAATCATCCGAGTAAAGGTTAGCGGGTCGGTTGCACGTGCGGGTGACATCCGGGACCCTCATATGGGTCATTGACACGGCTTAATTTTTTTTTCTTTTCTTTCCGTCGAAATTTCTGCAGATTTTTCGCCGGTCGTCTTGCCTTTCTTCCTCCCACCTCGAACGATTCTTACTTACGGTTCGTTCGTTGGTAGCTGTTTTCGCCCTCCCCTCCCTTCCCCCCGGGCGACTTCCTCGTCCGCACGTGGCCTACACAGCACACTAACCGTGACCACCATTTTTTCCCGTTCCCTTCTCGTCTGTGGCCGGGGTTCGTTCACCTCGTTAGGAGTGTGACGCTACGCATGCCCAGTGGCGGCACGAGGGCGGAGTCCGTCCGCCTGACCTCGAGAGCGCGACGGTTTTCGCGCAAAAACACTTCACCGTTTGTCCGAAGATTTAGTGAGAAGCCGGAGGAAGCACCGCATTTCCGGTTGAGCGCGACTTTTTCTGTCGTCGTCGTTCTTATCTCGGAGAAATCTGTTGAGCGTTCCTGCGGTCGACGGTTCGCAACCGTCTTCTCCTTTTTCGATTGTCTTAGATTATTAGTTTACCCTCCACCCGCCATTGGCAATTGGGTCACGCCGTTTCTCTTCGCAACGGTAAATTGATCGTCGATACGTATCGCCGCCAGACGTCGCACAATGCCTCCGTTTGCTGGCCGAAACCCTCGTTCTTCCCCTCTCCATAAACAAGTTTGATCGTCGTCTTCCGACCCTGACCCGTTTGGCGGTCGAGCGGACAGATGGCCTTTGCTTTTAAAACTTCGGTGGAAGAAACGGCGGCGTAAATAATTCCGAAGGACGAATGTCTCCCGATTTATTGTGCCAACTTTCCCCGTCCCGTTTCCTCGGTCACTACTACTATTCGCGGTATCGATCGCCCCAGCCACTTCCGGTACTTTTAGCAATCGCATTCGTCGCTACGGGTCTAGAGTTAGAGCGCAATTAGCTGCCGCCCCGAGAAGGAAAAATGGCGCTTCGACGGCGCTCGAAGGGGGAAATAATAAAAATAATAATAATAAAGAGGACGAAACGAAACGCCGAAACTCCGCGGTAATAGGATACTCCGAAATATTTTCTGGCACCGTCGTGGATAGCTTCCCACACGCACGATGCGTTATGCCACCTGGAATGAAGTTATGACTTTCCGTCGTCCCCGATTTACCAATTAAAGATGTCGTTTTTCGGCATCTTCCCCGCGACGCCCGCGTGTGTGTCCGACTTTTTCGAAATTTCGTACGAACGCAATTAACGGTGTGTGTGTTTTAAAAGTGTTTCGTAATAAAACTCGTTTTCCGAATGGCTAAGAATGTTGTAAAAGAACGATCGAAGCGGGGAGATAGTCGCTTAATGATTGTTGCCAGCTTTGACCGTGACCTCTCGCTCGTCTTGACTTTGTATGTGACGTGCCAAAGTCGTCCTGTCTCTAGCTTCTGCACAAGTCTTTCTTCGACTGGTAGGAGGGGGAAGTTGTCTGGCTGGTTCTCTTTTCTACTTGGAAACTGTTTATACATTTCTTTGTGCTTGGCAGAGTGCCCGACACACTCGTTTCTCGTCATTAGGCTAACTATTATAATACGGTTATTGCCTATGGCTGCGACTATTGCGGTCTGGAATTATAACTAACGAGGTGTGAATATTTAACGTTATTCCAAACGAAAATATAAATAGGAATTTTTAATTATTTAAAAAATCGAAATGGCCGTTTAGTCATTAAATTAATATCACGAATGACGGATTCCCTCTTTCGCGTCTGGTTGATTTTTCTCTATGAGAAATCTCGTGCGACGTGTAGTCGATCGGACTCCGCCCTTTATGGAACTTTTCGATCGTAGATTTCGGTTGATCGTTTCGTGGGGGGGAATTTTGAGGTTTTTTTACGGATATTTTCTAGCATCTAATTGGTAGTTGCCGATAAAAATCGGCGACTTTTTAACCGCGTATAGGTATAATTCGTCGAAATCGAAGATAAATCAGTAGATAATCGGGCATTTACAGATTTATCGGTAGACGCGTTAAATGTCGGCCGAGAACTGCGAATATTGATCCGAATACATTATAAGCAAACAATTAAAGAGCAGTTTTATATGGAAATTATACGTTTAAACCGCATTGCAATTTCGAAACACTTTTTAAACAAAAAAAAAATATTAATATAGTTTCTTATGACGTAATTAACAATGAATTTTAAAACATTAAAAGTAATTTCGGTAGACGAGCACGTGGAAATTCCCGAAAACAATCGGGGATATTTTAATAGTAATAATAATTTTTTCCTTCTCCTCGAACCGATTTTGGCGTGTTTTAATTTTATTTCTGGTTTAACGAGTATTAATTTTTATCTTTTTTTAGTGTCTGGCTGCCGGTGGATTAACAGTTGTTCAAGATTGAGAATGCATTATGGTCACAGGGAATTACGATCCTGACACAAAAATTCTACCAAAGCAGGATATAATTCCCTAAAGCAATTATTACTTAAAGACTTCTTTCAAGGTGGGTATTATTCTTAATAAATATTTATTAACGGTTAAACAATATGTTTCAATTAGGCATTTAGATCGTATACCATTGTTAATATTACAAGTTTAAGGTGATGTGCTTTAACACTGAGATTAACGTTTTGCACGTGATTAATTACAATGGCGTTACGTTAATTGTCGTAATATTTTAAGCATTATCTACCGAGATTCGTTCTAGATGTTCGTATATATATATTCTTGTTACGTTTATTTCAATAATTTCCGAATCGTGATCGCATGCAACCAGTACTTGATATTGTTGCAGAATGTCCATGTTAACAAATACTTGGGATGACCTAATTTATATAGGAAATATCTCGAATAATATTTGAAAGATTAGTCGCGTAATTACGTATATACGTACGTACGTTTAATTGTATACATTCTTTACAGTAGCTATTACATGGTATACCCTATTACATACATACATTAATAATAAACATTTAATTACATATATATATATACTTTGATATATTTAGTTGATTAAAAATAGATATGATTCTACCTAAATTAATAATATATGTATATAAAAAGACTTGATTTGTCATTAAAATTAATCAACATCAAATAAATAAGTTGTTTAACTAACAATGTAACTTAAACTTTCATGTAAAAAAGTCTGATTAAATAATACATAAAACTTTTCGAGTCAGTTGTTTTTAAAGAAAAATTGTGTAGTTAGGAGTGTAAATTGTTTAAATGAAATTATATTCAATAATTCTTAAGTATTTGATATAATTTTTTGAAATTTAATAAGTGATTGTTATAAATGTTAAGAATTTAAGTAAATAGACAATTATTCGTTTAATTTCCTATATCTGTACATTCATTTAACGAATATTGAAAAATATCTATGATGATAAGAAAAAATTACGAAATACAGAACTGTTTATTGATTTTTAAGCTGGTTTCATTTAACGATTAACAAATTACGTCTTTCCGATTTGACAATTATAATTAAATTATAAATTAAATTATTGCAACGAATCTATACTTTTAAATCATATTATATAAACTTACACCATTTGTAATTGTGTTAGAAGGAAACGTTTGACCATGTAAAATTCTAATTTTATTTATTAATGTAATACAATAAGTATTGTTGTTTGCATAATAATTCTTTTCCAAACTTAACAACTGTAGATACTGCTTTATTGATTCAAAAGTAGATTTTTTGTTATGTCGATCGGTTGTATTAAAGTATCTATAGTTTTAAGAGAAATTTATTATTATTTTTTGTAATGAAAACTATTAATCAAAAAAACTACATAGAAAAAGACAGTAATTGCATATATAAAGTAATTGTAATATACAGTTTAGAAGGATTAAAATATTGATTTAGTTAGAGCAAAAGGAATAAATGGAAAGATTATATTTAGAAAGAGTGCTATTGATTTGTGAAGAAATTAATTTTGAGATAAATTAAACTACTGAATAAATGTTATTATCCTTAAAAATGAAAAATTTGAATATTTTGAGTTGTTTTTTTTTAATAATGTTAAGGCACAAGCTTAATGGCAACAACTAATACACTCTTTACAGTAGCAAATCCTCTGGGTGGTCAGTTTTTTTTTCTTAAATATTTATAGAAAGTTTGCTACTTTTATTTAGATAAAATCTTGATATTAAAAAAAATCCATTAATATTGAAAAGGAAATTTGCTACATTACATCAAAAATGCTGTCATTAAAATTGAAAAGTACATGAAATCTAATTTAAGATTTTGTTTTTTTGAATTACGTAAGTAAAAAAAGGTGTTGCTAAATTATATGTAATATATTTTTGATTAAAAGATATATTTGTAATTGTGTGTACTAAAATTTAAAAAATTCTCAAATTTGAGGATCTTTAAATTTGCATTTTTTCTTTTTTTTACTTTATTTTATGAAATTTCATTAAAGTAACATTTCTATTGTTCAATAATTCATTTTTGCAAGTGTCAGAGATTGATACAGCTTATATTGATTTATTTGCTGTAAGAATACATACAAAGTTTTATTATGAACTCTTAAGATTTCATTTATATTTTAAACATTATTAGATAGGAAATAATGCAATATAAAATTCTAAAGAATGTTTATTGAATTAGAGAAATGTATTATGAGAATCTGTTACATTGTTGTTAAGTAATTTTAATACATTTTGATATATTTAATTTTATTTTTTTATTATAAGCTTAAATTTCTCAGAAAAGAATAAATAAATATCTTAAATGAATATAGTATAATTTACTTCCTAACAAAACAATTTGTATTGAAAAATTCCTTTGTGTTATTTTAAGCATAAAATAATTCTGAAAAGAAAAAAACAAAGTATAATTAAATAATAGGAAATGAGCTTATTTTAATTTTAGACTATTTTTAAAATTTATTTTTCATTATAGATTGCAAGATATAGATGTAAGCTATTGATTTCCTATACAGGAATACTGTTACATAATTTAATAGAACATAATCTTGGAAGGAATCACTTATTTTAGCATTTTTAAAAATCATTTTATAACATTTTTATTAAATCATACATTTTAAAGTAAGTAGGCTTGTTACAAGTTTTTGTTATTAACCATAAAGTTATTTCAGTACTTCAAATAATTTTAATGGTCTTTCTTATTACATAAGATAGTGCAAAGTTTGTATTTCATATCCTATATCATATTTTATGTGTAGTGATATATTTTATGCAATAAAATATAACTGGTTATTGTTCTGCATTTTAATATAAACAATTCTTAGGTATGAGGAATTGATAAAAGCTTGATAGATTGAAAGCTAGTTAGATAAGTCATGGTGCATGTGTTTCAAATTTAAATATGTTTTAGTTTGTGTATATATGAAATTTGTTTTATAAATTGCCATATATGTTTTCATATAACAAACATGTCAGCCACAGCTTTTTAAATAACATTTTTACTTAGATAAATATTATTCTAAATTCAGATTTTCAAAATGGAATTTGAGACAATACGAATTGACTTTCCTTTCTGTTGAATAATTTTAGTTTTGTAATTTTAATATTAATTGATATTTTGTCTTATTCTTATCCTTAATTTTTAATAATTAAATTGATTAATTTGTAATAAATCATTGAATATTTAACAATGGATGAAAGCCTATATAAGATTTTAATTTTTACAATTATTTCTATTTAATAAATTTATCTGAAGATTATTATATTAAAATAATTTCACCTCCTATTTTTATTCTTTTGAAACAAAAGAATAAAAATAGTTGCCATTAAAAAGTTATACAGTATACTTAAGTTAAACAATGATATGGGAGCATACAGATAAGTAATGCAAAATAATTTGAATGAATAACAAAATTCGGTTTCAGACAAAATAACAGGAGAAAGAAACTTAGGTCTGCTGAAGTTTTGAGACAATCCAAAAAACTGATTGAGGTTGGATTCTTTCCAATAGCATTATAAACTTCTACCCATCAGTAGAATTTGGATTGTTTTAAAACTTTGTCGTCTCCTGTTCGTCTTATTCTGTTGTTTCACCTGTAAGATGAATCATTTTAAGTGAAAAGTTTTATGTAATATTTAAAATTTTTTTTGTTGTGTTTTAATTGTTTAACGTAAAATCTTAAATTTGATGATGCCAAAAATTTAATGTTATAATATTTGTGGACAAAATATAATAAAAAAACACACAAAACAATGTTAAAACTTTCAACACTAAAAGGATTTTTACTTATTTTTTTAAGCTTTGTCAGTTACAAGATATTTGAAGAGTACTGCAAGAGTAACATACATAATGTATTTGAATATCTTATAACCGATGAATCTTAAATGAAATAAAATGAAAGTCCCTTTAATATCAAGAGTTTTAACATTGTTTTGTATGCTTTTTCATTACATTACATTAGTCCACAATGTCAGGATTCTACATGCCATACTTGTATAACATTTTAAATTTTATGAATTTTTTGCAAAAAACATAATCTAATTTAATAAAGATATTTTTCAAAAATTTTAATAAGAATTTGATAGAGATAATGAGATTAATATGTGTGGGTGTGCTTGGTTTTCATTTCCTCTCAAAATTTAAATGTGTTATGCAATGATACATGTTGACTTTATGTAATTTAAATCCATAAATGCATATGAAAATTATAAAATTAATATGATAGATAAATCAGTTTATGATAAAGTTGCTATATTTGAATACATTTTTAATAATAATTATAAGTTATTTAAAATTTTGTTGATTTATATATTTCAAATTTAAAAAATTTATTCTTTTTATTAATTGTATAATTATTTTCAGACTGCAGAAATATTTATATATTTTTTAATTACGTATTATTTGTTTTATTTTTGTATAAAATAACATTATTGTAATATTTACTAATTATTAATTAATTTAATTTTTATTGATTATATTAAACTTTAGAAGTATGGCATCATTAGTAAGTTTGTAAACTGTTTTGTTACCAAAGTAGAGTTGAAAAATATTGACTTATAAGTTGACCTAACTTACGAAATATAATTTATATTCAAATATATTAATATTTTAATGTCACATTGTGTATCTTTCTTTAAATTCTGGTTGTTATTTACTACATAATTATCACAGAAAACAAAAGTAATTATAATTATGATTAAAGTTGTTATAATTACTTTACATATGAAGAGAATATCAATTGTATTTAGATGTATGAAAATAATTATTGAACTAATGCAAATTCACATCAATTGAATTATTTTGCAAATGATATTAATCAAAATCTTAAAAGTGAAAAATTTGAAGTTTTAGGTTTTAAAATTCTTTGGCTAAAAAAATACAAATGTACATAGATAATGTTGAAAGAAATAAAATGTAATTTGAAAAGAAATTGTATTTTATTCTTTCACATGATGTTCATTGGAATGTAATATAATCCAAAAATGCATGTAAATATATGCATATGTAAATTGAGTATTATTTTTCTTCTAAATCTTGTGCTTACTCTAATCTTTATCAAATAGCATCTGTGGGTTTTTTTCTTTAAAATATATTATATTATCAACTTTAGAAATATGTGACTATTTTAATTCGACATGAAATTATTTCTTTAGCTTTATTGAGATATTAATTTATAAAAGACCTTCTAAAACATAAAATTTAATTTTTAACTGATAAATTGCAGACGGTAGACAAATAGTAATCATTTTTATAAATTAGTAATTACAAGATTTTAAAATGTAATAATGTATCTAAATAGTTATGAAATCATTTTTCAATGGTAAAACTAGAAACAATGTACATTATGAAGTATAACAGTAAATAAGGTAACATGGATATGATATTTACTTGAAAAATTCTATTCCTAAATTTAGTTAATGATTTTTATTTTATTTGAATAATTTTTGTATATTCTCATTTTAATTATTGTTTAAACACAATGTTTAGAATGAAAAATATATTAAAATCTGTATTCTGTTGAACTAATAAGACAGAAGTCTTGAAAGAATTTGTTGAAGAATTTGAACAAGAATTTGAATTGTTGGTGATTTGAGTGCGTTTAAACACTTCTTTGAATTCAGGAAAATAAAATGATGATACAGATAATTGCCAAAACTAAGGATGTTCTTTGTTAGCAAATTCAAATTACGAAGCTAATATACAGAATTTATATTGTCATTATTGGAATAGAATCAGATTGGTTTGACTATGGTTTTACTAAATAAAGAATAATTTGTTATAGATTGCCTATAATCTTATTCTAGGAATAAAAAATATTATATATGTTTAAGAAAAATGCATTAATTTCGACATTTTATATATGCTAATAAAACAATTATTCTTAAATGACCTTACCCATATTTAAATTTAACTGTGCCCTAAAGTTACAGGTTAATACCATATAAGAGAGCTTTAGTAGAATTATTCCAATGTTACTTTTGTAAATAGAACAGTATTCTGCTTAGCTATTTTAGATTTGAAAATTGATTCATTTATTGAAATAAGATATTAAAATATGTAGAATTTAAAAGTAATATTTGTCTTACAGAATTAAGATTAAGATACTGTATTTATCTTATTATTTGAAAGACATATATTTGAGACTCAGATCTCAGATCTTTATATTTTATTTAGACAATGATTTTGATTTCTGTTCATTTTTGGGAAGATTTTTTTTTTCTAAATGTTAACTTTTTAGATTATTTTGGTTTTTATTTCTCTTCTGTAACAGGTTTCTTACCTTATTACTAATAAATGTCTTGTATTCAACAGCCCCATACAGATATCATTCAAAGTTATCACTTTTTATATTTATTGTTCAGGGAATTTACTCAATAATTTATTTCTGTTTCCTTCAGTCTATTTACAAACTACACTTGTGTATTGTAAAATTTTGTGAAAATATCAAATTCTGCTTGCTGTGAGTTGTTATTTCAAGTATACTTTTAAATTGCTATGCTTTTAATTAATATAATTGTAAAATCATTTCACAAAAAAAAAAGCCAATTTTCTACAGATAAAATAAAGCTAAGCAAAAACTTCAGTATAAAATATTTATTGTTGTGGTTGGAGAATTATTTAAGTGTACATCATATCAAAATTTATAGATCTTTGAATTGTATTTAATATTTCCATAAAATTCATGGCTCTCTGTTGATAAAGGACTACATATTTGTGTCAATTGTCTTATGGATTCCATAAAATTAGTAATGCTGTTAAATTGATAGTTATATGTAATACCTGTTGCTAATATTTTTTCTTTTTGCATGAATTTTTTGACATTTATGATTCTCATTATAAATAGTATACAGGTAAAATATAATGAAACATTTTCTTAGTATTAAAAAAATTTGTATTAATTGTTGGATTTTTAGTGTGGTTGTACAAACAGAGTAGACACCTTACTTGCTTTTCCAGTAGTTCGGAATGGTTTTTCCAAGTGTGGTAGTATTATCATTATGATGGTAAAAATGATGTTTTGTGATGCAGTTGTCATATTTATTATACAAGAAAAATATGTTGATGAAAAGTAATCATAACATAGATCAAATTAAATTTTTCACTTTTTGTGGAAACACATGACCATATTTCAAATGTTTTTTAAATCTTATAAAACTACATAGTTCTGTTGATTATTAAATTTCAAGAAACAATTTTATTTTGACATAATTTAGATGTTAATTGTTTCTAATGTAATGTTTGCAAGATGAATACACTTTCAAAAGTGCTAGAAATGAAGTTTTTAAAGCTTGTATTAATAAATCAGAAATAGAAAATAAAGATTTAGTTGAAATATTGATTTTTATGAGGATTTTTTTTAACACTTCAGTCAGTGAAAGTTTTATAGTATTCTGTTGTGTGTATAGTATAATAAGGTATTGATTAGTCAAATAAACTAGAAATGGCTGGTTTGGATAATTGATTTTTTGAATAATTGGTAATGCCAGATTTTTATATCTATTTAAATTTAAAATATTTGAAGGCCATAAATGATATTAAGTTATTGTGATTGTGCAAGTAGGGAATATTTACTAAGTTACTATAATACTATTTTTAATGGACATAGCTTAGGTCAACATTTAAGATTATATAGAAATTGATGATAATTGTCTGAACAATTATCTTGTTTGAAAGTTTTGGCTGTTACTATACTCTATTTTTATTATTTTAAATAATTAAGATACTTATTAATGAACTCTCCTTAAATTTGTTGTTGTTCCTTTATTAATTTAAAAATTATTTTATTTGAATCTTAAGTATTTCAAATAATAATTCAAATATTTTTCTACAAACAAAATTGCTAAAGTTTACTTACTTTATTTTCGACAAAACAACTGTTTAGTTTTATATTAAAACTTAGCGTAATTTAAAATTTTTAAATATAACTATCATGCACAAGTATTACAAGTATTTTTGAACTTCTGTTATTTATTAAAGATTTCTTTATTTGCATCACTTTAATAATTGAAATAGTTGTGAACCTATCTGTTCTTAAAAACTATGTCAATAAAATTTAAGGAACAATTTTTTTTTTTTAAGTAAGTAAGCGAGTTTATTGTAATAGGGTTTAACCTGTTACAAGGAGGTTTCAGATGTTAAACAATTGCAGATGGTTTAATCTTATTATAACATATTATTTTCACTGTAATAACATATTATCCATTTTCTTTAATCATACATTTTTGTAATAATATAAACTTAAATGTTTAAAGTCACGAAACATACAAAACATATTACTCAATTACAAAAACTTATTTGAGCTATTTATAAACTATAAATATATACAATTTTTAACAAAGATGCTTAGTTTGTTCATTAAAAATCTTGTTCAACGTGTGAAGGTAGTATCTGAATCATTAATAAACTTGTTCAACTTACAGAGGTATTGCCTGAATCAGTTTTTGTAAAGAGGCGCAGCTCCAGTGCCTCTTTACAAAAATAAAACTTATACATTTTGGGTGAAAATTTTACATCTATAAGAACAAAGATTGGAATTTGTAAAAATTAATATTAATATAATCTGTTAACTTCTTTTATATAATCATAACTAAATAAAAAATTTTTTATATTAAAGAGTGAAATTCAGAGCATATAATCATTAATATATAAAACACTCTAGAATTGTATTATACCATATGGAATATTTCGATTATAACATTCTTTGTTTTCTTGAAACAGAGGATTTCAAAACATTTTGTATCAATTTAACTTTCAATTTAACAGCCACTAGATTATTGGGACTTTCACTTAGTGTCTATCATGAGAAAAATTAATAGTAACTTCCGTAAAAATTGGGCACATTTCAAATCTGTTTCTGAATTTCACTGTTAATTCCTTCTCAAAACACCATTTAATTCTCTTACAATTATTTTGTTGCCATTGAGTTTTTATTGTTTAATTATTGCTAATAATTTTTTTTTTCTTTTCATCCTTGATCTCTTACATAAATCCATTGTAAATATTATTTTCTTCCATTCCTCATCAGTTAAATTATCTTTCTTCCTCCAAAATTCTCTAAGGATTAAATTCCTATCAAATAAGGAGTCTAATGGAACTTTCACTATAGGTTTGGATTTGTTGTTGGTTAATCTAACCAATTTTTCTATGTAACTATTAGATATTCCCAAATTTTTTTTTTTAAAACTGATTAATTTCCTTAACACAATCAGATGAGTTAAATGGAAAGTTTATAATTATAATATTTTTATTGTTTTGCTCATTAACCAGCTCGTCTATTTCAAATTCCAATGTACCTTGTATTTGACAGTTGTTCTTAGATATTTTCTCTATTTCTTTTATTTTATGGGATAGTTGAGACAACTCTCCATGTAAATATATATTTTCTTCTTTTAAAGAATTAACCTCTGTTCTAATTCCTTGAAGTTCATTCTGAAGCTGTGAAAATTTATCCTGTATCAGTTTGTATATTGATTTTAATGAGTATTGAGATTCGTCCCGTATCTGTAATTCTTTATGACTTACTGTTTCAAAATATTCGTTAATTTTTGTGGTTCTCGAGGTCACTGGATTGCTCTTACCGAGATCTTCCTCTATTTGATAATAGTCTTCACTAATTAAGTCATTCAATTTATTTTCTTTTTTCTTTTCTTTGAGATTATCCTTACGTAATCTACCCTGCCCCTTCTTTGCATATCCATTTGACTCATTTGTTGCGGAGATCAAGGTAGACAACCTGGATTTGGTTCAATCCCAACAATTAACAATAAACTTATAATTTAAACCAAAGATAATCTGTTTATAAATATCCACTTCTTTGGAACCATCATATTATAGCTACTTAAGGCTTTCGAAATTAATATGCACTTATCAAGCTCTACTATAAAGTTCACCAACACCTCTGACGACTAACACACGCCTCCCCTTAAGGAACAATTTAGTGAGAGCCTAATAATAAATAGCTTTCTTTTTTAAATAAATAGTTTATTTAAAAGGCAATTGTTGTTTTTAATTTTTTAGGAAATTGAAATGTTGAATTTATCCAATTATTCTTTGTCAATAGCTAGAGAGAGAGATTTAAAATTTATATTATACAGTAAAATGGAAGTTAGATTTTTGATATGAATATTTTATCAGAATTTATATTGAAATAATTTAAAATACTGTGAGAATCTAAAAAACTTTTAAATGTATATATTAAATAAGAGGAAGACATTTTTTATGTTATAAATAAATAACAACAAAACACTTTGTGAAAATCTGCTTTAATAAAAGAAGAGAAAGTGCTGTGTTTTTAAAATTAATTTATCAAATTGAAAAAATTTAGGAGCATTTCAAAATGTCTTTACATAATTGCACTCTTTTTTATTTATTTATTTTATACTGTTTAGATATAAAAAGTTTTATCATTAAGACTTCCAGATTGCACTATAAATCAGTTATTTCTGAAGAAATTTCTAATGCTTGCCCAAATCAATAG
Source organism: Centruroides vittatus (assembly GCF_030686945.1). Classification (NCBI taxonomy): domain Eukaryota; kingdom Metazoa; phylum Arthropoda; class Arachnida; order Scorpiones; family Buthidae; genus Centruroides; species Centruroides vittatus. The sequence goes on from NW_027122171.1 coordinate 1,333,532, forward strand.
TATGAATTTTATTTATCCATTTTTCATAACAATACTTTATGCTGTATATATAAAAAAGTATTTAACTTAATGTTACAATTTTATTTCTTAATAGTATGTAAATATAAGATATATGATATTATTTTATTATATCAGTGTTTATTTTTATTAATGCTTATTATAATTGAAAAATAATAAATCTTTGTATATCATAGACAGATGTTTATTAAATTATTTGCTCTTCATTACTGTAGAATGTAGTAATAGAGAACAAATCATAATGTGACAGTACACTGTAATGTGAGTAGTTTGCAATAACAAGTTTAAGAATCAAAATATATCTTGACAATAATCATCAAGCTTTATATATATATACGAGACATAAATTTTTATTTGAAGTGAATCTCATGACAGTTTTTTTATAAATTCTTTTTAATATAAAATAGTTCTGAAAAAAGATTTCAATGCATCATTTTCAAAGTATCAAAAATTAATAATTTCATTAAATTGCATATGTATCATTGATGACTACTGAAAATAAAGGTTAATATTTATAAAATATGAAGTTTATTTTCTTAAATATAACTTTTTATGAATTAAAAATTATTTTTAAATAATAATTGTGATAAAGAATTCTTTCTACAGTACAAGGCATTTCAGTTAAATACTGTTTTGTACTTCTGAACAGAATTTAAGACTTTATTCTTAATTATTTTTGTGATATTTTATTTTTTATCAATAATTTAATAACAGTTTTTTGTGTTTGCTGATTTTTGAAATGTTACTTAAAATAGTTTTCCTGAATTTGTTGAAAAATTTAAAATGAGAAATTTTATCTTTTAAACAGAAATGAACAATAGACAATTTTAGATTTAGATAAAGATTAAATTCAATTTTGATTAAAGTATTTTGACTTGCATAACTATTAATTGTCTATCTCATTATGGTTCACTAGTTTCTTAAATAAGAAAGGAAAAAATGGCTAATTGTTCTTGAAAATTAATAAATTCTTCTTGTTTAATTAATACTAGAATTTCCTGTTTTTTATTTTACAGCTTTTTTAATATTGGTAAATAAAAATTAGCATTTTTAGAAAAGTTTCCTAACTTACAGAAGATTATTTAATTGGGAGAAATTTTAATGATACTGAATATGCTTTAAAAAAAATAGATTTGTTAAATTGTTACTTTTATTCATAAAAGATAATTTTGAAACCTTTTCTTTCATATTTGAAGTAAGGATTTTATATTATCTTTGATAATATTTTCCAAAATAATTTAAGTTAAAAATGTAATAAAGTTGCTAGAAGTAATTAAATTACAATTTAAAAAAAAAAAATCTATTCACCATATATTTCTAACAAATATAGAAATCTACATTACTGTTAGCTCTTCATTTATAAGTCAATACATTCAAAAATAGGTATTAAATTAGTTTATTAATTATAACTCAATAAAAAGACATTTCTTAACTTGCTCATTTTCAATAATCTAATTTTACAAATCTTAATAAATTGAATTTATTGATTTGTTAATAAATTCTTTATCACATAAGTTATAGTTACAGATATTAAACAAATTATTAATCATGTTAATCATACTAGTAGATACTATAATTAAATTCAATTTCTTATTATACTGTATATGCTTTTTGTGTTTATAGATAAGATAAATATCGATTTAGTGAAAAAAAATTAAAAGTTTAGTTAATCTTGCAATTTTTAAATCATTTATGAACTTACTTCATTAAACTTAATTGAATATTTCATTATTTAATCAATAATCTATGTATTAAAGCTTTTTATTTGTCTAAGTCTGATTTCATTAATAAATTGCATATTAAAAAATTTATGTAAATTTCATGAGCTTGGATTTTGTACTCGCTCTTACTTGGCCTATATTTTAAATAATACAAATTTTGTTTTGAAAAAATTTTTAACAGCTTAAATATAATGCATATTATATAATCACATTTTATGGGTTAAATTCTAGTTTATTATAATAATAATTATATTTTAATAGAACATAAAAAATATTTAGAACATAAAATTACACTTGTATGTTTTTATATGCACTATAATCATTTATTTAAATTTTACAGGTATAGTTCTGTATGTAGAAATTTTATTCTATTCGTTTTGTTTCAATTATTGTTTCATATTGATTTATTTAGTTATGTTGTTGTTAAATATTTGATTAAAGAGAGAATTTTATGTTCTATATATTTTTTACTTCATTCGTCAATTTTCTGGATGGATAAAAATGTACTATATGAAACACTTGTAAAGATCTTTAAAATTATCAAAAAAAATTTTTCCTGTGTTTACAAATTTCTGATTCTAAATTTAATTTTTAATCAGATTGAATTTTGGATTGTAGTTCTAAAAATAAATCTTTGTATACTTAAGTTAGTAGACAGTAATCTTATATTTAAACATACATGAAACTATCAACATTTTGTGTATTTGTATTTTTTAAGTATACTGTAAAATATGATTATAAACTATTAATTTTTTTTTTATATTCTGTAACAAGGTTCTATAACCTGGCAATGATTAGTTACCATAAATCCTTTCATTTATAAATAGAGAATAATATATAAAACAAAATAACAAACTGTATATTTTAAAGATAATTTTGTTATTGCTTTATCATTACTATGAATAGTTTGTACAGTTAAAAAATTATTATAGAACCGTAAATATATAATAATTTAATAACAACAGATTCAATTCTACAGGATAGCCCACATGAATTTGGCCCTACTCACTGGAAATGATACAAATGAATTTAGGCAAAGGATATTTGTTAGAAACTTTTAGCATTATTTAAACACACAGAAACTTAGAAGATGCTGAAAGTGATGTCCTTGTGCATGCATTGGTAAAGGTGCATCTATCCACCTTTGTGTATGCATAATCATATTCAGACTGACTTTATGTAAAGTATTGATGTTGATAGTTAGCTTCAATACTTTTGAGAATGCTTTCCTTAAGTTTGTGTGGTTTTGGGATTAGTCTCATATACTTTTAAATATCTCCTGTAAAATTTACATTACTGATGTTTCATTACTTCAGTTAGGTCTGTTTTAAGTGGGACACCATTGTATAATTACTCTAGAGGAAATCTCAAAACTTAGATTTAATGGCTATTAAAGTAATGAATTATTATATGTTATGATTTATTTATAAGTATATAACACTTCTCTGAAAATTGCACTTGTAATAAATCACAGTAATAAATCCAGATTGGCTTTTCTGTTCTGAAGGTCATTTAAGATGACTGAAAACATTTGAAAATTAAAGTTGTACTACAAGTTAAAGATCTGAGTAGTAGTAATATAAGACATAAATATATTGGACAATTTGTTCTGTTTGTTCATTTTTTCCAAATATGAGATTACTGTTTACAATTTCTTTAGTTTTACTTTCTAGGATTTACAATAAATAATTACTTTTTACCAATTATTTGTGGTTTTAACATTTCAACTTGTTAGGAAAGAATTTTTCCATCAATATATTACATTTACATTAATATTGCTTTTGCTTCATATTAATGTAAACAGAATTAATACTTTGATATATATTATGTTGTTTTTTAAATACAACTAAACAGTTTTTTTAGTTTTATCATTTAAATATATAATATTTTTATATTATTACGGAATATCAAGAGTATAAAAACAAAATTATTATTGAACATACCAGTTTAATGACATTAATGCTGAATTTGCTTACAATGCTTTGTTTCAAAGAAATATGAAAGGAATGTTGTTAATAATTCATTTATAATTTTCATAAATTTATAGAGTTTGTTTTAAATTATCATCATAGTTTTAAGGATTAGGAAATCATTAAAATGAAATATTTTTTGTTATGAAATATTTAATTAAATTCAGACATTAGATATTTTTCTTTTGTCTTTGTGTAATTAAATAATTGAAAATAAAATAATTTAAAGATAAAGGATACATTTCTATATACTATAAACTAATAAGGAATATTATCTGCAAAGCCACTTGTGTTTTATAACTATTACATAAGGAAAATAAATGTTTAGTTACGAGGAATATAAAATGACTGACCACGTTTAGTTAATGCTTTTTATTCAATGATTTATTACTATATATTGATTGCTTTAACATTTATCAGCTTAGTGATGTATAAAATAGTATAAAGAAAGCAACTTCCATTTCATTGTTCTCTTTGAGTTCATCTCTGAATTTATGAACAGATAAGTGCAGTGCAAATATTTGTGCTTCTGAAGGCAGTAAAGATTTTTTATTGATAACAAAATTGCAACATTAAATTAAAAATTAAAATTAATATTTATTCTTGGTAATTATTCTTAAGTGATCTTTTCCTAGATGAAATTTTTTAAGTTAATTATCTAATTAATATATTATTAGCAGATAGATTTTAAACTTTGAAGATAGTTAGAATAAAGCTTACAGTAATTTTTCAAAAAAACTATGCCAAATGAAATGCTTTTAACATTGATTTTATTGATTACCTATAGATCTGCATCACTTGGCTTTTAGTAGCATTAATGTTTAATTCATGACATCATCCCTGTGCCAATTTGAAAGTCATTTCAGTTCAAAATTTCTCGTTTCTCAACATTAATTTTGAATGTAAAATTGTTAAAAGAAAGAAGAAAAATGTCATTTTATTGTGGACATTTAATTTAAGCTTTTCCTTAACTTGTGCTGAACGTAAATTTTTCATAAATATAAAACAAGAAAGAGATACAACTCAATGTAACAGCTGTTTTTTGAAGTATATCATTTTGACAAAGAATTTTATCTATCCATTTTAAACATTTTATGAAATAATTTTCTTTTATATTTAAAATCATACTCTCATTCATAATGGAGATGGCTTAAATATATTTTAAATAGATTATTGTATTTAATTGCTTTATTTTAAAAAATATATGAAATAATAATTAAGCTTTATTTTAGCTAAAGTAGTTATATCTTAATTATAAACATTTTAAATTCCATAGCAATTGAATAATCTGTGCTCTTTTTTACAAAAAATCAGCACTGAAAGTCAGAGTGCATGGTTCATTCAAAAAGGGATTTGGTGATGCAACCCAGAAGTCCAGGGTGCTTCCAGTTACTATGTTTTGCTTATTTTGCTAGTGATAAATTTTGTTTATTAACTGGATGACTTTGCTTAATAGAATGACACTGTAGTTGATAGTTATGAGCAATATTATTAAATATTTTTGTGTTACTAATTTCATGAAAATGAGGATAAATAAAGCAAGTTAAATATACAACTGAGACTGACAATAAATGATCTTTTTACCTAGATTACCTCTTAGTGTAAGCTATTAGTCTATTTGCATCTTTTTTACCTTTGATTCAAATTAAACAATGAAAAGAAGTCGTACTTTCCTTTAATTAATAAGTTAGTTTGTTACGAAATACATTACTAAAAATTGCAGATAAATTATCTTTATCAGATAGAAAATACCAAGAACCTAAATTATTTTTATATCTTTTAATAATGTACAACGTGGATTTGTAAACTGGGTGTTTGCCATATTAAATGCTACAGAACAGTGTGAGTAGAGGTTGCTATTGTCTTAAAACCATCAATTAGTAAAATTTGTTAAATATGCAATAAATTAAATTGTTCAATACTGTTTAAACTAGTATATTAAAAGTTGGGTTTGCAGATTATACAAGAGTACAGAATATTTGAGTAAATATGGTTGGTATTTATTGATTATAATATTAATAAAAAAATATTGAGTTTATTTATTTTAAAGATATATTCATTATATATAATTATAATTATTAGAATTTATGTCATAATATTATTTAATACTTTTTATATTTACTTAAATTTTGCTAAATAGTGAACTTAGATAAAATGTATGACATATAAGCTTATATATAATAAGTTAAATATATCGTTTGCAGATATGGTTTTTTTTACGAACTAGACAATTAATTACCAGATGATTATCATACATAATCTGAGCTTACAAACATGATCCTGAGTATAAAACTATTGAAATTTACTATTAATTGTAATAATTAGCACCTAAATTAATGTCAGCCAAAATGCTTACTGATTTTTTGATTGTTATATTGAAAGATTAAATTTTATCTATCTTTAATTTATAAAATTTTATATAAATTATTATGTAGAATTATTGAAAACAATTACCTGCTTTTAGTTTTATAACAGTTGCTAATTATAAATTGTATGTAACAAACACTACAATAATAAAGTTTGCAGTGTTATTTATTTTTGTACTTTATATCAGATTTTTCAAGATATTTCAAAATTACATTTGGAACAGATTTATAACGTAGTTAGTTATCACACATTACTTCCTTCTTCCTTGGATACAATATTATTTAGCACATAGCATGTAATTTGAATTGATTCTTAGTAACTAACTGTTCTGTAAATTGACCTTTGGTCAACATAATTTAATAATTTTTACAATTTAAAATTTATATAAATTTGAAAATATATTTTAAAATATTATTATGTCTATTTTAAACATATCATTTTTTCCTTTTGATTTTCTTAAAACTAAATAATAAAAAGTAAAATTGTTTATAAGTAGAACTTAAAATTCAGCTTAGTATATTTAAATATATTTTTATCATTATTGATTTTATATTTAATAATAATAATTATTATTACAGTAAAAACACATATGAAATTATTGTTAAAAAATTAAAATAATCAAAAATAAACTTTAAAAATTTTTATGATAATAACTTGTATTGCTGTTGACTCATAATAAAATTAATCATCAAAGAAAAATATTAGTATTTGTGATGCAAAATAAAATATAAACATCTTCCTTTAATGTTTTGATTTATGAGTAATAATTTTGAAATTTATTTCTGATAAATGATTATAAGCAAATAATTGAGGCTATAATTTCATTAATTGGTAGATTGCCTAAAACAGCAATCTTTTTAGAATTTAGATAAATCTTTCCATGTTTTTCTGATTAAATATATCCTAGAAATAATGTTGCACATGTTTCTATAATAATCTTTAGAAGTTTTTGAATAACCAATTTAAAATGTTGTATTAAGATTGAACTATAATTTTTTTATTTAAATTGAAATGTTATAAGTTTTAGTTTTACATTGTAATTCAGATTTAATTGAACTAAAAAAAGGACACTTGTGGATACTTTAAAAAAATAAATGGATAATTTTCAGAAAACATTATTATGAGCTTTTTAATTACAAAATATATTAAAAATGTTTTTCATTTTGAAATAATCAGTTGTTGAGTGTTATTTTCACATAGTAAAATTCATTGATGTGATTGAGGATAATTATTTAATAAAGAATAGTAAGTTATTGTCATTGTCATTTTATAAGACATATCAGGAAATCAAAAGATTGCCAATTTTAAGATTCCAAACAAGAACTCTACATAAGAAGCAAGAAAACAGTAGTAATTTAACAAATTAACTACTTAATTAATAACTTGACTTCTATAATATAAAACTATATTAAAGTTTTTGGAGATGTATATATACTATTTCCAGAAGCATAAATTGTTTAACATTTTGTTTTTATGACATTGGAGTATTGTAGTTTTGACAATATTTTCAGTAATTACTTTTGAATTTTGTACTTTAAGATAGTATTTGACTATTTGATTTATTATAATTCATAGATGCAGAGAATAATAAGAATTTATCAGAATATTTTGAAATTATATATAATATTTTTCTACTATTTGATATATTTTTAAAAATTATTTTAAAAATTTCTTATATATGAAACAATTGATTAGATTTAATAAAAAAAATGGACAGTGTTCCTTAATAAATATTAAAAGTCCTCATTAAGATTTGTTTTGTAACAGTTTTACACACATTTTGTTATAGAAATGATAGTTTTTCTGAAAACTGCACTTATCATAAACCACAGTACTACTATTCAAATCTTTAAAATACAGTGTAATTATAATTTTCAGATGTTTTCGGTAATCTTAAACAACTTTCTTTGGGACCGAAAGAAACAAATTTCAATTTAAAAAGTAGAACAAAAGATTCTAGCTTTCAATCTTCTTTTTAAATTGAAATTTGTTTCTTTCTGTCCTGAAGGTCATTTAAGACAACTGAAAACATCTGAAAATTAAAATTATACTCTATTTTAAAAATTTTGAGTAGTAGTAATGTAGAAATCTTTACTCATTTGGGGGTGTTGAACGTGAAAAGGACAAAAAAGTTTGATTGACTCATTTCAGCATAATAGAGGGATGTCATTATTTGAGTAACCGACCTTGATTTGAGTATATATGGTAACATTGGTGAGGGTCTAGCAATGTCACATTTTAATACATCACAATTGCTATTTTTGTACGCTGCCTCTCATTAGACAGATATATATATATATATACACACACTATCTGTTACCTGTGGTTTTGCCTGCTCGGATTTTGCAATTTGATAGAAATAATCTTCCCTTGGTACTTCACTAAGGTTCTCAATCATTAGTTGTTACTAATTTGGTAAAATTACTGATTTTTGTTTGTTTCAAACTATGGACTGCTAATGCACCTAAATTCAAGTTTCAATTATTATGGGATTCCAAGATATGATAAATCTGAGCTTAATTTTTTTCGAAACATAAATGACGTTAGCTGAAACTCTCTAAGTTTAAATAAATAATAAAATGTAAAAATACGGAGCATTCACAAGATAAAACCTTTGTTGTTGTCTTTTCCTTTTCATCGTTGTGCACCATCGGAAATTACAAAAATTATGGAGACAACCTTTCCTTTTAGGCTACTGCCTCTGCAACAAACATGCAAAAATGGTAAAACGTCCTCTGGTGTTTTGCCACTATCACAACAATATTTTTTAAAAATTAACAAAGTAAAATCATGGCCGACATTATTTCAGACACCATAGTAATTATTTAATTTATAACAATCTAAATATATAAAATTCTCACACGTGCAACAAATGTGGGTCGTATCAACTTATACTAACTTCTAACTATCTTACAATTAAGGAAAATGGAAAAAAAGCAAAAGGGACAGGAAAGGAATAGAAATACCTGGGGGTTTTCGTAGTGATGTGCTCTTGGATAGGACACCACTTCGAAATTCTCCTTTATTCGTGACCCTCTTCTTGTCGTAGACCTTTTGTCTATTCCTAACTTTGTTGTTTGTCCTCAAGGTTTTCTGTCTGTAGTCTATTTTCTTTCTAACTTTTTTGGCACCTCTCAGTCTCGGATCGTCCTTCTCAATGTCTGGAGCACTCTTTTTCCCTCCCTACTTCTTCAAGCTTCTCACCAAAAGTGACTCTTTTTCTGTCCGTTTGGCCCCAGGCCCCACACCGTCTTTTGTTCTACTTATTTTCGTGGAAAAGATAATCCTACCCAAGGGCAAAAGAGTTAGACAAGAAAGTTCTAGAAGGAATTCAGAACAAAGAAACAGGAAGGAAGGCTAAGATTAATTCAAATAAAATATACAAATATACAATATCATGGCCGACGGCCACACTATGATTGAACAAATATGTAATAACAAATTTGAATTTAAACGGTTTGAACATTTGGTTAAAAAATCGTAATACAATTCAATTGTATTGTAAAAAATCGTAATACGTAAATATTATATGTTTGGAATGTAAGTTATTACCATCAGAAAAAAAAATCACATCTGAAATAGAACAGTAGAAGTCGTTCTTCCGATTAAGACTTAATGCTCTCTCTTCCCCACAGGGGAATTTCGAAAAATCTCTTCTTAGTGTGCATTTCTATGATGTATCCTAACTGTATACCTGTATACCAAATTTCACCACATTAGGTTCATTGGTTTACTCTGGGCAATGAAGAATCAATCAGTCAGTCAGTCAGGACAAGTAATTTAATGACCATGATTTTGATGCCCCACACACTCCTGATGAGAACATATTTCGTGATCAGACAAATATGTTATAATTTTTGGGGGAAAATATAGAAGATAGAATACCCACAGCTTGTATAGAACTTCTGGTAACATTTGAGAAAGTTGGTTGTTAAATGACACCGAAAGTCACATTCTCCATTCTCACTTGAACATCTTTCCTTAAATTGCAGTGCTTTAACAATGAACATGGTGAGTGTTTCTAATGGTAAATTGGAAATATGAAGAAGAGATGCAGGTGGAGTGTAGCAGTGTTATCTGAAGCATGAAACTACTTAAAGTTTAGTGCAAATGGCAGCAAACAAACACCAGATTTAACACACATATATATAATATTACTAGTATTGTGTTAGCATAGAATTATGATATCGGAAATATTGAAATGTTTTGTTTTTCAAAAATGAGAGCTAGTCTTGACAGATGAAGTGCATATTTTTATTCAGGGGGTTGGAATCTATAAGAAAAAGTATTTTTAGTTACTATAGCACAATATGCAGTGGCAGATTAAGCACTTTGTGGGGCCCAAGCACAACTTAGCTTTGACATCCCCTTGTTCTAAATACTAAGTAATGCTATCAAAAATCCAAAATTAAAACTGGAAAAGATAACTTGTAAAATGAAAACTTTTCATGCTTTTGCTGGAAAAGTGTGAAAGGTTTTCATTTTACAATGCTACCAAATCAATTTATAACTTAATTTAAAAAAATACATCAATGGGTTGTATAACTTGCCCAGCAAAAAAGTTAAAATTGTATATGGCACCATCTATTACAAGCTTTTATTATAAAAATTTTTATATTATTAATTATTATAAAATAGAAAATAGCTTAATTTTGGGATAGAAACAAGTTTTTTTAAAAAAAGAATTGTAAATGCCAACAACGAGTGCAATCCCACTCAAGATATGACACATGTAAATCTCTATATTCCCATCCCCTTAACCTTTAACCATCAAAATTTGATAGCATTGATGCCCCTAATATATAAACCTACCTGCAAAATTTCAGAAAGTTTTGTAAAAAACACATGAATTTATTGCACTTTAAAGTGGGTAAACAAAATTGTACCTCTCCATAAACACACACAAACATCCATTCATACATAAAGGAAAACCCCCACTCTTTTTACATTTCTTGTTTTAAGGTTCCACAAGTCTAAAAAGGTAAAAATCTTGGGTGATCATTTTTTGACCGATTACCATACTCTCTCTGTTACATATAACAGTAGGGAAAATAAAATACTGATTATTAAATTTTAATATTTGATGGTATGATTCTAATTATTGACTAAAATGCAGTGGATTTTACTATTTTGAATGGGTCCCTTGAATGATATAATAGATGAACACTTACTTTATGATGATTCCATTGCAAAAAAGATGATACTAAAAACACTAATCACACCAAATTCAAGTTAAGAACTTTTTCATTTTTTTGCACAATTTTCAAGGGAAAATCAATTGCACTTACTTGATTGGATAATAGGTATTGTATGTAAATGCACAAAGAATTTTAAATATCACTTATTACCTAAGATATTTGATCATGGTTGAAAATTAAATTTTATTTTTCAGTTGTTGAGTAGTAAAAACTTACTAAGCTGTTTACTGCAAATTGTTTTGAAGATGGAATCTCTGCCCAAGGTTCACAGAATGTATCTCCTTTTGAAGCTGCTAAGTTTTGGAGGTCCCTTACAATCAGATCCTCAAGTACACACTTCTTGTGTCTGTGTGGTGATTGGCCACTGACAATATGATTCAAAAAATTTGTAGAGCTTTTTAATCTGTCCTACAACATAGTTCCACAAAAATATGTATAGCCATAATTGAAGTTCATTCTATATCCTAATTTTAAATATTAAATTCATAAAACAAAAAGACTTGATTAAACTAATAGTTCTACTAATATAAACATTATAGCTTTATTTTATAGTACAGTAGTGTACTAGAAAGTGTACAGTTCAAAATTTATAATGGTGTACAAGTCTTTCTAATGCTGAAAGACTTGTCGTACTTGACTTTTATTATATTATGAAGTATTTTACTGATAGCAAAGTAACAATTCTGCAATATTTATCTGTTATAAATATAGTCTGTTTGAGAATAATGTAAATATATAATTTTAGTATTGTTTACATCTGTATAAAAAATGAATATCCATTAATTTCTTACATTAACTAGCTTATTTCTAAAAACAATTGGTTAGGATATGTAGGAAATTTCTTTTTTAATTATTAAAAATATGTGGTTTCTTATGGGCTAATTTGGTAAAAGTTAAAAAGCAATAAAAATATTTTTAAAAAACTTTTCAGCTCATCTTTATATCTTGTAGTAAAAGTTCAGAAACATTATTAAAATAGTATTTTCCCCTGCTTATAGTTTTGCGTGATTGGATTTGCTGTTTTAAAATAAAATATTTCTCATGCCTATTAAAATTACATTTAGATTGAAGCTTTTATCATCTGCTTTCTGCAAGGTCAAATTTGTCAATTACTGTGATGTAATGAATTTAACTAAACATATCTTACTGCAAAGTTAAAGTAACAAAAACAATAAAAAAAAGACAAATTCATTATATTAAAATAAAATCTAAATAACTAAAATTAATTTTTTATAAATTTTTCTTAATTTCATTAATAATTAATTATAAATAATATAATTTAATTATAAACTATAAGTATAGCTTAATATGACTAAAAGAAGAAGCAAAATCCTTAAACTAAATTTTTTAATTAAAATTTCTCATGTTTACAACTGTAAAAATTGCAAAAAATTGTAATTCAACAAATCATTACATTTGGTTTGGACACACCCAGTCAACTTTATAATTACTTTATTTACATGAATGACTCATAACTCATTTATATAACCATAAAATAATAAAATTTTTATTTGTAAAAAAGCAATAGAAAATATTGTTTATAATTATCTTTTATGATTTGAGCTGAACAATAGAGATTAGAACTGAGTCAGTCATCTTGGCTATGTTGTAATGGTCAGAAATGCATTTATTTTCTTAATTTTTTATGTTATATTTTAAATATTTTTATTGTACATTTATAATATCAAATATTTTATGCAGTGTATAACTATAAAGTTTTTGTGTATATAACATGCTTACATTAATTGATAGTTTAGAAATATATTTTTGTCTTGGCATGTTAGACTATGGGAAATCTTATAATTTCAGGCAAAAATTTAAAACATTTTGTATGCTATGGCACATAATTTGTAGGAAGAAGTTTTATTGAATAAGTTTTCTTTCTGTCAATTAATATGGATTCAACACTTGCTACAGATATTTTTTTTTTAAGGAAATGTTAGTTATTTTACAAAGTTATTTCTATTTAAGTATTTATGATTTTTATTTTTGTGTGTATACTTTAATTTTTAATTTAATAGAATGTTAAATTTTTTAAATATAGAAAAAACTTCAGCACTCTCTCTTGTTCTGCTAGTAATGTTAAAAGTATAAGTTACTAAATTTATCATTGCCAGATTTTCAGTTTTTTTAATATTTGTTTAAATTAACATTATATTTTTTAATAATTGTATTTACTTAAGATCTCCGCAATGCATATTTTATAGATTATTTTAAATAATTAATCAAACACACATTGTATTTGAGTCTGTAACACAAAAAAAAACTTCACACTTTGTTTCTAGCAATTAAATTTTTGTGTTACTGATTTTAAGTAGTTCTAGCTTTGAGTGCAGAGAGTATTTGGGTCTATTCATTCACTTGAAATTTGTTAATATTGTATAAGTATTAACATGTTTTAGTTAGAATTCACATTTAGATTGTCATTTATAGATTAAAATAAGAGAAGTATTCATTCTAATTAAAACTATAGTGTTAAAACCATTTATAGTGATAGACAACTTTTCCAATGTAAAAATTTTCAAACTAAAGCACATTTCATATTGTTAAGATGATATAAATTGTTTTAAAATTTATGTACGTAGTGAAATTAAAAGATTTATTTATTTATTTTTTGAAAATCTATTGTGAATTTATTTTTGTATAGATATAGATATACTTAACAGAATCTCACCTTTAAGAAAAAGAACAGACTTAGAGCCTAACAGATTTTATATGTATAGTTTTTTCTTAAACTGACAATGGAAAACAACTTCCTTATTAAAAATCACCTAGTCAGTTATTTCCTAAAATTGGAAAAAGTATTTCAGTAATTATAAATGTAATTAGAATTTTTAAATATTCTGAATGCTCATTCAAATATGAATTTATAGGTTTTTATTATTGTTTGATGTGAACTTCGTAGTCTTACTGGTATAACATAGCAATAATTAAACCAAGAAAGATACCAAAATACATATTCTTTGATGGTTTATTTGTATCTTGGTAAACTTCATTAAATACAGATTATTTGAAGTACAGTTTATAGTAGGGTATTAAGATTTAAGTATATTTGTAATAAAGCAGTTCATTAATGAATTATTATAATTATTTATAATCAATAAATAATCTGTTATTTTTTAATGGTAATTCATATACATATGCTGTGAATATGAATAGTGAAGCTACATACATAAATATGTAGTATTATGTAGCTTAACTGTTTTTATTCAATAAACAATTAAGCTAAATAAAACATACAACACAAATACATATTGTACTTTTCTGAAAAACTGTATTTGCCATAAACCATAGCACTACTACTCAAACCTTTTTAAATGCAGTATAGTTTTAATTTTCAAACATTTGTTTTTTTCTGTCTTGGAGAAGGTCATTTAAGATGACTGGAAAAACATGAAAATTAAAATTATACTCTATTTTAAAAGTTTGAGTAGTAGTACTGTGGTTCATGTATTGTGTTTCATGTAGCTCAGTTGTTCTTATTCCATCTTTTGCACTTATATGCAATTATTTTTTTACCCATCAATGTAACAGTATGGTGATAAATATTTTCATAATTTTTGGCTACAGAATGCATAGTATTAGGCACTGGTATATAAACTGTATAGGATAAACTCCAACAACACAATAATAATAATATAACAGCTACAGTTTATTTATTTATTTTTTTAATATTGTTCAAATAGTTATTGAATTATTTTCTATTGATTCATTTGAGATATATTCATTTCTGTCATGTCAAATGAACATGTTTCTTTACATTGATTATTTAAAAATTATGGTTACATAAAATAATCTATATTAATCTGTATGTATGTATGCATGTGTATGTATTGTTATATGTGGTTTTGACTAGTGCAGTTTTCAGATAAAGTGAACCTTATTTTTCCTAGTACAGTGTTCTTATTCAGATAATGTAGTTTCTGCAGATTCTTCAGCTTTTATAGAAAACTATAAAGAAAAAACAAGCAGTAGCAACTGTGCAGGCAACACTTTATAAATATTTTGCTTAATTTTTAAAATTTCTTACTTTGTTTTCTTTGGATTACTTTAGTAATTAGTCTAAATTTGCTATAATCAATCTTTAATCTTATTTTCCAATTTGTTTTGATTTTTGTGTGCAGCTGCACTGTACTTGGTATAAAATCTTTAATAAATTAATAATTCTTCAATAAAGTACTTTTTACAAATTTAATTTTTTCATTTTTCATATTTTTACTTCACCCAAGTGATATAAATATAAAAATTTATTTCAGACAACTTTTTAATGACCTTATCCACAAATTAATTTATTTTCCATTGTTTGTTAACTTCAATATGGGCTGCTTTGATATATGAGGTATACTTAATGAACCAATTAACTTCTTAAATCAAGGATTATCTGTATTTGTATTAGCATTGATCAAATTAAACCTGTTCATGCTGTGTCGTGTGACATGATAAACATATACCAATGACAAGAGAGGGAGAAGATCAATCATCTTGCACATTTTGTTTTTGGTGTAATGAAAACATGGCCAGAGTTATTTGGAATCTGTCCAAGGTCAAAATGTGGTGTCACCATTTTGAGCCAACCAGTAGACAAGCAAGCATGCAATAGAAACATCCCAGATTACCAACACAAAAATATTCAAGTCACAGGCCTTTACCTGTAAGGTTATGATGACTGTATTTTTACTTTCCTTTTATATATATATAGCAGAGGAGAAGTATGGCATTGGTCAAAAAATAACCCCCTCTAGATTTTTACATTTTTTGGCTCAAGACACCTTGAAACAGTGAGAACTGCAAAAAATTTGGGGATTCTTTTTCTGTATGTATGAATGTTAGTATATGCATGTGTGTGTGGGGAGGCACAATTTTGTTCACCTTGTTTAAAGCTTCATAAATCCTGTGCTTTTTGTTGAAAATTTCTGAAATTTTACAGAGAGGTTTGTTTATTAGAGGGATCTATGCTATTAAATTTTGGTGATTAAAGGTCAAGGGGTGAGGAGACAAAGGGGGTCATATTGCCAGTAGGGTTGGACTTAATGACGATTTTACAGGTTATTAGCATTTATGATATTATAATCTCTCTATGCACCGGAACTTGTAATAATAAAATAAACCCTTCTAACCTTTTACCCGGTGTCGTTCTATTTTTAGAATCGCGTCGTTAACGGCCTATTCGACGAAGCCTGAAGAAGAGCCCAGGAGGGGCTGTGAAAAACGTTTGCGATTCTGTAAATAGAACGACGCGATTCTAAAAATAGAACGACACCGGGTAAAAGGTTAGAAGGGTTTATTTTATTTATGATATTTTATAAAACCAAACTCTACCCTGAAAATTAAGCTTTTTGCCATTTTATAATAGTTAAAAATATAAAAAATTTTAAAATAAAATATGATAGAGATGGTGCCACCAAATGCTTCCAGCAGAGTTAAGCAACTCGTTGCTGGATTTTTGATATTTTGGGGTCTTTCCTAGTGGACTTTAAAGACCTTCACATGAGCATTAATGGCAACTGCTACAATGCAATATTGGATAAGCTGCATAAAGCCATAAAGAATAAGCAACCGGGCATGCTATCATGTGGTGTAATTTTGTTGCATGTTGCACTGTGCAGGATGCTTTAGAACAAAAAAGTCGGGAGGTTCTGCACCATCCTTCCTACAGTTCTGATCTGTCACCATGTGACTTTTATTTGTTTGGACCTTTAAGAAAAGCTTAAGGAACAACACTTTTAACTTTGATGCAGAAGTCAAGGAAGCAGTCACTTAATGGTTCAAGGACCGACCAACATCATTTTTTGCAGACGGTATCCATTGTCTCTCCAAGCAGTGGGATGTGTGCTTGAATGTCTATAGTGACTTATTTTAATGAACAAAAGTGCATTCCGGCATCCTCAATATTGCTTTGTTCAATTATGCCAAACTGATGGATATACTGTTTCATTTGTCTTAATAAATTTACTTGTATGGGCTTCATTTTATCAATACTTGTATACATGTTACATCAGTAGAATGTCATTACAATAAAAAATATTTATGAAAATTTTAGTTTAAATAATAATCTATAATTGGAGTATAATGTAGATGTGGTCAGACCTTGTCAATAGGAGCCATACACTGGCTATTAGAAATATAAGAGCAACATCCTCTATACAGGGTGACAATAATTAACCTGTACAAAGTTTGTAGCAATGCTGCACCTGAACTTTTTTACGTCACCAATTTACATACTATTGTTTAATTCTCCATGATTTCCTGCCCGTGTAGATGTACTTTCGATGTAATAAGGGTTAGTTCTTTATTTTTTTAAGGATGTCGAACAAACGTTGTGCAATTTTGGAGCTATTCTGGCAAGGAAAGCATCAATGTGAAATTGTTCGTCTGCTTGGTGTTCCAAAAATGACAGTCTCGGATGCAGTTCAGCGACTCAAGGAGCTTGGCCATGATGGTGACCATCCTGGACGTGGAAGAAAGTGCACTGTTAACACGTCTAGGAACCGCAAGATCATCACAAAGCGAGTTGATCGACATGCGAAGGTCTCCATGAGAAAAATTGCTTGTGAGATCAGAATCAATCGCAAATTGGTGTGGTTAATGGTGAAAAAGGAACTCGTACTCAAGCCCTACAAGTTCCAAAAGGTTCAGCTCCTCACTGATGAAAACAAGTGCATGAGACTCCAAAGATCCCGTCAACTCAAGCATCGGGCTGCAGGTCGACAATGGGAGTGCATTCTCTTCACAGACAAGAAGCTTCTCTCCATACAACCATCAAAATGACAGGAACTGGTCCGCGGAGACTCCCGGACGCTCAGCCGTCATTGAACATCACTAAAATCCAATGTCAGTCATGGTTTGGGGCAGAATTTGTGCAAGCGGCAAGAGACACCCCTTGTTTTCGTCAATCAAGGGACCATAATCAATCAAGACGTGTACCACCGTGACATTCTCGAGGCCATAGTACTTTTGTGGGCTCAGCAGCATTTTGGCCATGCAAAATGGACGTTTCAGCAGGACTTGGCGCCGACGCACAGGGCGAAGAAGACTCAGGAGTGTGCAAGGCTCATTTTCCTGATTTCATCTCGTCTGCAGAATGGCCACCATACTTGCCGAATCTGAACCCAATAGACTACAGTGTGGGGTCCATTTTGGAGGCCAGGGCCTGTTCTAAGCACCACAAAAGTTTGGAGTTGCTGAAGCAATCCTAGCACTGGGAGTGAGACGAACTGTCTCCAGAAGAATGCGGCCCATCGCCGAGAATTTCAAAACGCATTTGGGGCTCTGCATCAAAGCAAAAGGAGGCCACTTTGAAACTGGCTGAATATCTGATTAATACGTAAAGTATTGTCACTGATTTATGCTGTTGTTTTGCTAATTTTCATTTCTTTAATAAATTTACGATGCAAAAAATTTTACGGGTTAATTATTGTCACCCTGTATTATATATAGTTAAAGTACTATTATTGTCACTGTTCTAAAGTAAATATCACTATTACTTTACTAATACTTTACAACTAACTAGGTAAAGAATCATGTAACTCTTTCAACTTTATAAATGTACTCTAAACTTTCAGTTACCTGTTCGGCATTAAAGTTGCAATTTACACTTACATTCCCTGTGTATATTACACCAAATAATAGTCAGAAAACTTGTAAATATATAATATTTTTGTTAGTAGTATGTACCAAGTTTATAAAAAGAAATTGTATAAGTATAAAACAGCTTAGAAACTGGATTATAATATAAAACTTAGTGCACTCATAGAACCTATAACCAGTGTGATATAAAAAAACAAACAAATAAAGGATGCAGATATGCATAAAAATAAATCCTTGACTTAAAAACGGATACTTACATTTAAGATGAAATCAGTTCCAGCCTAGGAAGAATTAAAGATCACAAGAAATTTCTTGAATTGGGTTTACTGAACAATCTCAGTTTAAAAATTATGAAGAAATTAAGTGTGCTTATGTAGAATCAAAGAAGAGTATTCATTGTTTATAAAATTTAAAACCAAAAATAGAATTTTTAATAGATATTTCAAATGTTTCAAAAACAAAATAACAATAACAATAATAATTAAACTTCAGTTCCACCTATTAGAGATTTAAAATCTGATTCATATTTTGTTTGATAGATTTTGCTAAGAAAAAGACTGTTAAGGCTAAAAGCATCACAAAAGCTTTAGACTAGTGATGTAACGAATAGTATATTTGGCCTCAGCCGAATACCGAATATTCGGCTAGGAGCGTGGCCGAATACCGAATATTCGGCCAGGAGTGTGGCTGAATGGCCGAATATTCGGCCAAACTATTCGGCTCGATTAACGCACGTATGAAAATTGGCGCACAAACCTCATTATGGCAAGGATTGCGCACTCTGCTCTCTATTGGACCGCTGTCACTACGATTTTTTCTTCCAGTAGGTCTAAATTATTTAAATTAATTAATTAAATTATAATTATTAAAGTTAATGTGAGATGGAGCCTAACGTCTACCTCTAGTGCCGAATTGGTTTATAATTTATGTAATAGCCGTAAATAGCCCGATATGATTCGGCAGTTGTTGGTATTTAGATGTAAGTTATAACTTATAAGTTATTTTATTTGCAATCGATCTTTTTAACACTAAAATTTTGTTTTTACTACTGAATAGTGCCCTAAGGATATACTTTAGTGGGGACATATGGTCTAGTTTCTGCCCAGTTGTGGAACAGTTCAAATATATTATTAAGGGTTTTCTATTTGTGAAGTTTTGTGATATTTTAGTGCTATTGTTTTTGTCAATATTTTTAAAATTAACATGATTTCAAATGTTATCTTTTGCATATAATGAAAAATGCCCATTCTTTGCTTTATATATAAAATAAATTATATATTAGTTACTCATCTTCTAGAAATAGATAAATAATTCTTTCATTAAATACGATAAGTTTCAATAAAACGTTTCGTAAATAATTTTAAAATATCGTAAAAAATATAAAAATATACGCAAATACGAATATAACATAATTAACTAAACAATAATATTAATGTCTGATACATTCTAACCTACACACCATCAATACCTTAAGATATCGGGCTAGATAAAGGCTATAATATTATTTAATTACGAAATAATTTAATACTAGAGTTAGATGCTATTTCTTATTAACTTTAATAATTATAGTTTAATTTTCAGCATTAATAAAAGTTACGAAAATGATTAATTTACTGTGTTTTTGTTATTTCTTACTCCTGTTTTTAGGTATTCGGTATTCGGTATTCGGCCGAATAGTGATTTAAATATTCGGTATTCGGCCGAATAGTGAAAATAGGCCTAGGCCGAATACCGGGTAGTAACCGAATATTCGTTACATCACTACTTTAGATATCTTGTCCAATTGTAAGCTTTTGTGAATTGTATACATTACTTACCATTTTTGTATTTAATTAGTTGGTATGTTGAAATATTGATTAAATTGTAAATTATTTAAATTATAATTTCTCTTTTTTAATTTTCTTAGATTATCTCCATTTAAATTTTTTAGGCAAAAAATAAATGTACTGTTAAAGAACTATTAATCTGTAATATGTACAGTACATCATAATTAAATCTTAATTCAGTTAGATAAAAATAAATATTTGTAGCTCTATATTTGAACATTGCTAATTTGTTAAATATTTAATATTTAATGCAAAAGTTATTTACACAATATATTACAGTATACAGAGTGGGCCAACGAAAACGAAACGGCAGAGTGTTCGTGTTCGTCCAAGCAAATCGCTCGGACAGGTCGATTTTATTCTCGAGGGGACATCTTATGCAATAAAGTTTTTGCGAATCTGAATATTAACTAAACAAACATTTTTTTTCGAAATAAATGTTTGTTTAGTTAATACAAAATAAATGAGTTTTTAAAATTTTTGTTGTCTGTTGTATTCAGAGTCAGAAAAACTTTATTGCAAAAGATGTCCCCTCGAGAATAAAATCGACCTGTTTGAGCGATTCGCTTGGACAAACACGAACACTCTGCCGTTTCATTTTCGTTGGCCCACCCTGTATACTGTATTACATATGTAATTAATAAGAGCAAAAAGAAAAACTATTGAAAATATGTTGTATATATTTTCTATAATGTTTTTCTGTTTTTATTATGTAATCATGTGTTAAGCAGAATTATCAGACTCCAAGTCTGCTATATAAATGTTTTGGTGATGTATAATAGACGGGTCCAATTACAAGGTGAAATTCTTTCAGAAAAGTTGCAAATTAAGAAGAAATATGATACAGCTGAATGAATTTGATTATCTTATTTATTTAGTTTTATATATAAACTATAATTTTAATAATTTCAAATAGTATGAATTTATTGTATAACTTATTATTCATTTAATTATATAATATTATATTATTATTATTTAAAAGTACCAGTTTTAAATTTGTGTTTGATGTTTCAAGATTACATCTTTAGTAAACAAGCCATTCTACAGCAAAATTCAGCAATTTCTAATAAAAGTTTAGAAAATTTTAAACAAATTTATTATTATAAATGAATTACAAATGACTTTTTTCAGCAAATTCAACTTAATGAACTATTAAAGTTTATAAATTTCTACAAGAATATTCTTAATTTAAAATAGTACAGAATGGAAATTTAATTTTACATTACCATGTTTGAAAACTTCCTATCTGTAAGCATTAGATTTTGTTGATTTATAAAGTATTTAAAATATGTTGATTGTTTAATTTTATCAAATACTAGGATTCACTTTCCTTAATTATTAATGTTTTTATTTAAATATTAATTGCTAAGCCTAATGTTTTGTGATTTAAAACTTAATTAAGTTATATAGAAATAAAATATTAGTTCTTTTTCTTATTTGTACTATATATGTTAGTACACGAAAAATTAATCTCCACTCTTTTCTGACGTATGGAGGCTAGAAATTTCACAGTATTCTAATCTGTTTTTAATTTTATTTGGATTTGTTTTTAAGTAAACAGATTAGAATACTGTGAAATTTCTAGCCTCCGTATGTTAGAAAAGAGTGGAGATTAATTTTCTGTGTACTAACATATATAGTACAAATAAGAAAAAGAATGACTTTATCTGACTCCATCGGTTTTAAGATAAGAGTTTTTTCAAAGTAATTTTTATCTTCTACATTATTTCATTAAAATATTAGTTATTTTAAAATAGAATTTTTTTTCTAAGTGTGACTTCTCTTTTTATTCATAATTTTGAAATTAAGTTTGCTTAATAGTTGATCATGAAATGAATATTTTGTGATGTAAAATGTAGGGGAAAAAGTAGGGTTAGAAATATTGTTAGAGTAATAACGTTACAAATGTGGCATTGCATTAACGTAAGAAAATAAGCATATGTAAAGAAATTTATCAAAATATGAATCTAGATATTACTGAAGAGATTTGTTCCTGGATATTTGAAGTAAGAAACTATTGTGTATAAGTAAGAAACATGTTCTGAATAATGTATAAAATTTGCACAATATACAATATGTTATAATATAAGAACTTTAGTAACTGTTTAGATTGAAGTTCTACTATGGTGATTCGGTATCAAGAATTAGTAAATTTTATTCCAGTATACTATAATATATTACCATATTCAAAGGCAATTCCATGTTTCTTTTTAATTCAATATATTAAATTTTATTAGTTTATTGCATCATTGTTTCCTGAGAATAGTAAACATGAAATTACTTATTAATTTTGAATATACTGATGCTAATGCTCTATGTCAGGTCAGCAACCTTTCAGCAGTGTTGTGCCGAACATAAGTTATAGTGTTATTCTGAATGCAGCATGATTCTACCAAGTTTATTATATATATTATCAAAATTAGTCCGGTTATAACAAACTTGAAAAATGTCTAATTTTGAAGATAAGTTGTTAATTGAATTATGTTCTTACATGTGTAAAGTGCTTGCATAACATGTAGATGGTGACTCGAAGTAAATGCATGCACTGTAATAGAAATATACAAACAACAGATTCAATTTTAATGTACTATGGCCTTCGCTGAACTATGACTTTCATTTAAATGTGTAATTAATAATTAAAATATAATTTTTACTACATTTCTATTCAATCAGAGTGCCACTGAAAATCTTCTCACGTGCCATAGGTTGTTGATCCCTGCTCTATGTAATAAAAAAAATATATGAATGGTGTTCCACAGCCTCAGAAAGGTTGAGAACTACCAAATTTTATCATTGTTAGTTGAATCAACATAGATGAGCTAACCAATTCTCTAACAGTTATATTGTGTTTTATGGATTAAAACTATCAATATATGATAAATTTTTCCTATTATATATTCAATTCAATGGAAAAAGTATGAAAATGGCATTAGAAATGATAAAAATTTAAATTAATTTCTTGATTGCAGGAAAGTTTTTTTATTTATATTTTCAAAAGCAGGAAATGGTAGTTTAATGGTCATGCATTTAGAAAGCTTGGAGTTATTCATGATTATCTAATTTGAGAGGAAAAAGATTGGCTTGACCAATCTGGCATGGTCTTGATTGTAAGTGCTACAGCTTACTTTCTTAACTGTAGGCTGTTAGAATTTGTTTTGTGTGAAATAAGTATTTTATAATCTCTAGTCTCTATTAGTAGTAGTAATCCATCAGTCTATATAATTTTCCTATACCTTTATTTTACTTATATTTAAAAATTTAATTATTATTAAATATAATTTATTAATACTCTTTTTGGGTGGATAGCTTTTCGTATAAAGTTGAATCTGTTTATATAAAATCTCTAGTAAACAAGAAAAATATTTGAGATAGACAAGTTTCAAGATATTGAGGTTCATACACAGTAAACAATAATAGGTTTGATTGGAGGTACATTATTTTATTATTACAATAGTAAGTACAGTACATGACTGTATTAGGTATAACATTTTATATAGAACATTTTTGACATACCTTAACAGAGATGATTTGTCAATAGTTTTTGATGTCTGACTTTCTTCAACCAATAAGATGCAAGCCAAACTAGAAGCCAGTTGGAGAAAAGCAGCGTTAATTGCAACTATGTACTGTATTACAAGAAACATTTGTCAACTGCAATTTATGTTATCAAAATGTAGTCACTGAGCTTTGAATTTGTAATTGATACTTTAGTCTGTAATTTGAGATATAGAGGTTTTAGAGAAAATTATTTTAAGGTAAACATGGAAAATATGTTAAATTTTGGATGAAAATTTGAGGAAATAATTAATTTACAGATAAAGAGGTTTTCAAGATAAATTTGTTTCAGATAGACAGGTTTAACTATAATAGTTTTATTGATTAAATAAATATTTCAAAAATAATATCATTAAAAATGGCCTAATCAATTGCTTTTTTTTTTCTTATTGAGAAAGCTGTTTCTCTTTGTCTATGAAATCAATATAAATAGTTTACTTTCAGATTCTGTTTGAACTATTAGGTTGATTCATAGAAAACATTCAATAATTGACTATTTTAGTGTAAAGAATTGAAGGAAAACATCAGCTCATTAAATGATTGGAAAAATAATCAAATCAATATGTAATTTTTAAAATTAAAAAATATAGTTGTCAAATATTATGTATTAATGCAAATTAAAGGCTAGATCAATTTATTTGAAATTTCCTGTATAAAGAAATAAATAAATACAGCTGTTTTGACCAACAATTTATTGAGTAAAAAAAACAGTACTGATTGATTTATAGATATGAGGAATGAAACCAATAACACAGATGCACAATAAATGAAAAGCAAATTTTAATGAGATGTTCATAAAAAGTTAAAAATTCTTTAGATCATTATAATATTTAATACAAAATTATACCATTATTGATTAAACAATAATGGTTTAATTTTGTATTATTAAATATTATAATACATTGGGGCATAAACTAGTTAAACAGTATATTAATGTTTGTTTATAGCATATCAGATACAATATTATATCAGTGATCAACTGTTTTCAGAAATATTCTTTATTGATTTAATTAGATAGTAAAATTATTTCTTTAATATTTTCATGTTAAATGAGATTTAATATTGCATTTTAATATTAATTTTGTTTTTGTAAATTTAAGTATTATTGTTTAGTGATTGTAATCCTTGAAATTTTGTTAAATAATTTTCTTTAAATAATAATCTACTTTCAAATGATTTGATATTTAACTAAGTGATTATGAAGCCTGGTCATAAAATTCAATTTTGGAATCAGGAAATATTAATACCATCTGGTGTCTGATATAAAAGTTTTTTTTATTCTGTTTTGTTTTTATTAAATGAGTTTAGAATTTTTTTAATGTTAATTATTTAGTAATTATTGTGTTAAGGTTAAATGTATGAACTTTATGCAAATTTTGAAGAGAAGAATAGATAAACAGTAACTTCTCATCAAAACCAACAACGGTGCGTTATCAGATGTAATTACAATTTTTCACAAACGTTTTCGAACATAAAAGTTCTTCATCAGGTGAAAAAACGGACAACTTATACAAAAAACGTTCGATGGAACAGATTTTCGAAAGAGCCGTGCGCAAGATTCGAAATATTACTCGTGCGGTTGTCGTCACCGCTGCGCATGGGCGGAAGTGGAAACTTTCCTGTAATGTCATCCGTCATAAATGAGCATTTGCCATGCGACGGATAACGATAACTCCTCTTTGCCGTTGATACATTTTTTATCTCACGTTTGATAAAGTGAGAGCACCAACACGTAAATTAGAGGAATTCACGCACCATCTGATCGCTCCACACTTAGAAGACTACCAGTTCACCGTAACCAATAGTCAATGCCTCATAGAGCTCCTCAAGCAGATTGACACCCCCCCGCAATTTATTACGGTGCTCGACTTTAAGTCATTATATCCGTCGATCTTTCTACCACCGGCATTTTGTGCCATCCGAGACCTACTATTTAGAATAGTCGATGATGCTAACCTCCACCAGCAAATATTAGAGATGGCCCACCTGCTGTGCTACAACTCATTCTTTCAATTTAGAGGTACAGTCTACAAACAAGGAAGGGGTGTACCAATGGGGAGCCCGGTAGCAGGGGATTTGTGCGAGCTGGTAATACGGCAACTCGAAGAGAAAATCCTTCCTAACCACCTCCACAACGTACAGCTATATAAGAGATACGTGGATGACATACTCATCTTATGGAAGAGCAAGCCGGACATAGCGGCGTTCGTCGACTCATTTAATAACAACAGCTACGGCGTAACTCTGGGCCTGGAACAGGCGAATGACACGCATGTTCATTTTCTTGATGTTAGTATCATGGTTAAAGGAACCTCCATCCTCACAGAAGTGTACAGGAAACCGCTTGCAGACCAATTGTACATCCCCATAGGCTCCTGTGACCCCATACCGTACAAACTAGCAGCGTTCAACACCTTAGTGAAACGGGCGTACACCCATTCCTCAACAAGACACGCTCTGCAGAAAGAGATTAACACGTTACGCAGTATTGCTCAAAGCCATGGGTACTACAACCTTATAAGTAAATTAACCAAAAAATGGGGGAATTACCAACTGTCAACGCAGCATGAGCAAGTAACAACAGAGCATAAAGACAGCATACCGCTCACCTACAATCCATATTTAAGGAAGCTATATTTGGAAGTTGCCAAGAAGAAACAAGTCAGCATCACCTATAAAAGATGCCCGAATATATATCAGATGCTACGGAATGCCAAAGATCCCCCCAATCAAGACAAGCTACCGGGGGTGTATGCCATCCCGCTGACAGACCACAGGTGTGACGAACACTTATGGTACATCGGCTCCACTAAAAGATCACTAGGAGCGAGAATTAAAGAACATAAAGCAGACATCCGTCATCAAAGATGTACAACCGCTTTGGCACGTTACGCCACAGATCCTGATATACAGCCAAGGTTTGACGAGGCCAGGATTATCCACATCACACCCCTTATACACCGTTTGAGATGGATGGAGGCGGTACACATACATAAAACCGCCCGAGATAAAAAATGTATCAACGGCAAAGAGGAGTTATCGTTATCCGTCGCATGGCAAATGCTCATTTATGACGGATGACATTACAGGAAAGTTTCCACTTCCGCCCATGCGCAGCGGTGACGACAACCGCACGAGTAATATTTCGAATCTTGCGCACGGCTCTTTCGAAAATCTGTTCCATCGAACGTTTTTTGTATAAGTTGTCCGTTTTTTCACCTGATGAAGAACTTTTATGTTCGAAAACGTTTGTGAAAAATTGTAATTACATCTGATAACGCACCGTTGTTGGTTTTGGTGAGAAGTTACTGTTTATTTAACGTGGTGTGCGATTGATGAGTAAAGAAGAATAGATGTAATATTGCATGTTATCGGTAGAAGTCTTGCTATGATAAGATTTTAAACACTTTTCAAGATATTGAAAGCAATTTTAATAAGCTACAGAAATTATACAGAATTTAAAAATAATAAAATTTCATTTTTCACATAATGTTAGGAAGATCAACCAAGTAAATATTATGTAAATTAATAATAATTGTGATATTGATTACTTTATCATTTCCATTATTATGTCTATATAATGATTAAGGGCATGTTGGAAAGAAAATATTTATTAAAATATAATTCATCATAAGCAATATATTGAAATCATCAAATGTAAATTTCTAGAGTAAAATGATGTTCTTTATGCAGTTAGAAATTATCTTAACTTCCAATATTCAAATATGTCAAAAAAATTAATTAACAAAAATATGACATTTGAGATTAGTCTCGAGTTTTAAAGATTTATTGTTGTAATTTGGTAATTACTTTCTTTTAACATTTTTTGTAATTTATATACAATCTTTATAATTAAATATAGTATAAACCCAATCAATTCATTTGATTGGAAATAGCTTATACTCAAGCTCTTTGATGAAAAAAGATTGATATAGAAAATTTCTATTACTAGTTACAAATATTAATAATTAGTACTTATAAAATAATGTTACATTTATAGTAAAATTTATATACATAAACGACGGTTATTCTTAAGCAATGAATTTTAATGACTGGAATTTATTCATAAGAATAAATTTTATTTATTATACTTGAGTTTGATACAAAATAGTCAGCTATGAACATTTAACATTTTAATTTCTCCATTGGATAATTTATTTACCAGTTCACTTATTAGAAATTTTATAGTTAATATTGTAAACTCTGTATAACTTAGTCAAAATTTAACTGTGAAAGTAAATTTAATGTTATATAAAGTGTTATATTTTCTTGATCATATGACACTTTTCAATCACAATGACCTCCTCAACCATCTCTTAAATTTATGTGAAGGGATATCCTATTTACAAAGTATATGTAAAATAGAGATTAAATGTGTATTGAAAATCTACAAGCAGGAAATATGATATAAACAACAATATAGTTAAAATAATTATTAAATAAAATAAATCTCAAAATCATTACTTGATATTCATATGCTCAATTTATATTTATATAGTAAAAAATTATATGAAAGAACAAGGATTTCAGTTTGAAATGCAAAGTATTTGTATAGTCTTACTGTATCTATTAATGTTTTCACATTAGCAAATTAGCTTTTTTACTAACATGATTTATATCAAGTTAAATCTTGTTACCAAAGCCGAGGTTTTAGTTTTGAAAGTTGTTTCATAGAAAGGAGAAGAAAAAACGGATCTTAATTTTTTAATTATGTCATTCAAAGAAAATTGGAGATTAAAGTTACTATTAATATACATGGTGTTTTAATTATTAGAAGCTTTTTAAAATTAATAAACACTTTTAATATTTTGCTGATTATTTGAAAATGAAGTTGAGGTTTTCTTTTAATTATCACACATTAATAATTGCAGATATTCTTATAAAACTGAAATATATACTAATTTAGGAATAAAAGGTAATGTTAGAACAATTTTTTTTATTTATATGAAATTATTTTAATACTATAAAATAAAATCAGTCTTATATTCTTAATATTGGACTTTATAACTAACTTTAATAATAGATTTTAGATTTAAATAAAATGTTTTAAAAACAGTTTTATAGAAATATTAATTAAAATTCATTTATTATTATTTAATTAATTATGTGATGAAAATATAGCTCATTGAAAAAAATTGTGATCTTTAATTTTTTTAATGAGATAATGTAACTCCATCATATCAGTACTTTGATTAAGAAATATTCTAGTGTAATGTGATCTCTATGATATTAAAGACTAAATAATTATTTCTCAGCTGTTTCTATTATTTGACTTTTCTTTTATTAGATCAGTTAATATATTCATTATTCATTAGCTTAGAATCCATATTTATGAAGTTTTATTAGCTTTCATTAAACAGTTTATTTTCATTGATTTCATTAAAAAATTTGAAAATGAACAAAAAATTTATTATTATTATTATTATAAGTATTACATTTAATATCCCATATCAAATAATCAAAGAAATTACCTACATGTATCTACATACTGCATACTAGCATCTATAAAAGTAAGGATTCCCTAGGGTTTCACTAATTACCAACATGATATTCACAATACCCATCATGGGATATTCAAGCTTTTATGTTTTTGATAACAAATCATTTTTGACATATTTGTTTCTAGATCCTCATTTCTTATGAAATATAACATATCCATGAGCAGCCGAGACATATTCGACTTATAAATGATCATTGTTGTTAGACTACTGATGCTTCACACTCCATGAAAAACCATATGGTTTTTGGAATTATGGTTAAGAGATTGTCTACATGTATAACAATTTTGATATTCAATTGTTGACATATAGCTCTATGTCAAAAAATTTGTCATAATCTTACAATTCCAGTGTTTTCTAACTTTCAATGCTAAAATTATAAAATATTAAGCTACATCTGCTAATAATTTGCTGTATATCTAATTAACCTGCTATTTGTCTGTACTTTAAATAAAAAACTGTATGTGAATTGCTAAGTAGTTTTTAAATATTAATCATTTTAAGAAATTCAAAAAATTGCTATACATACGTTTATTTCAGAATAATTCATATTGTATTAATATTTTATAAAAGATATTTCAAAATGTATTTAATAATTGGGTGGATAACCTTTGATTTTAATTACATCATGAATTCTTTATGGCCTTGAATGAGTTAATTAATCTCTGAAAATCATCAGGTGTAATTCAGACCAATTTTTTTTTTTTTTTTAGTTTTTCTTTTAATTTGTAATTTTCTTTTAACTTTCCTTTTCATCCATCAGTCTTCATTTTATTATCTTCCATAGATTCTCTATAGGATTTAAGTCTGGTAAATTGATATTATTGTCTGTAAAGTTTGGGTTGACCTCATTGCGCATGAGCTGATGCAAGATCTTATTGGAAAATAACATTCCCATTCAAATAAAGTTCTTCAATTGAAGAAATCAAGAAATATTCTAGCAACTCTTGATACCCTGAAGAATTTAAGGTACTTTAAAGTTGTCACATGGCCTACATCTCTTGCAGACATGCATTCCCATATTTGCAGACATTCCCTGGATATTTGACACATCGCTTTAGTTGGATGAAAGGCTTCTTTTTTGGTTCTCCACACATGTATGTACATCCTGATCATCAAAAGAAATACAAAATCTTGATTCATCATAAAAAAATAATCTTATTCCAATCTTTGGGGGTCCAATTAATGTACTGTATACACCACTGAACTTGTTTCAGTCTTTATTTCATAGAGAGGTGTTTGTTTTGGAACAAGTTCATTTTCTGAAGTATGTGAACTGTTGTATTGCAGGACACATTTATTTTCTCTTTTTTCCATTCAGAATTATATCTGCTTGATTTAAAACAATTTTTTTTCTTAATGTTGCCTTCAGTTTATGTTCATCTATCAAACTTTAACATTTACATCCACAATTTTGATGATTATTTAAGATTTTCTTTTATGAATTCATTTGTTTTAAGATTTTTGATACTGTGTATTCTGAAAAGAAGTGATTTGGCAATTTCCAATTGAGATTTACCTTTGTTTTGTAAAAGTAAGATTGTTTTTCTCATTCCAGATAATATCCGTTGTTTCCCATTGCAATGTAAATTACACACTTTTACAATAACAAAGGTGTCAGAACATCTTAAACAATACTCCTATGTAACAACAAGTAATTCTAATAATATTTATTTTAAATATTTCATTTTTTAAAAATCAAAAAATTGGAATAAATTATTTATTGTTTATTAAAATGATGAATAATTAACACTACTTAGCATTTTCACATACTGTTTTTTTTTTTTTAATAGTCAAATGACAGGTTAATTAGATACTTAACAAATTATTAGCAGATATGACTTAAAATTATAAAATTTTAGTGTTGAAATTTAGAAAAGACTGGAATTGTAAGATTATGACAATTTTTTTCAGATAGAGCTGTATACTTGTGTGAATATAATAGTGTGTTTGTGGATATTAATGTGTTGAAATAGTGATATATGCAACTGTTATTTGTGTATGGTTTTTTTTAATGTTAATGGTATTATAAATTTGCACTTATATAGTTTTGTTTTTCCTTTAGAATCTCAGTTAAAGTAAAGAATGATAAGTAATTAGTGATAATTTTTCAATACCAATTGATTGTGGAGCTTATTTGTTAGCATAAAAAACAGGAATAACAATAGTAATTAACTACTTGATTGTAAATAAGAAATTTGATCTATTGGAATGATGATAACATTTTTGTATTGTATATATTCTGTATAGTGTTGTTTATTACAAATGTTGTTATTAGTTAAATTTCAACATGAGAGTTATTTTATTGAGTACTATATATATAGTTAATATCTGCATAATGATTATATTAAACTGTTGTAATAATTAAATAACCTATATTTTATTTTACAGTTCATTGCTTTTTTAAGTAATGATTTATTTTAAAAATCATTTATCAAGATCTTTTTTATCAGAATTAGTATTATTTTAAAATACTAATTCCGATAAAAGAGAACAATTTGGAGTAATATTTTACATTAATTGTGATTCATTGAATAAAGTATTGGAATTTAATTGAATTTATTATTTAATTAGAAGATATTACAAAATACACATTAACTTGGAGAATCATATTAAATAATTTTACAAATGAAAAAGTTTGCTTTTATTAAAGTATATAATTATATGTAGTATCATTGATTAAAGAGTAAAAATTCAATTTAATAAATTTACTAAATATTAATAGAATTGAAATTTAAGAAGTTTGATTTCTGTTTAATTAATATTTGTTTATGGATGATAATTACATAATCTGAAATACTTTATCCTTTAGCAATTTTTGACAATCGAATTTGATTTATTTAATTTTTATATCATTATCTCAAAAATAAGAAATCACTTGATCTTAAGTACGAATTTTTAATCAATAGCATTTATATTTTAAGCAGAAATGTTAATTTTCAAAACATTTTGTGCACAATTTAGAAGTAATAAATGATTAAAATTTCTTTGAAAGTTTTAGTTCAGTTATATAGTGCATAAATCATTTATCGCCCGAATGACTGGCCACTAAGAAAGAATTTTGTTTATAACCTGTATATTCAGAAAGATTATTGTTCTGTTAAGTTATAATTATATCTGTAATTGTATGACTCATTTTATTTTCTTAAAAACAAGAAGTAATATATATTTTTTCTAAGTATAAGTAGGATGAACTTCATAAGAACATTCAAAATCAACAGCATTATTCCACAAATGTTTGTTATTAATGTTCTTAAGTAATAATTATAAAAATATTTTTGAATTATTTTAAAAACTAGTTTGTTTTGTAAATTCTAACGGTTAAATTAGATTTTTTTTTTGATCGGTTTTAT
This sequence comes from Centruroides vittatus, assembly GCF_030686945.1. NCBI lineage: Eukaryota > Metazoa > Arthropoda > Arachnida > Scorpiones > Buthidae > Centruroides > Centruroides vittatus. Next base: position 1,366,625 of record NW_027122171.1, read on the forward strand.
TATTAGATGGAATCTCTATGTATTGATATGTTAAAAAATTCATATAATTAGAAATTTTGAAGAAATAAGAAGCTAATGTGGTTATTCATTTTTCATACAGATGGAATAATAATAATAATTATTATTATTATATTGTATTTAAACTAATGAACTATTTAAGATAATTTTTACTTGAACTTTAATATTCGACAATTTATGAAAAACTTCGAAGCTACATAGACTTATTTCTAAAATTATAAAATTGATTTATAGATGTAACATAAATTATTTGCTGTTGTGCACAAATAATGCTTTGGTTCATTTCTTCTGATATAAATTTTCCTGTTTGTGCAAAAATCAAATGAGGCAATGCTTAGAATTATAGTTTTAATTAATGCTTGCAAAACTTCAAATAAAAATAATTTTTAGGAAGTTGTTTTTAAAATTACAGAATATAAAAGTTTTAATTGCTTTCTTTTAAATTTCAGAATAATTTTTGAATTATTTTAACTTAGTAATAATATTTTAATATTTAACATTATTTAATGTTAAAATGTTAACATTAGAATATTCTGATGTTTGAAAATAGTTTCTACATGAAATATTTTAATGTAATACAATAGTAATAATATAAATTCATAATGGATCACAGCAAAGTACATTTCAAGTTACATTTATCAAAAATAATAATAATTTCTGTTGTATCAAATACAATGAAATAAAATATCTGAATTACAGCAGCTGAAAAACTTTATTTAATTAAATTTGAGTTATTTCCCTTATCTGTTAATATAACTTGTCAATAACACTGTTAATAACTTGTCAAATTTTAGCTTTCAAATTTAAGTGTGCTGATTTGTGATTGTCTAAAAACAGAATTGAAATTCTAATTTGATATATAACATGCTATTACTAAATGATCTTCTGGATTATTTATCAGACTATATTATGGCTTGATAAATAATATAGCTCAATATGAATCCAGTGGATTTCTTGGTGATAGCCTATCAAGTAGTCATATATATTGTTATAAAAACGTTAATCTCTAAACACTTCATATTTTTAAGTAGAAGCCAATTTAAATAAGAAATATTGTATCTTAAAGTGGACTTTTAGAGTACATTTATGCTGTAGTACAAATTCTTTTAAGAATTTTGTGAGGCAGAACAAAATGCAATTCTTTTAGTAGCCATTAATTAACGTTGTTTTTGTTATGTGTATAAATTTTAACTTTTATTGGCAACAATCCCAACTGTTGAAAGCCAAAATCTTAACAGTTTACAACAATATTTATGTACTTACCATATATCCTTATGTGGAGAGATTGCCAGATTACATGGGCTATATAATAATACTATTTAATAATTAAATGGAAGTTGTTACAAGCCATGGTTGTGGAAGTCATCCCCATCTGGTGCAATGAATAGCCAGTATGGTTATATCTAAATTGATAGTTCTGGAAGCAAAGGTCAAAAACTAGATCCAGATAATGTAACTGACAATGCATCTGCATGGTAAATGGGAATTGTGGATTCTGGGCTGATTCTTTTCTTCCAGTACCTTCTAAATTAATTATTAAATATTAATTTAATTCTAATTATTGAATTTATCAAGAGATGATGCCTAATACCTATCTGTAGGCCAAATTACTCAACATTTAATTATTAAATAGTAGCATTATTGTAGCCAGACGTAATCTGGCAAACATTACGTATTAATCTAAAAATTGGTTAATGAATGTTTATATGTGGAGAGAATGTTTAATATAAATACCTTTGATAAAGAAAAAAGCTTTTTCCCCCCTCTAATGGTTTAAAAAGTCTGCTACAAGAATAATAGAAACATTTCAATATTAGAATGGCTATTTATGATTTTATATATATAAGTTCTGAATTAAAAAGCTTGAGATTTAAGCTACCACCAATGTTACTTCTCCAAGTTTTTGATTAATGTAATAGTTAATTTAAAATACAAAAGCATATATTTTCTGTAATAAAAAAAAAATAGAAACTCAATAAAATTTTGGAGGTATTCTCGTTGTATGTTGGAATTTTTGTAGAGTTCAAAATTGTCCTCAGGACAGAAAGAGTGGGGAGTTGAATTTTTCAAGAAAATTTACTGAAACCTACTATTAGTTAGCTTCTTCCTTGTCATTTAATATATCAAAGAAATTGCAAAACTGAATGATTTCAACAAAGATCAGTTTTTTGGCAAGTAAACTACAGATATTGTAAAACAAATGTTAACATTAGTACAATTAATTGTAATATACTACTACGTAAGGATGTGTGTGAGAGAGAGAGAGAATATTAGTGTTTTATATTTTATTTTATTTACAAAATTTGTTAGTTTTGAAGTGAATAGGCTAGATCTATCACATAATATGAAAATATTCAGTATGTGACATTATGTTGCATAGGGTTTATTACCCAAGTCCAGTAGGCACTGTGATGCAACAGCAAAGAATGCCATGCACTTGTGCCATAGCAACACAGCATTTTGATATGGATGAAACAACAGGGAGCCAAGGGTGGTGTTCAGAATCATCATTTGACAGGTTGGAAGAGAAGGGTTCACAATCTGAAAAACATGGAACTTGTTCAAGCAACCTTGCTATAGAGTCCTTGCCATATAACCTGCAGATCTCATATATTTCTGTCTGGAAATATGAGATTCCATAGTACTCGATGCTACTTGTCATAGACATCTTTCTGAGCTACCTTCAAGAATGCATCCATGTAGGTGGAGGACATTTAGCAGAAGTTATTTTCAAGAAGCACTAATGTTTGTATATCGTATGGTCTTCCATTTAATGGCCAAATGAGGTTTCTACTATTTTTCACTATCTTTTACTTGTCATTTGAAATTGATAGATATAATATGTACCATTCTGTATTTGTAAAAGCTTTTAAGCATATGGATACATTGATCAGTATTAATTCTTGAAAGTGCAATGTTTTTTACAAGAATACAAATACCTTTTGAAGCATGTGATGAAAACAGAAAGGGTGCTTCAGCTTAAAAAAAAAAATTGCAAAGATTTAACACAAGTTATTCAAGAGATATTGGGATTCAATTCTGATTTTTAGCTGGGACATTCTGTACAATTAATTGATTTTTTTTACATTAATAATTGTTGAAAATGTTTGGTTAATATTTTTCTCCATTTATATGGTGCTGCATATCTTTCTGATAATTTTTTTCAATTTCAAATTCTCTTTTATTTGTTCAGAGCCATTAAGCCTTTCAGTGTTTGGTATTTCTATCTCTATATGTCATAATTGACAGCTGTAATTAGATGTAATTTATTTTTATATCGTAGTTTTCACTTTGTGTAGATGTATTATTCTAAATACATTGTCATTGTTATCATATTGTTGAATCAAACAAAAATATAAGTTCAATAACCTACTTTTATCATGTTCATGCAATCATTTATAGTTGCTTTCTTAATTTATTTTTTCAAATTTTTCTTTAATAACTTTTGTTGGATCAACATATTGATAATTAAACTATTTTGTTAATATTATTCTGAGTAACTCTAGGAAGGCATTTTTTTAAAATATGTACCGTACCTGTTTATGTACCATGTTTGTTATTATGTGCTTTATGTATGTATGTATATATAGTTTTTGGTGATTTGGAAATTTTTTCATTTAAAGCATTTTTTCTTTTCATTGGTGAAGAAATATTCCAAATTTTAATTACTTTGATTTTTGTTTCGTTTAATGTGTTTTTTTAATTAGTGTGTGTATTTTTAAATTAAGTAGTTTTGTTTTATCTAACAACTATGTTTTTCTATCAAAACATCTAACCAGTATATCAAATGATTGTGGACTGTTTGATCACATGATTACTCATGCTGAAAATGAAGGTGTTAAATCTGAGAAATGTTTTATTCTTTCTTATTCCTTCAAGGATGTATGCATGTGTAATATATTTAGAAACATCAAAATTATTAGACTGTACTTGCTATTTATTTATGAAGTAATGAAAAAAATTCGAATCTTATAATTTCAAAAGTATTTTATTTATATAAAATTCATTTTATTAGAAAATTTTTGTTTTTAAGAAGTTTAACTCTTGCGTAAGATGATAGTTTAATTATTGAATTTGATTTAATAGTTTGTTTAAATATGTTTTAATATTTCAAATAAGATTCATTTTCAATCAGAATTATGTTGTTATAAATCATTTATAGAAGGATAGAAATAATAATGATTAACTAAATCATTTTTTTAAAAGTTAAAATACTTTAATATACTTTAAATTCAGAAATTTCATGATTAAAAAATACGCCAAATAGTATTCTAGGAAAACACTGATTTTAGAGTTTATTTTAAAAGAAATTATATTTGATATAATTACAATTTTAGTATATTCTGTATTAATAATTTTTAGAATTTTAGACAGAAATAGTTTGCATGTGTTATTTAGCATAAATTTGAAAAACAATCTAAAATTTATGCTAAAATTTCTTCACTCTTTTGTTTAAAGAACAAAAAATGATTAAATAAAATAGTATAATTTGAAATGATTGAATATTTGATAATTATGATTAGAACAAATTTTAACTGGAAACTTCTAAGCTCTTATATAATAACTGTAAATTTTGTTTTTATAAAAACAGTTTTAATTTATTTAACAGAAAATAATGTCAGTTTATAAATTATAAATAGCTTCTGACTTAAAGACACTTATATAACTTTATACATGTATTTTTCATCACAGATCTGTTTTTGTTTTCAGTTCTGTATCTGATTTTGACACTATAATAATGTTTTTTCCACGAGGAATATTTTAATATTGTTTTATTCAAATGAATGATTGAGTAAAAATTAATACAGTAATATTATAAAAATTTGTCCCAAAGGAAAAATTTAGAACATTTTAATTGTGGATAGTCTGCTGAACGATTGATTAATGAGTATAAATTACTCAATGTACTGTACACTGTAATAATATTTTATTCATACTTATATGTTATAACAACATTTAATACATCTCGTATATTGTAAGTTTGTTACTAATATGTTTTGGCAACAGTGGACACCTTTTCCTTCAATTAGTCCATTACAATAGGTTCTTGATTTATTTAGATTTTGTAATAGGTCTTCAAACTTTAACTAAAATAATAATAATAATAATTACAGTTATAAAAGTTTTAATAATATATCTAATTCTGAAATTGTAATTTGAAACTAATAATTTTACATGCTCATCTTCGTATTAATTACTTTTTATTAATCATATTATAATCAGTGGTGATATTCAGCGGGTTCGCACAGGTTCGCCTGAACCAGTTGTTAAAATTTTCAGTTTTCCAAACCTTGTTAAACACACGGAACATTTCTCAGTGGTTTTGTTTTTGTTTTTAATATATTAAAATATATGTATTATACTCTGTAATACTACTAGAGCCTTATACCCCATTCGCACCGAGCATTTCAATCTAGATTGTGAGCAAGGACTATGCCTTGCTCACAAGTCAGGGACTATGCCTTGGTGCGATCTCTCTCGACAGTTTCAATCTCGACCGAAACGAGGTTTAATCGCGATCGATTCAAGAGAGTTCTTGAAACTAGATCCAGTCATAAGAGAGATCTCACAATTTCACGCGCGCGAGATAATACAAGATGGCTGTGGAATACGTGTCGGGCTATGGACAGCGAAATAAAAAGAATATTGTATTTCGAGAGATGATGACATCTGTCTATTATCAGCAGTGCCAGTCGGGGTGAAAAATTTCTCTGTCTAAAATAAAATAAAAAAAAAAAAAGGTCGACAGCACTAATATACTATTGTTACCTGGTCTTTGCCCAGGGCCCCTTACGTTCCAAATACGCCACTGATTATTAGATATATCGCAAGAAAAGGTATTGTATTTATTTCTAGCCAAAACTTCCATTTCGTTTGTCGGTGATTGTCAGGGAAAAATTTTCTGCTAGCGAACCCTTTGTTAACTATTTCGAATATCACCACTGATTATAATACATATATTTAAATTTGTAGTCAAACATTTATCATCATCGATGAAAGTAAAAAGTTATTTTTTCGAAAGTTTTATATATAAAGTCCTTCATATATTATTTCTATAAATTATATATCTAAATATTTAAAATTACTTGCACTGACTGACTGATTGATTCTTCATCACCCAGAGGAAACTGCTGAACCTAAAGAGGTGAAATTTGGTACACAGTTAGGGTACACAATGATAATGCACATCAAGAAGGGATTTTTTGAAATTCCCCTACGGGGGAGAGGGAGAGCATTAAGGCTTAACCTGAAGAACGCCCTTAGTCTTCATACTGAGTCCTTAGGTGTATTAAATTGATAACATTTCAGACATTGTTATAAATATTTTTATATATTTCGATTTTTTTTAAACCAAATGTTCGAACTGTTTTAAATTCAAATTTGTTATTGCATATTGGCTTGATTATAGAACAATTGTAAACGTTCCAGAAAATTGATCAAATTGAAAACAGTTTGTTTGATTCTCAGCAATTCTCATCATTCTTAGTGGTAGGTGTTATATAACAATTACTGTGGTTGTTGAAATATTGAATATAAATGGTGTTTGCTTGCAAAATCCGTGCGGGTGAAGTCACGGGTAACAGCTAGTATTATATATTTCAAACTAATAAGAAAGTTCTTTTTCATTTAAAACTGAAAGGCTTGGTATTCACTATTTTGTAAGGAAATTAAAGTATTCTTGTAGATATTTTCATTTATAATTGCAAAATTTATTTTGTTAAAAAAAATAACAGTTAACTATGTATTATGTTGAGTTATTTTTATGGAAATAGCTGTTTGTACAGAATGACTTGGAATATTTGGTTGACACACCTTATAATAAATTGTAACAAATATTACAAAACAGCAATTTATTATTGATTTGAGAAAAAAATAATGCAAGAAGGTTATTTTTTGATTACCTAAATAAATAAAAAATAATTATTTTATTTAATTATCATTATGAATTACTTAAGTGTTTAAAGATAATTTTAATGTTCTGCAGTAACAAATATTTTTTACTTTTAATTGTTATTTATTACTTAGTTCTAAAAAATTTTAATATTTTTTTATATTGTTTTATTTTACTTTTTAGGAATTTGGTATTCATTGAATTTGGCTGATATAACTGGCCTTTGAAATAGGTCCATCTGAGTGTGCGTGAAATTTGAAGAGGAGGTTTTCTGATCAAGACGTGGTCGGCACATATGGACAAAAAGAAGCCTGGGATCAAAAGGCCCCGTATGGATAACCCTCCTAGTAAGACATGTCATATATGTGAAGACAAAGTTATTTATACAAATTGGATGTGGAAACACTGAATGGAAACTAATGGAGAAGTTCTATAAAAATGAATTTTATTTCAAAGGTATTGTACAAAACAGAAGTGTCATCTAACATGTTACAGGGAGGCATTACAGTTCAATGCATGGAAAATACCATACTGTCGCAGTTTCCAGTTTTTAAGAGAAGCTATTTTATTGTGCTTAGATCTCATTCAGAGTTTCAACAGTGGTTTATCTATTTGTCTAAATTTAGTGTATACATTCATTTTCATAGATTATTTTATTAGTGAAATCTTCTTCAGCATTTAAATTATGAATTAACAGTTTTTGTGGCTGTTTTAAATGCATTGACATGTTCCAGTGATATTTTTGAAGATAAAACTTCTAAGTTTTTTAAGGTATATATATATATATATATATTTCTATCCCAAAGCATATCAATTTTTTTCTGATCAGCAGGATAAAATATTTAACTACGTATGAAAATATTTCAGTTTCATATTTAGCCTATATAATCATCTGGCTTGAAAAATTTATAACTATTACTGTTTATCACTAAATAAACTTTATATACATTTTAATTAACCTTAACAAATTAAATTAAGGTAATTTAATATAATCATTTTTCTAAAAGATAGAAAACTAAAGAAACAGATTACTGAAATGTTCAGCTTTACTACTTATAGTTTTCATTGTTTTAGATACAAATGTATGTTTTCTTTTATGTCAAAAATGTATCTAATTGTGCAATAATGGGAAGAGATTTTCTGTTCTTATTGTTCTACCCTTTTTATAAATTACATCATGTAATAACTAATTTTAAATAAGCATTAGAACTTTTTCACTTCTCAAAAGAATTATTACATAATTCATAATTTTATTTTACTTTTTTTTATTGAAACAAGTTTTTAAATTAATTTGTTCTTAATAACTTCCTGTTGTTTCTTTTTTCATGCAATCACAATCTATGTTTAAAAAGATTGATTCACAGGTAATATAAAATTAATGCCTCCCAGTAAATTTTGATCAAACTGATAGTGAAGTTGGCTGGTCTCATTCTATCAACTTGGAATTTTTCCTTCTATTCTCTAAAGGTAACATTTAAGAATAATTGGTAGATTAGACTTCTGATCAGTTTTAATATTTACATATATAAAAACTGATCAGAAACAGATCATATGTAAATGCAGATTTATGAAGTTATCCTGTTGATAGATTTTTATTACTTTTTTTTAGATAGTTAAATAGTTAGGGATAAATAATTAGTATAAATAGTTTCAGCAGATAGTAATCTTCAAGTAAGTTTTTAAAATAAACATAAATCAGGTTAGTTTAATATTTCTTGTGTACATCATATCAACAATTTTTATTATTTTGGTTTTTTAACAGTTTTGCTAGACAATTAGTATTTACTTGTATATAACAAAACTCTTATTGCAAAAGATTTGAGACAAGTCAACTAAATGATTATTTCTTTTGCCAAGCATTGATCCGTGCATACTTATTGTCATTGTCTAGCAATTTTTTTATTATTTAAAAACAACTAATTGTTTGCAATACTTAAAATGTACATTTTGAAATAAATAACTCACAATAAGTTTTTATAGTTACTTCTCTATTTGGTGTTTTCACTTTGAACAGAATTTTCTAATAAAAGTTAAGGAAATTCCAAGCTAATTGAAAGTTTAAAATAGCAAAAATTTAAAAGTTATAAAAATTGCTAAATTTAAAATTCAAGAATTTTTAAATTATATAGTTTGTTTACAACTATCATATTTTATAGCTTATAAGATGCACCCTCTCTTTTAGCACAGAATATTTAGGAAAAAAAGTACTTCCTGCAGCCTACAGAAGGCCATTTGGGGAATTCATTAGCCTATGGGAAATTGTAACTTCCCACATAAAGCACAGTAATTTTTTAATTATTTAATTTATTTATAAAAGTTGCATCTTATATGCTGTCAAATATGGTAAGTTATAATTTTAGAAGTTTTTAATAATATAAGATTATTTATAGTTTAAATTTGAATAATACTTCTAAAATTTTATTTTAAATATTGTCATAATACCCAAATGTTAGTTAATAAAATGTACTCCATCTGACATAAAAAAGTAAACTGAAATATATAGAAAACTGCCATTTGAATGTTTTGTTGAATTACTTGATGAATAGTTTTTGTTTTATTTTGTTATATATTTAGTTGAACCTGTTACACAATTAAAAAACAAAATCATCAAGAATAGCATATATTTATAAAATTTATTATAGCATAAAAATACCAATTTAGAGTGTTACTTGATTTATAATTAATTTAAAAAATTACACAATGTGCTGTGTAGTTACATTCGGATATTTTTATGAAAATTCCAGACATTCATTACATATTTGCTGTACAAGTATAGAGAAAAATTTATCACTGTGTTTATGAATTTGGCTTTTTATTAATTAATGCTGTTGACATAAAAATTTTCAATAACTGATAGTGGTTGCCTTTAGACATTAAGAAAATCTTTTTCTATGCCCATGCTCATGGGGTCAGATAATAAAAGATGGAGTCTGACATCCAGTTCAAAAACCACTCATTATGAAAAGTTCTGATGGTTCGACTCAAACTCTATGTGCCTGAGAACAGTAGTTGACACTCACTGTCTTGGCCATCCAGTTGTCAAATGAACAATGGAATTGTTTTTATTTTATTACAAATATTATGTTGCAGCTAAATAATTGTCACCATCTACCAGCATATTAAATAACAGAATGTTGTTTACTAATAAAATAATAGTAAAATAATTAAAAAATGTACAAATGCTATAGAAGTTGATGTTAAATAGTAATGACTATTTTAATAACAGATATTTTTTTGATTTTATTTTATATTGCTTTATGAATTGTCATAATGAAAATAATGAATTATTCACATAAAATTTACACTGAGTATAAATTACCTAATATAGTCTGCTTTGATAGGGCCATTTTTATTCAGCTGTGTAGCCTGAATGTATTTCATTAAAATTGTATAATAATCCTCAAAATATTTCAATCCTATTTTAGTTTTCTTTACAGCTTAATTATAACTTAGATGTTACTGAAAAGAGATGCATCAAATGTGCATATAATTTTTTTCAATTCCTTATGGAGACTGAATATAAATTTTTTAAATAATTAGTCATACATAAATTACTTAAAGTATAGATGAGGAAATATAATAATTACAGTTAAACATATAATATTTAATCATAATTATCTTTATTTAACACAGAGATAATAATGTTATTTATAGTGGTAATGTATTTTCAATAATAAACTGAAAACATAGTTATTAACTATATGAATTGATATAAACAGTAAAATATCCAGTTTTAGCAACAACTTCTTTATATATACATAAATAAGTTGTTGCTAAAGCTGGATATTTATATAACTAGAAAAATTTGTTGAGTTATTTTTTTTTCCTCTGACTGATTCTTAGAATGATTCAAATTTTTCGAAAATTTAAAATTTATATTTGATAATCTTCCATGTAATTATTACATAGGATGTCTAGATTGAAAACTATTAATAAAAAATTCTTGTAAATTAGTGCAAAACATACAGTATATACAAAAATTTTGTTTTACAATAGAAAATAGAAAATGCCAAGGTTAAATGTGCATCAATAAATTTCCACATGTGCTTGGTGGTGCAACTGATGTCCAGGCTTTAGTTGATATCCCACCAAGTATTTTTCTAGCATCTTCAGAGTGAGTGTCAAATGGCATGAACCTTGACATAAATTTACCAAGTATACTAATAATGTGTGGTACATAATGTCTTTCATGAAATCGAAAATCAAAGAGAGGGAAAAAATCAAGTGAGAGTTAGATCTAGTAATCTAGGGAACTTTGTAATGGGTCTGTCATGTCCAATCCAATGCCTAGAAAACTTTTATCCACGTGAGCTCTTGAATGTGTAGCATAATGATGGAGACTCCATCTTGTCAGAGAGAGAATATGTCTGGTATTTGATGAATGTTGAACTTTTGTACTTCTGTAACATGTCTAATTAAACATCTCCAACAACAATCCTTTCTACAAATAAGAATGGGCCAATGATTTTATGCACATGGTGGTAACATCAAACATTCACTTTTGGACTATCTATCTCTCACTGCATGTGGATTCTCCGACCCATATATTGTACAGTTATTTCTGTTGTAACCAGGCTTAATTTTCATCAATGAATGCACATTTCACATCTTATCTTTTTAAGAAATTTTGATTGTGAATCTTTGACAGTGACAATGCATTGATAGAGAAACTTGCAAAAATCAACACTCAATCTTATCCCACAAAAAGAATTATTGTATATATATTTTGCACTGATTTATAACAGTTTCTTATTGGTTATTTTTTCCCCCCAGACGCCATGTATTTCAAATTTAGACACAGGAAATGTCCATTTATTTAATGTATCTTTTTAATGTCAAATCATTTAGTATAGAAAAGTGATATACATCAAGTAATGATTTTAACTATCAACAAACATTTCATTTGACAGTTTTTAATGAATTTAAATTGTTCATGGCATAAATAATCAAATTCATGGAATTATTTATGCTGTTAAGTCAGCTTAGCTGGTACAGTTGGGTTGTTTTCTAATTTCGTAGTTTAAAGTCATTGATAGCTGTTATTTTAGATAATATATATATTTTATTAATTTTTAAAATTACTTACTATTTTTAATATTTTAATGTTTTGTTTTGTTAATTTTTTTTATAAAAATAGTGTCCACCATATATATGTGTATTTTAACTTGATTTGAAAGTTTATAATTTATTTTCAGACTAATATTTAATAACAACAATTTAAGACGATCTTGTATAGGGATTTCAAATATTAACTAAAATAGATTTTTATATAAATAGAGAAAAGTAATATTATAAATAAAGATTTATCATTCATTCCATTTTTTATGAACTAAAAATACCATGTTTCCCCAAAAATAAGACCTAGTCAAGGTTTTGCTGAATTGCTAAATGTAAGACCTCCCCAAAAGTAAGACCTAGCAAAGTTTTCGTTTGGAGGCATTGTTATGATGATGATCCAGAAGATGATGACAAAATCTTGCTTTGTGTTCATAAAAATCGGGATCGGTAAATGTACCATAGATTGTTGTACATGGAAATAATGGTAGTAACAAGAAATTCTTGATAGGATTCACAGTTTGTCTGGTTATGCTGGTTTGTGATGACAACTACTATACAGTGTATAATAAATGTTCATTTTTTTGTTGAACAATAAATGTGAATTCTTCTTCATGAAAAAATAAGAAATCTGAAAATAAGACCTAGCACATCTTTGGAAGCAAAAATTAATATAAGACACTGTCTTATTTTCGGGGAAACACGGTAGATTTCGTATATCTTAAACCTGTTAATACAATCTTTTTTATATTTAACTTTTGTTACAAATTTTAAATATTTGTTTAGAGGAAGTTTTATTACATGCTTATGAAATGTCTAAACAATTTAAAAGTTTAGAAAGACTTAATTTGATGTTAATTATCTAAAAACACAAAACTAAACCATTAACTAAATTACCTAAAATAGACAAAAAAAGTATTAAATGGTGGATTTGAATTGCCAATTTTTGAAATATGACTAATAGTCTTTCGGCTGAGTTAATTTGAAAAAAATATTTTGAATTTAATAAAATCAAAATCAAAATTTTTAATTAAATTTTTTAATAAATATCTTTAATCTGCCAGATCTTTGTACCAGTCAAGGCTAATGTCAGATGCCTTTGATCTCACATCTGTCGTTTTTGACAGGCAAAAACATACGACAGCGGTCAGACGGACACAGGTGTGAAAAATCACGTTGTGTGGCACAGGTGGGCCACTGGATTGTTTGTGATAATCTCATGACAATGCATGCTGGGAGATACACTTGAAGCCTGTGATCATCAGATGAGTGTGAAAAATGACAGACTGGTAATATTGTTTCAAGGAAATACTGGGTCAGTGTTGTTCCAGCTGAAGGGTGTACGGTACCTGAGTATTTTAAAAATGGACATTGATATAAGTAAAATGATTGTACAAATTAATGAGGGGTCAGAATTGAGAGAAACTTCATTTGAACCTTACAAAAACAGAAATAAGAAAAAGGAAGGCTAGTTACAATCAAAAGGGCATACCTAATATTGCCTGTGACTTTTTGTTTTTAAATACTTCAGAAAAATGAAAAAAAACACACTAATTCTAATGCTCTGTTTAAATTGGAAGTTAGGAATGGTCTAGAACCTCCAGATCAGACACACAGGGCACGTTAATATCATTGCTTAGTTCTATCAGAATAGATATAAGTGATATCTACAAGGCGATTCTGAATATAGTGTAATGGGATAGTTTGCCAAGGATTGTATTGGTACTGTAAATGTGTGTCTACAATTATACATACTTAATATCTAGCAAAGGATTTGTTAGTATATGATAATAATTATAATGATATGCTCCATGTATTAGAAAAAGGAGGAAATGTATTGTATGAAACTAATTTGTGTAATGATAATTATTACATGTGTTTGTTGTGTGTGTTTAGGTCAAACAGGCTTTTGCTAAAAGTGCAATTTGAACCTTGTCGGTGGGAGATGTAAAGTATTGGCCTTTTAGCAGAGAGGGAACAAAAGAAACACGACCTTGTCAATTGGACCCACCTGTGGTCAGACATAGGCCACTTGCCATATAAAAAAAAACGTAACTAAACGTAAACAAGACGCAGATGTTAATGTAAGCTCCACTCTCATTGGATAACAGTGGACCTAAGTATAAGCTGTTCATGAAAGAATGGTTTGTGTGATTAGTTGGAAGTTTTCTGCCCAAAAAAAACCCTTAAAATAGCGGAGCGAATGGGAGAGGGAGGAGAGAAGGGCAAGAGACTGGTAATACGGTAGCCTCTGGCACTTGAGAAGCCCGCTGAGTGTAGAGAGAGTGAACTCCTCTGATAATGATCTCAAGGATGGGTAAGTGCAGAAACTGGATGGGACCATATAGTTGAGCCAACTCCACAAGCTGACTGAGCCCTCTACAGAGTCTGATATCTAATAGTTCCCAAAGGCCAACCTGGTACGTGAGACACCACACTTTGTTGTCCTGTATATGCTATGTTGTCAAACTTGTACATTCTGTTTATTTGTTTTGTAAATAAACTGTAAATATTCTCTGAATTGAGTATGGAGGTGTGCTTCCATCGAACCTGAATCTACTATATTGAATCGGGATACACCTGGAAACCAACTCAACAAGACAGAGTTTGGGAAACAACATCACTAGATCTTCACTGGCTGTACATAATAAAAAACAGCACATTTAAATCTGAGATACACATCCAACATATGCCCATCTGTAATAAAGCTGATTATTAATGTGCTCCATGAAAAACAGCAGTCATCTGATCACCAATTTGGTCATCATGAAAATTCATGGTAGCAAAGACTGTGGTAAATTGAAAAAATAGCATCCATATGTTTTCAAGCTCATCTGACATTAGCCTAAACACTACATACCATGCATACAACCTTCCAGCAAATAATATGTGTTTGAATTAGGTATAAAATGGAATGTTTTCAGCCTCTTTTAGGGGCCTGCGTCAAACATTACATAATGTTAGAGATTCTATTTTAGAACATTTTTTAAAATTATTCTTTTTGATGTCAACTTGTATTTTGAATATTTAACACATATGTGTTATATTTTATGTATACTCTACA
This sequence comes from Centruroides vittatus, assembly GCF_030686945.1. Lineage (NCBI taxonomy): Eukaryota > Metazoa > Arthropoda > Arachnida > Scorpiones > Buthidae > Centruroides > Centruroides vittatus. The sequence goes on from NW_027122171.1 coordinate 1,381,654, forward strand.
AATTATTGTTATACAATAACAATTAAACAAATTGTTTTGATGAAGATACTTGTGCATAGTACAAAAACTTATTTATCTATAGCAGGGGTGACCAACTTTCGTTCACATAAGATCTACTTTTTATTGTAAAAATGTGTCGCGATCGACTTGTTGTCATAGGCATAGTCTAAGTGGGGAAGGGGAAGTGTGAAATACATACTATGTTTATACACTGTTTCAGTACGAAGTGCACTCACTGCTTATGAGTCGAGTCATAACTGCATGCATACAGTTGCGTTCGGTTACAAATATCGCTAGCGATCGACTAAAATTGGCTTGGCAATCGACCGGTCGATCGTGATCGACTTGTTGGCCACCCCTGATCTATAGTATCATCTTGTAATATTGTTTATCTGCTTCCCTTTAGAGGGTTATCAACCAACGACTGCCATGTAGTGGATATTGTCTCACAGTCTTTACTATTAATGCACTTTTTATCGATTCCTGCATTAAAAAATTTTCAGGATTCCAAGGTTCTTAGTTTTTGAACATCGAAGACAAGATGATTGACACTTTGAGCTTGTTCACATATTGAGCCAGGTAACAGTCTCTAATAAGAAACTGTTACCAGTTTCTTATTAGAGACATCATGTTGGTGCTCTTTAATTCTGCAGGTCCATGATCTCTTAGTAGAGCCCATGTACATATGATTTTTTTCAAAAGAGGCCAAAAACATTCTGTTTTGTATTTAATTCAAACACACATTATTTACTTGATTGTTTTCATGGTATGTAATGTTTAACTTAACTATATTCCAGCTATTACAGTCTTTTGGCAATTTTGATACAGAGATAAACTAACCAATTAAACTATAAATTAATTTAATGTCAATATTTGATTTGGGAATGATCTTCTAGAATTAAAAAATAACATAAATAATATATACAGTATATAAGTCATTGTCAGTATTTCTCATAGTACGGTTATATGTATGTGTATACTCAAAATAAAAATTTGGAAATAAGTTTGTATGTTTTCTAGAAAATTTGTCTTTACAGTACTTAATAAAAAAATTTTCTTTTCAAAAATATATTTGGGCAATATATAACAGATGTTATTGTAAATAATTAATGTTTATTGATGATATTTTAATAAAAAAAATAAACTAAAAGTTAACTTTGATCTTTTCTGCAAATGTATTTTAACGAGCAAAAAGCTTTGTGTGGTACACTATATTGCTAGAAAATCGTATTTGTAGCTCTTCCACGAAAAACAACACATTATCATCAGGATTACTTGACTGTACCACTTTGTCATCAATGTCTGATTGACATACAGAATGGCTCCTCAGACCAGCACAAAATCAGTGAGGGCATTATGCTGCTGCTCAATATAAGTGGAATTGAAGTGCTTACCTGTGGTCTTCCATGTTATAACATTGTCTATTCCCAAATAGAATTGGAATTCATTACTGAAGATCCTCACACACTTAATTCTTAGCAGTTTGTGCTTCTCTGTCATGACACAATTGAGATGAAGCTGATAACATTAGGGTGTTAATGCCAGGATATATTGCTGTTGCCTTGCATGCAAATTTTAGTTGCTTCTCAATGGTATGGAAAGATACAGGTTCTGTAATGGCCTTGTGTGGATGGTAGGCAAGACACTGTTATAGCAGTAATGTCTTGATCAGATGATCGTCTTTCCTGATCTGTCTGGGATGTCCAGAGCCTGCCTGCTCTATGCGTGTGCTCTGATTTATTCACTTCCCCATATTACTTCATAATAAGATCAGAATGACCCAGATGTCTGGCAGTTCAGTGTAATGGCCATCTTGTTTTCTCAAACTCCATCAGTTGTGCATATTGTATGACTACATCACATAGACATGCCTGACATTCAAAGACTTAAAAGCAGGTACACCTCAGAATTATGAACAAAATGAGCTTCTGCAAGCCTTTTTATAGGCTACTACTGGGGTAGCAATTTTAAGGCACTCTGTAGCATTATGTAATGTACAAATCATTTATACACTCATCAAAGACATAACAGTGGACAGACAATTCTATCTGGGTGCAGAATTTTTTCTCAGTGAGTGTATATTATAACTGTTACTTGATTGATAAATTTTATCATATTTTTTAATAGAAAGTATTAATATCTTTATTCCAAATTTTCATTGAATGAAAAAATTTAAAAATAAAATTACTGTCATTATTGAATTTTTAATAAAGTAATTTTAGTTAATTATTGATTTTATTTTATTTTTTTTACAAATTATGTATTGTAATAAGAATTATATTGATATATTTAAATACAAGTATTTTTATTGTTTACTAGATAATATTTGGATTAAGGTGTTTGGGATTGTTTTTCGATGAAAGTTTCATCATAAAATTTTATACTACATATTTGTTGAGATATTGATCAATAAAAATATATAAATCATTCATTTTAAATTCTAAGCATTAAAATTATCTTTTAAGCAAGGAATATAGTGTTAATTATTTGTCTGTTTTTCCACTTGGTATTTTGGATTGTTTTGCAGTTGGTGCCCGTGGCCCTATTACAAATGGCCCCATGCACACCCGTCCCTTAGTGGCACTACTTGATGGTAGGGATTGTTCAGTGGAGATGCCAATTTTGAAGGATGTGGCTACAGTGGCCTTCTGTGATGCCCAGTCCACCCAAGAGATACATGAAAAGGTAATACATTTTGTTTTGGTTCCTTCAATTATGTAATTATGTTACTTTTATGTTTTTTTTCTTTTAATTTATTTCAAACTAGTAAACATCTTTGTAAAAATCAAATATAAGTATGTATATCTATGTGTTGGGAGGTAGGTGTAAAATACTGAACTCATTTCAAAAAAAGTCAATACAGAACAGAATATATATTTAGTTTATTAATATAGTGGTACCTCATACTTTGAAAGACCCTAACTTCAATGTTTCAGAGTTTGAAAACTAAATTTGACAAAAATTTGCCTTGGAGTTTGAACAATGCTTTGAAGTTCAAACTGCTCACACAATGAAAAATGCACTCAAAAAAGCGTAAACACAACCTTTTGTGCATTCAAGTTGTCTCTGTCTCTCACTCTTGTGTTACAATATGCCTTTCGTACTTTTATTGCTTTATTTTTGGTGTGCTTGAAGAAGGCCTTTCAAAACGGCCGAAAACGTTTGTGCCTATTAATTTTGTTTGCTAGAAACAACATGTGTAAGGTTTTTTGTGCCTACGGTGTTATTTTTTGTTACTCATCGATTTTTTTACAATTTCTTACTGTAATTTTCTTCATTGACGGCTTTCAGACATCCCATACATTTTTTATCCTTCAGTTCAAAATTTCTTGAACAGTATTTTTTTAATGTTCAAAGTTTAGTAACATCTTTCCCATACACATTATGAATTGCTTTTATTGTGTGTATGCTATTATATCCTTTCTGAAACTCAAAAGCATGTGCCCAATAAAATTTCTTCAGATAAAAAGCCTAATTTCATGTTGTTCAAGCAAAATGTGAAGAAATAAGTTTAAATAAGCTTTTAAACAAAAAAAAAAAAAACAGTCTGAGAATAGCAATAATGTGAGATTGTTCTTTATAATATGTGATTTAATTATAACATTCAATATCAAGTAACAGCGGCTGTTAATAATGTGCAAAAACTTTCTCTTGAACACAATATAATCATTACTTATTAACCATAGTATTTGAGAAGTGCGTGGAAGCAATGAAGTTTAAGAGGAAGGTTGTAATATCTATCAACGATTGAAACGAAAAAGGAACTTATAAGCATGAAAGTGATGATATATGCACAGTAGATCTTGTGGCCATGTTTAAGATGCCGAAGTCCACAGTATGCAACTAATTAATGCAATTTTCATTTATTACACAGTATTTATGTGTTTTATTTATTGTTAGGGGGATTTGATTCTGTTATTCTTACTTAAAACAACAAATACCCATTTCAATAAACTTTAAATTATGTTAATTAATCCATTCCCAGATCCTAAACAATAGACTTTTCATTATTTCTGATGGGAAAAATTGCTTCTGATTTCAAATGATTCAGAGTTTGAACAAGTCTCCTGGAATGAATCAAATTTGAAATATGAGGCACCATTTTATTATTATTACAGCTTATAAATTACCATATAGTGAAATTATATTTTAAACAAGCATTTATAACTAGTAGAACTGCTGATTTTGTTTATTCTACTTGATTAAATAGTTTTAAATAAAAAAATTTATTAAATATTTATCAATATTGAAATAAATAAATTATTTATATTCAATACAGAATAAATTTTTATACAGATAATGAATTCGTTAATAAAACTATATAGTTTTTTGCAATAAAAATCTTTGTAAAGGGAATAAAAGGATCTCTCTCCTTCTCTTTTCTTCTTTTTGTTTTTTAATAAATGCATTGATATCATATTACTACAGCTACTTTGATAAATTATCTTTGTTGCTCATAATGAATTAACCTGTTCACAGATAAGGCTGAATATCCAACAGAGGGCATAGTTCATCATTTTATTCAATTATTATAAAATTAAAGTTTTCATCAATTCAGTAACTGTTTTTCATTTTAACTACAGCATTTTATTCATTTGTATTACATAATGATTATTATTTTGTATCTGGAATATATCATAGTTAAATAGAAAAACTACCTATGTGTAATAATCAATATAATAAAGACATGATATATATATATATGATTGACCCAAATTTTAAAAATATAAATATAGCTTATTGGAAATTTGCCATTATTCATGCCAGCTTTTTAGAAATAATGTGTGCATGTAAGTTTTATAATAAAATCTGAAAGTACACCAGTCTCAAAATTTCTGATAAAGTTTAACTCTAAGGTTAATTTTTTTATTTTGATCTCAGAATAAAACTTTGCTTTAAAAAAAGTGGCTATATAACTTTTATTCGTGATGATAAATTGATTGATTACATTTAAACTATTAAAATTTAAAAATAGAGAAGATAATAGAGATTAATTTTATTAAATTGTTGAGAATTTGCCAAATATTTATGCAACTTTAAGTTATTTGAGTATTTGGCATAGTTGTCCATCCAGGAAAAGCATAGTAAAAAACAAAACCTAGCAACAATTGTTGTAGATGAAACATGAAATGTGAAATTACTCTTTAATGTATCAGAATGATAAGCATCTTTATTTAGAAATTATATCTCTTGTAATAAAAAAATAATTCTGTTTGTTTTCAAAGTTTTATTGCAGTAAAATAAAAAACTTTTAAAATAAAATAATGTCTACTTCGACAATAGAACAGAAATAACTAATTAATTGGAATTTGTATTAGAAAAATTTTATTTGTTGCTATCCAGAAAGTCTAAAGTTCAAATAAAATTAATAAACACTAGGCTGAATAATAATAATATGTACAGAAATAAATATATGCTAATAAGAAGTAAGATTTTTTTTACTTTTACTTTCCCAGCTGTTATGACTGAGGGAAAGTATGGCGATCTGGCAAAAAATGACCCTCCCCAGATTTTTAATTTTTAAACTTAGGACACCTTGAAATGTTGAAAAATGCATAAATATTCAGGTGCTTCTTCTCTATGTATGGGTGTTGGTGTGTGTGGGAAGAATGATTTTGTTAATCTTCTTTGAAGCTTAATAACTTCTGTGCTTTTTGTGGAAAATTTTTGCAATTTTGCAGGGAGGTTTGTTTGTTAGGAAGATCAATGCTATTAAATTTTGGTGGAGGGGATGGGGAGGAAAATCTGTGTTGGACTTAACGACAATTTTACTGGTTATTGGCATTTACAATTTTTTTTCATAAAACTCATCCCTATCGTCAAAATTAAGCTTTTTTTGCCATTTTTTATTTAAAAACTTTTTATCTGTTATAATACATTTTTTAAAACAGATGGACACCACCAAAATTTTAAATGTTGCCAGGAAAGTTGAGCAACTTGTTACTGGTTTATTTTTAAAAAATGATATTTGTTAAAAAGAAATATAGATTAACAAATTAAATACGGTCTATAGTTGTTTGAAACTTATTTGCAAAATTTTCTTCAATCTAGATTAAACAATGAATGTGTTTTATAAATTTTGTGTATGTTGATGTGAACATTGTACATATTCCTTATTTAGAGAGATTTTTCTTAAAACTGCTGCAAATCTATTTATTTATTTTCTCCAAAGCAAAATAATCATAAAATACAGTCATTTCCAATTAAAGGAAAGCCTCGACGAATTAATTAAATCATATTGTTACTTCATTAGTTCATTATCCATTTGCTTAAAGTAAAAATGAATTTATGATATAATATGTTCAATATAATACTTTTCTAGAAAAGTATTATTCAAATTTATCTAATAATAATAATAATAATAACAACAACTTTTTGCACCTAAAATAGTTTCATTCCTGTAAAATGTAGTATATCTTTGTTTAAATCAGAGAAAAATATATCAAATCTCTGAAAAATGTTGGTTGTGCATTCATCAGTTCAGAAATTATCTTGTTGTTTCCTTATAATTTCATGTTTAAAATGCTAAAATATATAAATATTTACTACAGTTTTCTTGGCTGACATAAATTCTTATCTTAAAGGAAAATTTATGATAAAAATGGTTTTTTTGTTATAAGAGAAGTGGAAATTTCAAGGAAAGACTTGTCTTTTAGAATTGATCACGACTTTTATAAAATGTTAGCCTTGATTCATCAATGAACATTATTGTAAAGATTTATATCATTTTAACTTCATGCTTTATTGTTATAATATATCCAAAAAGCTTTCAAACTATTTTAATACGTAAAAAATAACATTCAGGTGTTATTAGATCTCGTCACATTTAAAGTTATCCCTTCCACTCTTAATAATACATCAGTCCTAGCAGTTTTTCCATTTTTGAAAGACTCTTGAAATTCTTTATTTGGAATAGCACATAGCTCTGGGAACAATTTTGTTTTCATGTCCTCAGTGCATCAATCTTTCAGTAGGATTTTCAGCCTTGCAAACAAAGAAGTTTGATGGTGCCAGATATAGGGAGTATATAAATCTGAAATTATATTCAACTATTGGGAGGTGGACATATCTGTACAATGTGCATAAGAAAGACACCACAAAAAATTAAACAACAAAAATATATAAAAAACCTAGTCAAAAAATTTGAACAGAATAATGTGAGCCAATCCTGCAGGAATCCAGACTGTACAACCCTATTTCCAAACACTTAAGTCTAGAATAGTCAAGTACAATCTCAGACTAAATTCAATTTACAAACAAATAGCTAAATATTCAAATATCTGAGTATGCTATTGCAGAATTCCTAGTTTACAAATTATTGAGGAATGACAAAAGATAGAGTAAATAGCAAAGAGCACTCAAAGTATACTCTTTTCTTGTGATAGATGAAAGATTTAACCGACAATTGGTGTATAATGGTTCTACAAATAAATCTTTAACAAGCAGACTGGCAGAGCAGTAACTACTTTAGCACATTTATGTGACTGAGCTTGGGTATCTGCAAATCTTAGAGGCCAAATTATTACAGCACATGGACAGTGAACATAAATTACAAACATTATAAGAACATTACATATTTAAGGCCTTACCAAAAGGAGGATGCATAAATCGTAAAGACTGTAAATCTCTGTATGTCCACATGGTAATATTTACATGATAGTCCATGTAAAAATGTTTCATCACAAGTCAGGCAAATCAATTGCAACATTAGAAAAATATATATTTTTATTTGTCTTACAGTCATTCAATGCTGTATTTTATTTATCATAATTATTTATAATTTAAAAGCATAGTATCATACATATATTTTTAATTATGAATGTGCAAGAAATATATGACATTCTATATCTTAAAAATTAAATAATGTTGCTTACTGAGTACCATTCCAATTTTGAACATTACCAAATTGAATCTAGAGTGTGAAACCTGATGCAGGCTTATGAAGTAGGCCAAAAACATTTGCATTCTTAATGTGTTTTCAGAATATGCAAGGATAGTGTTGAGATTTTTCTGGTATTCATAGTATTCTGATAAGAATCTAGCTGTAAGTTTGAATAGTAATATTCATTGGGTTGTTTGTATATCTAATTATTAGTGTGCAGATTTATATACTTTTAAAACCCCAAAACATGCATGCTCATATTTTACCTTTTTTTAATTAAGAGCATATGCCCTTAATTAAAAAAAGGAAAATATGCAACTTTTTCATTTTGATTGTGTGAATGATTTTATTTAAAAGAATCTTATGGTGTTTTAAACAACATTTTCAAAAATTTAAGATTATATGAACATTCAAAATCATGCTCTGTAGAAACAGTGAGAAACCAAAAGTTGTTTCATATGTTTGGGATTAATGTTGTGCCAATTTTTATTCAGAATGAGTTTGTACTGAGAGAGAGATCTCTTGACATTGCAACGTGTTGCAGATGTATACAGTACCCCCCTATAACATGATAGATATGTTCTGTGTTATATGAATCGTGCTGTACAGGTCACTTAAATACATGAGCCAATCATAGCCCGGCACTTGTGCAGTTTAGGGGCTACGGCTGTTTGAAAGGTTTTCTTCCATAAAATTAATCGATTCTAGACTAATTTGACTCATCATTTCCAAATCATGTATAATTTTTTGGGAATAATCCATATAAACTATGCTATAAACAAAAAATTGTAGGATTACTTACTGAGTGTGCACCGTTCAACGACACCACTGCTTAAGCTTGTTTTCGTCACAGAGCAGCTCATCGAACAGCGGGCGAGTGTTTCCTGATAAGTTATTTTTCTGTGAAAAATTCGCTGAACTTTGGAGACATCATTAATAGAAATATAATTTTTATGGCTGTTGAATAATAAATGTTTTTTAGTAGTTCCAGTGCTTGTTTAAACTGAACAGTTTGTACAATATCCGCTATTGGCCCAGATTCGACCAATCCTGTTGCAACACGAGTCAGCGATGACGTTTTACCATGTTATACGAGTCTTTTTTAGCACGTTATATGAACACAATCGCAATTTTTTCGCTGTGTTATATGAACCCGTGTTATGGGGGGTCTACTGTACTTGAAGTTGATGACATTTTCTGAGTCAATCTTTACTCAAAAGGAACCTGCATTCATTTCCTGATAGAATGGCATCTGACTTAAGTAAAACATCAAAATCTGAGTTTTTAATTTAATTTTTCCTCAGCTTTACTACTAGTCTGAGCAGGATTTAACATAGCAAATTGTTGATATATCTTAGTATTTGGCAGTGTTTCTGTAAGAGGTAATCCAGCTGTTTCCAGTTTCTTGATACTTGGCTTATTTTTATTTTCTAGTCCTAAGATTACGCCAAATTGATGATATTAAACTAGAAAAAGCATTACTACAAATAAAAAAAAATTACCTTCTTAATCCTATGGCAACTGCTGAACTCTTTCCCTATTCCAAAAGAATCTTGATAATTAGCAATATAGCAAGACAATTCTCTATTAAGACTTTGAATCACCTCTTTGATGCTGTTGAAATGATTGTTGTAGAATTTCCACAACTCAATCCATGCTTTCCAACATGTTAACACGGGCTTTGATGGTAGAGCTAACATGTTTTGCATGATAATGTTTGAGCCCTCAAGTGTTTTAACAAATACTTTTCTTAGTCTTCAAAATCAAATTGTTTACCTTATGAAATGAACATTGTATATGTTCTGCGACTCTGTGTGGTGGCCATAGGCCAAATATGTGATGTGGATCAGCTTAGGATAAAATGTATGCAAAGTTGTGTGTGACCATATATGGAGCTGCATCAGTTAGTAGTAGAAAAAAGATTTAATGTCATTTGCCTTTACGCTTATAAGATTTGTAAGGAATCATTACAAAGTTGGACATTGTTCCATTGTTTACTTTGTGGTTTGACAGAGTGGCTGCTTTATTGGAATTCAATTTTATCATAGGAAAATTGGAAATAAATCAACTATTGGAAACTATTGTTTTGTTCACACTGTTCAAGTGGGAAAGTTCCCAATATTAAATCAGTTTTTATCTATAGCTGATGCATATTCAATTGGTAAATATTTTTATGTAAACTTTGTTTGGAATAGGTTTATTTGTAAACTTTGTAGAAAATTTTTGAGAGACCATCCAATTTCTTTCATTGTATATTTGCAACTATTAGTGTATCACACATTTCTTGATTAACTGTGTCTTCTGTTTTACTTGGACCACTTTCAGTTCATAAAGCTTGCTTTCTCTTACTGTGTATTTCCATGGATAGCATTCTCACAATGTATTACAGTTTCCACATGCTGATTGAGCTGAAATAATTATGAAGCAAAAAACAATTTTTGAATCTGTTGTAAAACAGTCATCCAGATATCCACTTTTAAAGCTAAATGCAGATTTGTTTTATCTTTTGCATTTTGGTTTTAGATTTTAACTGAACATCAACTCAGTCATCAGTATAAATGATATGAATATTGTCCAATAATTGATAACAGGGAATCAATATTGTCAAAATATTGATAGTCATCTCCTCACGTGACTTAAGTTGAGTCACATGAACAATTATCTGTGTGAACTGTCAGTATATTCATAAAAGAAATTGTAACCAGATGGTATGATGAACAGTTAAAGGTTGCATAGGTATGTAATGCTAAGTTAAATATTGCAGGTGGCCAAAGATGGTCTAGTGAAGACTAATTTTATTTCTGGGATGCATTTCAGTCTCAGTTTTTTGATCAACAGTTGCTAACCTTTCTGACTTCATAGACCACTAAAATTCACAATTTAGAATCCCACTGACTACTATCATGAATTTTTTTAAACGATACAAACATCTATAGAATAATGATCATAAAGTAAAATGGAACTTTTATTAATATGAAATCCCCTTTTTTAATTAAACAAATTAGTGTGAAATTTGTTGTTGCTTGTTTGAAATAAGTTCATGGATTCTTGGCTCTCTTCTATGAAGGACAACAATTGCACTCACAACATTATTTATTGTTGATTGTTTATTGATTTATTGACAACAGTCATTTCGTGTTTGTTTTAGATTTGAATAAAAAGAAACCAAAATGAGTGAGAAAAAGCAACCAAGAATTTTGCATTTCTTTCATAATACTGTATTTCGCATAACCTTGAGTCAGTCAATGTCCAAATTTCTCCATGGGCTACCAAAATTTTCTCATAGACTACATGGACAACTGCTGATCTAGACTTTGTTGTCTCCATTAGTTTGATAAGCTTTAAATATTTCCACCAGTCATAACAAGTGTATTTAGGAAGCCTAACAATCTTCATCTGGCATTGTCCCAAGACCAATACTACTTCAATGCATTAATATGAAAGGCCTTTTACACATTGTGACTTGTCTGTCCACTATATTTGATCATTCTTTTAACTCAGTGTTATCAGGACTGATACAGTACCGGGTTATCAAGTATTCCACCTTATTGAACAGTGAAAATTTTAATGGTTTTTTTTCCTGTCCCAGGACACAATTTTACATATCTTTGCATGTAAAACTGTACAAATCTACTTTTATGATTATTTAGCATGCCATTTTAATTTTTCCAGACTTCCTAACCTTGGTAGGCTTGAAACAAGACTACTCCATTCTTAGTGCTTTGTACACTTTTATTGCATATACCCATGATCAAAAAGAATTTCAAATGGTTTAATAAAATGCAAGATTTGAATTTATTCATCATAAATTATTATGTTCCCTTCAAAGTAATCCCCTCCCATAGCAATGCACTTATGCCAACAGTTTTTTCCATCCTCTAAACATGATTTAAAGTCGTTTTCATGAAACTCCTCCAGGATTCACAGTGAATATTGTTTTCTGGCATCAAAATGGCGAGTATGAAGCATAAATTTTAGTTGAGGAAACAGGAAAAAATCACACAGTATCAGAATGGATGAATATGGAGCTTGTGGGAACCATATTTGTTGAATTTTTGGCCAAAAATTCACAAATGACAAGAGCATTGTGAGCAGGTGCATTATTATGGTGTAAAATCCAAGAGTTTTCTTGCCACAAATCAGGTTGTTTTCTACAAATTGCTTCACATGGATGATGCAAAACACTCAAATAATAATCTTTGTTGACAGGTTGGCCATTTGGAAGGAATTTGATCGCCATTGCAATCTGAGAAAAAGTCAACAAAATCTCAATTAATGTGGTCTTGCTTCACCTATCAAGTGCCATTCACTTGATTGATGTCCTCTTTCAAAAGCATAGATCCAGGTTTCATCACCCTTAATGATGCATTTTAGAAACTCTTCACCTTGGACATCATCATGCATAGACATCAGGCACATTTCATTTCATCATATAGCTGTCTATATATCTCAATATTTTATTTATTTATTTTTTTTAATGAAATTATGGTACAATTCTCACTATTGAAAGGCCAACACTCATATTTATTGGGTTTTTCAGAAAGTTCATAGCAATTTTTAAGAGAAATAAAAGAAATGGTTTTAAAACTTTATTTAATTATATATGCACCGTTGTTTTTAATATGTTGCCACCTATGGGGAAGCTTCATAATTCCCATTTCATAGGACTTCCTAGGTTTTTCCCATAAAAAATTGTTCCACATAGTTTGGAAGCTTGCAAAAAGTATTAGTTTTTATCATGAAGAGAATTCTGCAGAGCCCAGAACAAATAGTAGTCCAATGAGACAAGGTCTAGTGAGTATGGGAGTGGGGTAAAACATCCCAGCCTAGTTCCAATAATTTGAATGCATGTTCATGCACTGTGTGGTCTGGCATTATCTTGATGAAACACAATGCCTTTTCTGTTGGCCAATTCAAAATGTTTTTCTCCACTTGTCATCTTCAGTTGTTCCAGTTGGGAACAATACTTATCAGAATTGATTGTAGTACAAAATTCCTTTCCAATCCCACCAGTCAGCGAGTATGACCTTTTTTGGAGAGTTTAATGGTGGTTTGTTTTTCTTTCCCAATGATCATTTTTAGCTGATGATGTTACAAACCAGATCTGTTTTTCATCACCTGTCACTAGACATTTCAGAAAAGGGTTATTTTCATTTAGTTTTTGAAGAGAATTGCAAATAGGGATGCAGTCCAGCAAGTTCTTTTCTGTTAAGTTGTGAGGTATCCAAATGTTATAACAATTCACATATCCAAGATTCTTCAGATGTTGAAATACAATACTGTTCAATGATTTCACTAAATCTGCTATCTCTTGGGTTGTGTAATGAGGGTTGTCATCCAATAATGTTTTGATCTGGTCCTCTTCAATAATGGCAAGTCTTCTCGAGCATGGAGCATCTTCAAGGTTGAAATTACCTGCTTTAAATTTAGCAAACTGTTTTTGAACAGTAGATTCTGCTACAGCCCTTCCACCATAAACATCATATATTTTTTTCACTGTTTCTATGGTATTTTTACCTTTTCAATAGAATAAAAGAAACAAGTGTCAAACATGCAATTTACTTGGTACAGATTTCTGTGAAACGTACTGATAGTGAACTACAAGGCTCCAGATCAATTATTTTTCTAATTTTTCTGTTTACATGAAGAATTTAATAAGCTTTAAAATGTAATCAGAATTGCTTAATCAATTATCGTTCTCAAAATACAGGAAGACCTCGCTTAATGCTGATTCGATATAACGCAGTCTACTCAAAACCTTAAAAAAGCTCAAAATTGATGCTGATTCAAATTATTGTGGAATTTCATTGATTCATATATACTACCATTATTCACAAACACGAACCAATCGGCAAAAGGTGGCAAAAAGGTGAACTTTCCTTAAATCTATGTTTGTTTGGTGCAATTTTGGAAAATATATAACATCATGGATGCCATAGACCAGGGGTGGCCAACAAGTCGATCGCCAAGCCAATTTTGGTCGATCGCTAGCGATGTCTTGACTTAATGTATTATATTTGTAACCGAACGCAACTGTATGCATGCAGTTATAACTCGACTCATAAGCAGTGAGTGCACTTCGTACTGAAACAGTGTATAAACATAGTATGTATTTCACACTTCCCCTCCCCACTTAGACTATGCCTATGACAACAAGTCGATCACGACACATTTTTACGATAAAAAGTAGATCTTATGTGCACAAAAGTTGGCCATTCCTGCCATAGACAATATTGACTTTGCTTGACAAGACTTAACTGATAAATCCATGAACAAAGTGTGGAAGAAGTTATGGCTGAAGATATCAAAGAATTCTTAACGAGAAGAGCCTATTGCTGTATCATTAGGTCCACCAAATTATCAACTTAATCGATACAGCAGGACTAGGAGGAGATGTAGACGAGCAGGATATTGAGGAGTTACTGCAGGTTTCTGTGAGAGCCTTACCGATGACCTTCAAGAACTGGCAGAACAAAAACTTCGTAAACAACTGGAAAATAGTGATTCTGAAAATGCAGTAGAGAAATTCTTTGGGTTCTTATTTCCCTAATAAAAGTTTGATAACGATAACTGAAATCAAATTGTAGTGAATGATCCAGATTTTGAAAGGAGTGCAAAAGCAAAACGAGGTGTTTTGGATGCGATCTTCTGCTACTGACATTTGCTTCAAGAAAGAAAAAAAGAGACAAATGAAACTAGACTTTATTGAAAAAAAACAAGAATTTCAGAAGAGCTAAGACCTTCATCACAAAAATGAACTTTACATTTCTGTATGCATATGTTTGTGTTATTTAACATATTTTTATATTAATATTCATAATAATATAACAAAATTAAAGTAAAATTTGTTTATTTTTGGTCATGTGTTCCCTTTTCCTTATTTACTCTGTTAAAATGACCTCATTTAAATGCTGTTTTGTCTAGGAATGCATCAGTGGGGTCTTACTGTATATTTTAAAACTATCTAAAAACTAAATAAAAGAAAAATTGCTTAGCTTTCATGAAAACAGTTGTGGATTATCTGTGCCTCCATTACTAGTGATTAGCCCAGATAATTGTGTGTGTATTGTAGTTAGAAACAAAGCACAACTGCTATCATAAACTGTACTAATGTTAGTTTTGGTGCAACTAGAACTTAGCTGTGATTGAATGCTCTTTTGGTGCTTCGTGTGCACCAGTGTAAAGACATTTCGACATGCTTAGAAAATTGAAATTGTTTTCTGTTTTTAGCAAGAAACTATTTGTGGTATACACATCACAATAAGGAATTTTTCCATTTTTTTTAAATTAATAAATATGGCACTTACAATAATTTTAATCCAATTAATTCAAGTTTTGAGAATTTGAAAACAGAGCTTTCCATGGCAAAACAAAATGTTTGTGTGTGGGACTTTAAAAGAATGCAAGTTAAGCAGTTCAAATTTTGCACTCTCATCTGTAATGAAGTGGTATTTGTGAACTATAATGTGCAGAAAGAGACTATAATCATTTGAAAAAATAGCACTTGTAATCATGCAAACAAGCTATGTTTATAAAGCAGTTTTTCTTGAAAGTCATCAAATCTGCATTATAGGCAGTAAAAATTATAAATCCTTACTGTATTTAAAGATTATGTTATAAGGTTAGTTTCAGAGCACTGCAATCAATAGATGTAATGCTTTCTAGTTACATTGGAGAGTTTGATCTTTGTGTGTTACATTCTGTGGTATATATGACAATACACATTTCTTTTTCATTTATTTATTTATTACAAACCATTTTGGATTATCTAGAATTTCAGATAAACAAGTTTCTATTTTAATTACCACAATTTTAGTATCAAGAACTTTTATAACACTTTATAAATTCGTAATTTACATTTAATCTTATTGAAAAAATCTTTACAGGTGCTAAATGAGGCTGTGGGTGCCTTAATGTGGCACACCATTACTCTTACCAAAGAAGATCTGGAAAAATTCAAAGCATTAAGGATAATTGTCCGTATTGGCTCAGGGGTAGATAATATCGATATAAAAGCAGCAGGAGAACTAGGTAAGCCAAGAGAAACATTAGAGCTTTTGCTTAGTATAATAACTATTATTTAAAAATGAAATCTGTTGCCATGCACAATTAACATACTTCAAAAACATTACCCATAGGTGTCGCAGTGTGCAATGTGCCTGGCTATGGTGTAGAAGAAGTTGCTGATACAACATTGTGCCTCATCCTTAATCTATATCGTCGTACCTACTGGCTGGCCAATTTGGTGCGAGAAGGCAAAAAGTTCCAGGGGCCCGAGCAGGTACGGGAAGCGGCACACGGCTGTGCAAGAATTCGTGGTGATACATTGGGAATTGTTGGATTAGGTGAGCCAATATGTCAGTATCGAAGGAATAAAGAGAAAAAATTTATTAATTTCTTATGTTGGTTATGTAACTATTAATTCTTTTTTGTTCCTAGGCCGAGTTGGAACAGCAGTAGCTCTTCGTGCCAAGGCATTTGGTTTCAACGTCATATTTTACGACCCTTATCTTCCGGATGGTATTGAAAAATCTCTGGGACTGACAAGAGTATACACACTTCAGGATTTATTATTTCAAAGCGATTGTGTATCCCTCCATTGCACATTAAATGAACACAATCATCATTTGATTAACGAGTATACTATCAAACAGATGAGGCCTGGTTAGTATTTTTAAAAAATTGTCTCTCAATTTATTTTTGTTCAATAGTGCAAAAGAAGAAATTTTACCGATGTTATTTTTATATTTATATGCTTAGGAGCATTTCTTGTCAATACTGCTCGTGGCGGACTCGTGGATGAAAATGCCCTTGCCAGTGCTCTAAAGGATGGTCGTATTCGAGCTGCTGCCTTAGACGTTCACGAAAACGAACCATATAACGCACTGGCTGGTGAGTATTGTAATAGTTGCAAGATCCAGTTTCCGTCACTAGGTTTAATATATTAGGTAATGTTTAATTTCTTATAGATTTGCTAATTAATTTGGTATTTCAGGCCCCCTGAAAGATGCACCTAATTTAGTATGCACACCACATGCTGCATGGTATAGTGACGCTAGTTCGACAGAGCTGAGAGAGATGGCAGCTAGCGAAATTAGGAGAGCCATCGTAGGACGCATTCCAGACTCTTTGCGCAACTGTGTCAACAAGGAATATTTCGTCAGCAGTGGATACGGCGAAAACATCAACGGAGCCAGTGGATACAACTTCAATCCTCTCGGTATTCCTCATTCCACTACCTTAGAGCCTCTTCCCACTGCACCTCACTCCCAACCCCATTCGACTCTCCAAGATACACCCAATCACCTTGCACCCAAACCGGAAAGTTCCGAAGTACACTAGTGTGATGGTTCCGTGCCATTGGAGTTTTACGTACGGTAGTATCCCACACACGGAGGAATTATAACGTGATCTGATGGCATACAATACAGAGCTTCTGGTTTGTGAAGCCACACACACGACTGTGTAGCAGTTTTGGACTTGACTTAAATGACAGCTGGTCCTGCAAGGCTGCATCAACCCTCTGGTAAACATCATGGCTAACCAGTTTGATCTCTGACCTCAGGCTGACCATTCTTCCAGTAAAGGCATGCTGAGCAGCTAAGACTGATAATCATGTTGCTAAATGGGGTAAAAACTTGATGAAGGAAGCTTCTACCAAATGGGTAGCAGCACTGCTTTCTGTTCTCCTTAATTCAAATGTAGGCTTGCAATAATTCTGCAGGCCTCGATTTCAGCGTAGGTAGGATGGACAGCAGACAGCCTAGGAGGGCAAGTCTATATATCTTGATTTTGTAGTACCAATTTAATTTCCCCCCTTTTTTATCAGTTTAATTAATACTTAGTGTCTGATGTATCTTTAGCATTTAGTCAAATATATTTGCTACGATTTCCTAATTAGCAAAATTAACACATTAACAGTTTTATGTAATTTTATTTTAGTATCTGTCTTTTTTTCGTCATTCTATTTTTTTAATAGCGAGTCGGACGTAAAATAAAATGTCGCCGCATCAGAGTAGACAAATCCACAATGGGGACGTACGAAAATATAAACTATTTGATGACTCCCCAGGTTGTCTGCTGTCGGTGCTTTATAGTCCACGTTTTGGCCTGTCATTTTATTTTACTACTACAGTTTATGCATATATTTCCATGCTGTAAGTGGTTTTTTAATACGTAAAATAGGGCAAGGCGATAATCCGTAACCTTGCACCTTGGGTCTGTGACACAGGTTCCTCTATCTGACAACATATCGTCAGGAAATCATTCCACTTGGGCAGTACGTGACCAACTTTGGACAATGTAGTTTAAAAAATAAACAAAGCGGAGAAATTACCGGAATGCAAACCGATTCAACCAGATCGTGACATCTTATGCATTTTAGGGGAAATTCGATGCGGTTGGAAAAAGCTAAGGTCGAACGATAATTTCATACAAAAGCCGAATACCATGAGCTTCCTCCTTCAACCCGAATGTCAAAGATGTGCCTACCATCGTAATTTTTTGTTTAAAAGTTGCAGCGACACCACCTCTCATAGTGTAATCTTAAGTCATCTCTGCGTGCCCTTGTACGGATATATCCTCGGGGAAAGGTCATCCAAACCACTTTGTTTCACTGTTAGAATCTGTTGCACAGTGTGTCAGTGTAGCCACATCAGTGGAATGCATCATTTAGTTGGTCAGAAATGTAGATTCTAGTGGGCCGTAGCTTGATTCCCTTTAACACTGTCAGTTTTTTCTTTCATGTGTGACTGATATCATTTCATTGGGTGGCAGTAAATAAACATGACTACTTTCAAAAATAGTTTCTTTTATTATTGATTTTTTACACACATTTAAACAATAAAAATAAAATTATATAAATTGTGGTGACGTTTTTTCTTTTGTAGAACAAAATTTAAACAAAAAAAAATCTCTATTTGTATGTTTATGGTAATTAAAAAAAATTGTAGATTTCACTTTGAAACTAAATGTGGAAAAAAATCAAAATATTTTGTTAGGAGTGGTGTATCTCATGAAATTTGATCTACTTTAAACTACACACACCATATTTACATAGAACAATCAGAGATATTAGTGCATCAGGTCATGTTTTATATGTAATTGGACATTTGTAACCTATTTTTATTGTTTCTTCATTATGTAAATGTAACATCTGAAGTATCACAATTAAAGGATGATAAAAACAATCAACAAAAGTTCAGATATATGGAAAAAAAATTCACACACACACATACAAACTTTCCATAATTTTATTAATTTATATTTTAAAAAAGTTATCTATTTGGAACAGCATCTAGTAATCTCTTGTCGGTCCTAAGGTAACAAAATACGAAACGAATCAAACAAATTATAATTGGAAAAGATCGAGCGTTGACGAATACTCACTCTTCGATCTTTCGTAGTCTCTTTAAGTGGGCGATCGCCGCATACAGTTTTCCGTCGGATGGTTTCTTGTCTGCGGCTTCGTAAGAATAGTAGAAGCAGTCTTCGAGCCACTTCATCATGCTATTTCTATGGTTAATTCTTTTTGTTTTGAAAGCTCTTTTATTATTTTAAGAAATGAAATCGGTTTTTTTCATTTTAAAGTGCCTACGCGTATAAAAGGATACGATTTTTCACTTATTTCGGTTTCAAGTATGTCGGGTTGGATCAAATTTGTTTTAAATCGATGCACTTCATTCTGAAAAATGAATATATAAATCTGTAGTATTCGAGATTTTAAGGAATAAATGAACTTGATACTTTGAATGATTTAATTTCTTTTTATTGTAAACAAATTTATTGTAGTTATGTAATCGTGCATAAGGATTTGAGTCTGGCATAATAAGAAGTTTTTGGATCAAATTTTGTTATTTGCATACGAAAACTAGAATACTAAATAAAAATTTTCTATATAATTTTAGTTGACTTAATTAAAGATAATATATTTTTATTGATGACAGCAAACCTTTTTGAGTCTGCGTGCCATGGCCATCATAATTATCTTTAAAAATGTCTGCATGCATCAAAGTTTTGGATTTAAAGGAACGAAACAGATATGCTTTATCTAACCTAATTAAAGCATAAGTGTAAAGAAGCTGGCAAAAAAAAGCCGATCTGATAATATACCAAAAGTATAATTGAAAAAATGGGTAATAAACTGAAATCATACGATACGTCGTGTGCCGGACAATTTCTCCGGATGTACTACAGGTTTGACACCCTTAGACCGTTGTATGGCACTGTTAGAAGGGATACACAACATCTCAAACTTAAACAATGTTACACTTCCCACAGAAAAAAATATCTTAAATTCAGTCGATTCCAATTACTGTAATTAATTTTCTTTGTATAACCCATAGCAGATATGTGCATAACCTACACACCCATTGAAAACATAGCACTTACCTTTGATACTGCATACCAGTTAACAAACAAACGAGGGAAAAAAGAATGCTTTCATTAAATTACTAATTCATCACAAATATATTTCATATATTTTATAACCATGTAAACCCATACGTAGTCAAAAATAGAAAATGGCTACCAAATTACAATAAAATACTGCTCTATTTATAATGTATGTTGTCATTGATATTAAACATTTTTCAAGTTACTAAATGCTGTCGTTTGTGATGTGGATCACACAGCTCTTATTTGCCATGAAGAATTAACACTAAAATTGACAACTGGCTTCTATATAGTGATAGTTCTCCAATATTCACTGTTTAGAGGGAGGACATTACTGTAAACTTATAAGCTTCCAATACTTGAACTTTTTATCTTGAGTGTATAAAAATGTGGACATACATGTCCATTGGTTTTGGAAAAATTGTAATGTGAATCTTAGATATACTTTATTTAAACTTGCCAAGAGCATTTTTATTAAAAGAAAAGTATTGGCTGGGTTAAAAAATAGAAGTGAAAATCAATAAATAACCCATGGGTTATTTGTAAGAAATTACAGTAATCCAAATTATTGGATAAATGAAACCTGTTATACCCCTTGAAACTTTGATCTGAACTAATGGTAAATAAAATACAATTTAAAAAAACTTTGAATTATCAAAGACAGTGTTTTTTTGAAAACAACTGGAAAGAGAAATTAGCATGCAGTCGTTGACCGATTTATAAAACGTGTGCATTTTAGGAAATCCCAAAATGCACTTGTATAAATTGCTGGAATATAGTCAAAATTGTCAAATGTTTCATAGTTTTAGTGATATTTAAACCTAAATATCATAAAAACAGAGCTAAACAGCTCTACTTTTAACGTAGTGGAAAAGAATGTTAAGAAAAAACATGGGATTGTTGAACAATAGTTTAGTTTTCTGAACATTTAAACTAAAATTTTCTGCAACATTTGGAAAAAAAAAAGAATTCTTCCTGAAACATCAACTGTATTTTATTCAAACGATACAACCATAGCTAAGAACACAACCACACTGAATGATTTGATAATGCAAAAGATTTACTATCGAAACTGTGCAAAATAAATTTTTCAAACACTTTCTTCTTTAATGTGAGATTTAATTGCCATCTGACATAAATAAACCAATTGAGCTTGTAATTTTTTTCAAAAAATTTCAAAATGAATTATTCTATTTTGACTTTGTTTTCGGATCTTAATAAGGCAAAATAGTTTAACTTAAACTATTTTGCCTTATTAATCCTCAGGCCTACATTTTGTATCCTTTAGTTCAAAATTTTCCAAGGGAAGTTCATTTCTTTAACTGTTTGCACAGCCTTGTATCCTTTTCAAAACTCAAAGTATAATATTCCCAATATGCTTTTTATCTGAAGACATCACATTTTGTTTGAATAAAATCAAGTTGTAAAGTAAACAGTTTAAAGTAAGCTTCCAAACAAAGAATAAAATCTCACATTATGATAAGTTAAATTTTACAACTGTTAAAATTAAATTGCACATGTATGTTAAGATGTGGAAGTCCATAGGTGTGCACAACCAATAAATAATTTTCATTTTATTATACAGTATTTACATATTTTATTGATGGTTTTCATGTTTTAATTTAACACAATTGTTAAAAAGTAACACAATTAAATGCCTCATCTTAAATTATGTGTATTTGCTGCTTTAAGTTTATCAAAGTGGGTATTGTTCAGAGTCTGCAAATGGATTAATTCACATTCCATTATCTCTAGTGGCAAAAATTGATTTGGAGTTAGAACCACCTCTTGGAATAAATTAAATTTGAAATATGAGGCATTGTTGTATTAAAAATTACACATAACATGCCACAAAGCTGGTAAGATCATAAATGCATGAATACTTTATATCTTCCCACACTGGCCAGCAAATTACCTTCATAAATCCAACCTTTGAACTTTCACCACAAATGCTGTTGTTGCAACTATTTTAAGTTTCTTTTCATTACTAATGTACTTTGGTTTTTGTTGAATAAATGAATAATTCAGGAAAAGTTTGTTTTCTTGGTACCATAAACTGTGTTATTTGTGAAATTAATAATTAACAACATTAATATGTATGACAATAAGTGGCAATTGACAAATTTATCTGTTCAAGAAGACTAATCTGGTTGAGTATTGTTCAGCTTTTACAACCTGTCCTCCTCCCCTATTCTTATCTTCAGCCAGTCTTTAAATTCAATGCCTAAGGTTTGAAATTTGCAGTATGAAAGAGTAAACCAATTCTTGGTTTTAATTTTAAAATATTTCTTATGTAATTAATTGTTCCAAAATACTGAAAGTTGTACCTTATATTTTAGTAAGGTTGGTTATAGATGACAGTATTTGCTATTTAGAGGTAAATATAACAGATGTTGTATTTGAAGGGCCTAGGGATTGTAAAAATGTTAAGTAGAGGCATCCACTATTTAGGAGTGTCCATTAATGGAGGTTTCAATGTGTAAGCAAAAGATTTACAATAATACAGATTAAATGTTTTTACCCACTAAAAATTACCTGGCATTCTTCCCAAGACAGTTGCTCCACAATTCCTTTTCCACCATATTTCCAGTTATAAGTGTTGTAATGAACTTCTTCCAAAACTAATCCCAAGCCTGGAGCCATTGGATATTTAATCTAAAATTAGATTCCAAATTTTTAACACGCATTATTTTACATTAAAAAAAAAACAGCAGAACAAAACTACCTTTTCTGCCGTAAAGTTTCTCCTCAGCATTTTTAAATCTGCTAACCCACGAACAATGGCAATCGCCAATCCTATCATATTACGAATCTGGTGTAGCATGAAACTTTGTCCTTTGATCCTGATGACGACAAACTCTACGCCTTTATACAAGAAAGGCTGACCGCACTGTAGTAATTAAATAATTTATTTTTAATACTAAATGCAAGATACAAATGAAGGAAATTTTACCTCACAAGACATAATATTCCGCACACAGCCTTTCTCTCTGGCTTCTCTGAAATAGATAGTTTTTAGCAATTTCATATGTAAAAAATTTGTTTTTTAAAATTATTTTTACCTGCTAGAAGTAAAATTTTGATAATTGTGAACTCCTTCAAATTTTTTCAGTATATCATTTACTTTTTCTAATATTTTCCCTATACAATAATTTATAGAACAGCTATAAAAAATTAATAGTAATTATACTTAAGAACTTATGAAAATAACAAATTTGTAAATTACTATTGCTTACTAGATAATCTATAATTTTCTGTACAGAGTTCTTCCACGGGACAAAAAGCTAACGTCGGCATTGTATACGAATAACTTCTTGCATAACAATTATTCTTTGCATCAAATGTCTTGATAGCCTTTTTTATTCCTGAAACAATGAAAAATTTTATTTTGTTTCTCTAAAGAGCTTGTTCTTTTTTACCATCAAATACTTACCCATGACTTTTATTTGTGCACAAAGTTCAGTGTTGATTTTTTCAATTACAGATTTTGTATCAATCTCTTTTTCTAAAAATAAAGATACTATTTGTCTTAGTGCAGAAACACCTTTGTCTGTACGAGATGCTTTCTGATACCACATGTTGTAGGGCTTCAAATAATGCTGTTTTGGAATTATGCCGGCTTTATACATTGCTTTTAATAGTTCTTCTTCGATGGTCGGTACCACTGGGCTTCTAAAAATGGCAACGGATGCAAAATATATACTGTTTACATCCAGTGAAAAAGTCATCTAATATATATATCTATATCTATTATACATAGGCTTACCTCTGTATCCCATAGTAACCTCTTCCTAAATATGAGAACATTATGGCATACTTGCTCATTTTATTTTTCATCACCGAATGGTTATCAGAATCCTAAATCATAATTTTTAAAAAATATATATATATACACACTCACACATACATATTGTATAATTAATTTCTGAAATGTAAAAAATAAAATTATGTTACATAGAAAAGCAAGCAAGCAAATTTACAAATGATTTAAGTGGATCCATTTTAAATCACATATCAACTTGTTTGTTTTTACTTTCCTGACTGTTATATAACAGACGGAAAGTATGGCAATTGGTAAAAAATTATATTCCCAAGATTTTTACAATTTTTGGACTTGGGACCTTAAAACATCAAGAATTCAAAAAAATTTTGGGTGTTTTTCTGTATAAATGAATGTTTGTGTTTGTTCTGTTGTGTGTGTGTAGGGGACACAATTTTATTCACCCACTTTGAAGCTTAATAACTCCTGTACTGCATGTCAAAAATGTCTGAAATTTTGCAGGAGAGTTCCTGTCTAATTGGTGTTGATGCTATTAAATTTTTCCGTATGTATGGATGTTGGTGTGTGTACGTGTAGAACATGATTTAGTTTGCCTTCTTTGAAGCTTAATAACTCCCATGCATTTTGTTAAAAATTTCTGAAATTTTGCAAGGAGGTTTGTTTATTAGAAGGGTTGATGCTATTAAATTTTGATGATTAAATGTCAAGGAGGTGGGGAGATAAAGGGGGTCATGTGTCATATCTCCAGTAGGGTCAGACTTTACTGATTACTAATATGAAGATTTTACTGGTTTTTAGCATTTACAATTCTTTATAAAACTCATTTCTACTTCAAAATTAAGCTTTTTGCCATTTTATAATATTTTAAAAATTTTTATTTTTTAACTAAAATATGATAACAGATGGCACCTCTAAATGTTGCCAGGAAACTTATAAAAAATTTCAGTAATGAGTTGTGTAAGTTATTTTATAAATGTTTTTATTTTTTTGATTTACTAAGTAAATTTTTAAAAGCAATTAATAAAACAGACTTAATCTTGCCAGTTTAAGTCTGTTTATGCAAAAATTAAGAATTAACTTGGGTAAGAGGAAAATTTTTATCTCAATATGGTTACAATAATTCAATAACTAACAAATGGAACTTTTAATATCACATGAAAAATCTGAATTTTAAAATCATATTTTTAATATTTCACTGAAATAAAAATTTATCAATACAAACATAAAATGCTTATTTTGTGAGATCTTATAGTTAAGTACCACAATTTACAAAAATATGCAGATTTTTCATTAAATAATTTCTCTACTGGAAACACAATGACATTTCTCAAGTAAGATCGAATACGGTGGAACCTCTGTATACGACCTTAATCCGTTCCCGATGTTTGGACTTATACCAAACCAACCTTTCCCATAAGAAGTAATGTAAAAATGATTAATCCATTCTCATGTAAAAAAACCTCTCTTGATATGATATATTAATGGGGTTGTAAAATAATTGAAACACTGTTTGAGCACATTAATAAAAGAATAAATTTTATTATAGATTTTTAAAGTTATTACAGTAATAATCGCAAATAATTGCTTCTGATATGCTGTCGCCAGCACATTGTTTTTCAGCTATCGAAAGCAAAAGTAATTTTTCAACATGATCTAATGTCTCCGATCTCTGTTTAGAAATTGATTTAGCCCCTTTTGCAACGTTAGCAGATTTAATGTCATCTTTATTTTTCACGATTGTCGATATCGTCATTCTCTGAATATGGTATGCAACAGCTAAATCTCAAACACGCATGCCACCTTCATATTTCTCAACAATCTCTTTTTCTCAGTTCCGTTGTGATTCTAGTCATTTTTTTTTAGTTTTCTGTTGCTTTTCATTTGCCTTTTTGCAATTCATGATTAATAAAAATAATAAAGTTTTACTTACAAATTAAAATCAGAAGAAATTTAACAAAGTCATAGACCATGGCACCGCAAATGTCTAGTCTGGTCTAGTACACTGATAGTGCTACTTGTTCATAGATGGCACGTATAATTGAATTAAGTCGTATACCGAGCAAAATTTGTTTCGTCCAAACAGGACGTATTCCGAATTGGACATTTTCTAAAGCAGACGTATACAAAGGTACCACTGTAATTCTTTCTATAACTGATGTTAAATTATTAATCTTGTTAAAATGATTAAAGTAGTAGTCTTCAAACAACTCTATGAAAACCCAACACATTATAATAATAAAGCCAACCACTGCCATATGCCATCAGACTATATAACGGCTATATTAATAATAAATTACCAAACAATTTGACCCTAGAGGAAAACATTAGGTGCCGTCTCGTAATAAATTTAATAATTATAATTTTTAATTAAATAATTTACATTAAATTGGAAGAAAAAAATCGGTCCGAAACAGGACTCGAACATAGCCATTATATAGCCCAATGGCATATGGCAGTGGTTGGCTTTATTATTATAGTGGTCTTCAAATGTGGAAATCCTTGTGCATGAGTATTATTTTTCTGGAATGCAAATCAATTAAATTTAAAGAAATAAAAATTTTGATGCTGTTTTTATTTTTTAAGTATTTATTTAAGTTTTTAAGTATAACAAAAATTTCTAAACTATCTTTATCTATTAATATTTTTCAATATTTTTGATAAATGAGTATAAATATTTCTCAACGAATAACCATTTTTAGCAGCACAAAAAACTTTAAATCACCAACATTTTTGGACATTTTTAATGACCTTCGAGTAGCAGAAAAAAATCATAACACCTGAGAATATAATCCCAATGTGAAATATGCTATAGAGAACCTCAGTGAAATCCATAAGGAATACGTTAGATAGTAGGCTGTTTTTTACCATTTGCAATATCCTGTCCAAGAAGCCACCCATCTCCTTTTGGGCCTCTGTTGAAGCCAGGAGGAAATGGGTTGAGGGATAACAATGCTGTTTTGATATGTGTGAACAAATCTAAAGATTCAGTTATATACAACTTGATGCTAGAATACATCACTACAACAGACTGCACAAAGGCTCCTGATAAGCTGTTGGACTGTTTACAAAACAGAGTTAAATGTTTTATTTACACAACTCTGGTTCATATGAAAAATGAAAGAATGCCCATATTTTTCATGTGTTTATATGTTATCTCCTTCCATCCCAAGACTATTTGCCTTTGTGAAAGTGCATAACATAAACCAGGCAGGAACTTCAGACCAGTTGTTGACAAGGGCTGCTCATCTACTATAGGTATAGAATGGATCCTCAACAAGTTTACTTCACATCATTCAGCCTATGAATACAGAAACAAACAACCTTTAGCTCTTTTGGAGAGGTTTCAAAATCTTACACTGTTGGATGAAGAATTTGTTACAGTCTTAGATATTGAGGCTTTATATCACTCAATCAAGATGGAACCTTGCTTTTGCTGCCTCTGTGACTTTCTCCTTAATAAGCCCAATCACTCAGCTACAATATTACTGCAGATTTAAGAACTGGCTCAACTAGCCACATTTTCCTCATTTTCATTTTATGGCTCTACTTACATCCAGGGGTGTACTCATGGGCAGCCCCCTTTCAGGAACTCTGTGAGATGGTTTTGAGAACACTTGAAACAGTGGTCTTGCCAAGATATGTCTCCAACTTCTGATTATGTGAAGATATATTAACAATATTTTAATCACTTTGATTGTTCTAGGGATAGGTATGGTTCCTCTCAAGGATGATAGAGTTATGCATAATTTATACACTATTGGTGCCACAAATATGGACATCACAATCTGTTACAGTCCTTGCAGCATACACTTTATTGGATTCTGTCCAAGTTCAATGGGATTAAGTCAAAATCATTAAAATTACTAACAGACGTCATGCAGAAGCTTTACAAATATACAAATATTTACTGTACAGTACAACAGGGACACTCCCAGCTATAAGGATCTCAATACCCTTTCTACAGCATGGAGAGCCTGGTTCAAGCCATAATCATATAACTGGAATGGTGTTTCTTCTACACTTATTGACATTTGGGTCATTATCTCTCTTCATTATTATATATTTGTTATTTTTACCTATATATATTATACAGGTATTCCTCATACAATACAGCATTTCTACAACATGGTTTCATTCTAACAGTGGTATCTCGTTACTTGAACTGTTTCCAACTTGAACAATTCGGTATTCAAACAGATATTCTGGAAAAAAATTGCTTGGTTCTTGACTGAATAAATGCTACCTGCTAGAACAAATTTTTGATTAATAATATATTTTTATGATAAAAATAAAAAATGAAGATGTTGCAGATAATTCTGATCAAGATCAACAGAAAAGCTCAGATGATGACAGGGCCGGATTATCCAATAGACAAATTAGACAAATGTCTGGGGCCCGTAATTCGGAGGGGCCTGGCTTCAGTGCAGAATCTTTTTCTGTTTTAAAACGAGTTAAAAATTATTTAAGAAATTCGATAGGACAGGAAAGGCTGTCTTTAACAATGCTTACTAAAGAAAGAGACACACACAAACAGTTAGATTGATCAATTTTCTCAAATGAAAATCCAAAAACGAAAAATTTAAATATTTTAAAGGCTGATTAATGGATAAAATTACAGTACAGTTGTCCCTTGATAGTCCGACGTTTTGTAATCCGACATGCTCAGTAGTCCGACGCACCTCCCGTCAATGTCACCGTAGTCCCCGTCCCCGTTACGTGTCTGCTTGCACAGAAGCATGTTGAGACATAAATCGCCACACCCAATTCTTACACAATGACACATTTCTTGCGTTTTCCATGAGCAGTTCTGTACGTACTGTATTATTTATGCCTACACATACTGTATGTACTGTACATTTATTGGCTTCCATATTTCTTTTAATAAACATGTTTCAGTTAACCGAAATGGGTGTTTCATTTACATATTAACCTAGGCAGCATTTTACTCATAAAATGTAGAAATATTGTAGGCTACTGCTAGCAAAACAATGCCAAATATGTAATCACTTTCGGTAATTCGGACACTTTTGGTAGTCCGACACCCCTTTAGTCCCATACCTGTCGGATTATCAAAGGACAACTGTATATACATTTTTCGTTGTATCAGAAACTCTTTTGCTGTACAATTATTATTGTATTAGTGTTTGTATTCTCTATTATTAATAAAAATTTTAAGTGACATTATTTAAGATTTGTTTAGAAGCAACTTATTTAAATGGGGCCCCAATTTAAATTTTGTCTAGGGCCCACTAGAGGCTTAATCCGGCACTGGATGATGATGATACTTTGTAAAAAGAAAACACCCTCATTTAACTAAAATTAATACATGGGATTAACATGTAAAATAGTACTTTTAATTGTCATTGTTAGTTAACTATTAACTGGAAATAAATTATCGATTGCTTTAATAATCATATTTCTCTTAGTAACAAAAAATAATAGTATACAAAAATATTAACACTGTAGGTGTTATTATTTTACTTGAAATATTACTACAAGTACTTTTGACAAATTTCAGATTGTCTTCTTCAGGTATAGAATAATGGAATCTTACAATTTAAAATATATGTTAATGTGTTCCAAGTGGCAAATTTAAAATGTATTCCATAGGATGCGTCAATACATTGAAAAAAACCATAATAATAATAAATAAAACAGAAATAAAAAGGTGCAAAAACATATAATTTAGAATTAACTCAAACAAAAATTATCATGCTAATGTCCTGTAAAACATGCATCATATTGCCAAAAGGTCGAGCAAAAGGTTTGTTACACAAACTAAATGTTTTTATATAAAACAACACCCATATGAAAATGCCCCTGCAATCTGAGCACCATTGAAGTAGGGTGGAATTGACCCATAATACATTAATCTTCTGCTCAGACTCAGCTTCTTAATGAATACAGTAGAAACATACAATACACCTTATCGCTGAGAACAAACAATTTATTACCTAAAACTAACGTTTTCGGCCCAATTTATGGGCCATCTTCAGGTTACAGCTGTTCGATTCCGATACAAAATCGAACACATTCAAAATTAAACCAAAATAGAACATACGTTTAAATTAAACCAATAGAACAAGCATAGTACAAAATAATAAATAACAAAAATTAAAATAACACGAAAAATGTAAATGAAATTAAAATACAAATAAAATACTGTGACTGGCCGTCAATCTTAAGGAACCATTCGTTTTGCATTAACCCAGAAGCCTACTGAGTGACGGCAGACTCATTATCACGTGTGTTACGTCTTACTATGTATTTCCAGGATGACGGTAACACCGTCGCATCCTTATAATTTAAACATCTGCCAGCCAAACTCGCTCTGTAGATTTCACATTTCTCAGTTATGGACGACAGCGTTGGCGAGTGTACTTTTACAAGAATTTTGGCATTTTCCCATTCTACCACTGAACCATCTGCTTGCGCCATTTTGGATAACGCTGTTGTGCACCTGTTTTTTGTGACATCGTACCGATGCTCCTTTATCCTCACTCCAAGGTTTCTATTAGTGACACCTACGTAGTCCCTATCGATTCCCAACTGGTCATTTTTGTAGGGAATTGCATATACTCCCGCCTGTTCTTTAACACCAATTCTTTCTTTGTCATTTCTAATCAACCTATACACTGTGGGGGCCCTTTTGCATATTAAACTGGCGTTTTTGTGCCTCGCTATTTGCTTCATAATCGGGAAGAGACATTTATTATATGTAAACTTTGTGAAGTTACCCCCAGACTCCGGTTTCTTCTTAGAACTGCTCCTAGGCTTTATGTACGCCGCTATTAAACGTTCTATAGTTCTTGTTCCAAACCCTAACTCCTTTGCTATCTCTTTGATTCTACCCAGCTCATTCATCGTGTCCATTATATTTGAGCAATATAAAAACGCTCTTCTGATTAGGGCCCTAAATGCGGATAATTTATAAACCGTTGGGTCATTGGAACTCGCCGGAATATACATCGGATCATGTGTGGGCTTGATGTACACCTTCGTGCATAAAGCTCCATTCTTAAATTCAATGCCAACGTCCAAGAAGTGTAGCTCTTTGTTACTAACTTGCTCAAGGTTAAGTTTCAAGCCATGTTGGTTAGAGTTCACTTGGTCTAGGAATCGCTGTATCATTGTGTCATTCTTCCAAATAATTAGAACATCGTCTATATATCTTTTGTACATGATTATGTGTTCATTATTTGAAAATGCACAATGATACAGCGATTCCTAGACCAAGTGAACTCTAACCAACATGGCTTGAAACTTAACCTTGAGCAAGTTAGTAACAAAGAGCTACACTTCTTGGACGTTGCCATTGAATTTAAGAATGGAGCTTTATGCACGAAGGTGTACATCAAGCCCACACATGATCCGATGTATATTCCGGCGAGTTCCAATGACCCAACGGTTTATAAATTATCCGCATTTAGGGCCCTAATCAGAAGAGCGTTTTTATATTGCTCAAATATAATGGACACGATGAATGAGCTGGGTAGAATCAAAGAGATAGCAAAGGAGTTAGGGTTTGGAACAAGAACTATAGAACGTTTAATAGCGGCGTACATAAAGCCTAGGAGCAGTTCTAAGAAGAAACCGGAGTCTGGGGGTAACTTCACAAAGTTTACATATAATAAATGTCTCTTCCCGATTATGAAGCAAATAGCGAGGCACAAAAACGCCAGTTTAATATGCAAAAGGGCCCCCACAGTGTATAGGTTGATTAGAAATGACAAAGAAAGAATTGGTGTTAAAGAACAGGCGGGAGTATATGCAATTCCCTACAAAAATGACCAGTTGGGAATCGATAGGGACTACGTAGGTGTCACTAATAGAAACCTTGGAGTGAGGATAAAGGAGCATCGGTACGATGTCACAAAAAACAGGTGCACAACAGCGTTATCCAAAATGGCGCAAGCAGATGGTTCAGTGGTAGAATGGGAAAATGCCAAAATTCTTGTAAAAGTACACTCGCCAACGCTGTCGTCCATAACTGAGAAATGTGAAATCTACAGAGCGAGTTTGGCTGGCAGATGTTTAAATTATAAGGATGCGACGGTGTTACCGTCATCCTGGAAATACATAGTAAGACGTAACACACGTGATAATGAGTCTGCCGTCACTCAGTAGGCTTCTGGGTTAATGCAAAATGAATGGTTCCTTAAGATTGACGGCCAGTCACAGTATTTTATTTGTATTTTAATTTCATTTACATTTTTCGTGTTATTTTAATTTTTGTTATTTATTATTTTGTACTATGCTTGTTCTATTGGTTTAATTTAAACGTATGTTCTATTTTGGTTTAATTTTGAATGTGTTCGATTTTGTATCGGAATCGAACAGCTGTAACCTGAAGATGGCCCATAAATTGGGCCGAAAACGTTAGTTTTAGGTAATAAATTGTTTGTTCTCAGCGATAAGGTGTATTGTATGTTTCTACTGTATCCATAATACATTGTTAAACATTTTCTGAAGTGTTTCTATCAAGTTCGGTAGTGGTTTTCTATCATATTGATGTTCTTGAAAGCAGCAAGCCAATTTTCTAGTTGTGGTCCCAATATAAAATATTTTTGCTCCCATTTGTGACTGCTGTAAAGGGACATGTAGACCCCTGACTTCTCCAAAAAAGTAAAACTCTTTCTATCGTTACATAATATTCTGCATAGGGAAATCTGTGGTTTTATAGACAGTACAATGCCATGTCTCTTGAAAGCACATACAATACTATGCTTAATGGGCCCCAAATATGGAATGGACAGTTAAGCAAACATCCAACTCTTCTTTTTGTCATTGGATCTTGGATCTCAAAGCAGTTAATGGGAAAAGAGCTGCAGACAAGATTACCAATGTACTGGTACTTGAACTTGAATGTTGTATAACCAGCATTGGTTATACAACATTTGCTGTAACAACCTGACTCAATTCTTTGTGCATGAGAAAGGATGACGAAGAATATAAATATGCCCTGCGAATAAGAGCAGCAATGGCCACATATCTGTGCGGCTGAAAGGAGTTGGCTGGTCTGATGCAAAGAGGGTATATTTAATTATTTTGATTTGTAAATGATTCTTGTTTTAATTTTAACTTGAATTTGTTGGGCATTCTGTTATTCTCCCATTCAATTTAATCTGCCACCTGAAGGTCATTAAAAATGGCAAAAATGTTAGTGATTAAAAGTTTCTTGTGCTGCTTATGAAGGTTATTTGTTGAGTTTATTATCTTACATAGCAGAATTTAATTGATATAAATATCTTATATATAAAATTCTCGTGTCACAATGTTAGTTATCTTACTCCTCCGAAACGGCTTTACCGATTTTTACCAAATTTTATATGCATATTCAGTAGTCTGAGAATCGGCTACTATCTATTTTTCATACCCCTACACCATTTCCCCCTTTCAAAAATATATTTATATATGGATTAAGGCTTTTATGTCCAACAGATGGCGCTAACTTCCAACGACCTAAGTTTGCTTTTCTGTGAGGCATTATGCTTTTCTGTGAGAATGGACTGAAGCAGATCATTTTCTATCCATCTATATAAATAAAATATAACGTTCGTTTGTTCCTACCGATTCCTTTGAAATTTTGACACAACGTTGCATTCGAATACGCACGTGTTTTTATATAATATACATGTCGAAATTCCCCCAGTGGGGGGAGATGGACGGGATTAAGGCTTACCGTGAAGAACTCGGCTTCTATTATACTATTTTACATGCGGTTTTTTGCGTTTTTAATTGCGTTTTAATAGGTTACGTCAACAGAATATACACTAAAAAGGGATTTTTTGAAATTCCCCCCACGGGGGAAGTGTTATACATTTATAATAGATTTTGAGCCACATTTTGAGCCACAACAACGCATGGCCGGGTCAGCTAGAAATTACCTAGAAATAATTTATATGGCAAAACGTTTGCCGGGTCAGCTAGTTTCTTATAAAAATCTTTGTAACCTTCAAGTTCTATAGAACACAGCTTGAATACTACTGGATTAAATGAAGCATTTGGGTTTAAGTTAAGCACTTGTGATATTTATAGCAATTTAATTAGACTAATTTTTGTTTAGCCTTTTTTATAAAAATTATTGACAAGTTTGGGATTGTGAATAAATAGCACAGCTTTGGAGTGATAATTCACTCTCTCTCCCTCTCTCTATATATACTTTATATAGGGTTGTTAAGAAAGTTTTTGCACTGATATTTTTCAGCCATAAATCAACTGCAGGTAAAAAATAGAATATATATATGAGCATACTCTTAATTATTTTTCACACCAGATAGCATGAGTGGTATGCTGATAAATGCCACAAAATATCAGTCCAATAATGGTGGCTATCCTGGAATCGTCCACAGCGGAGGAGGAACAGCAAGTCAGATTTCCAATGGTAGTGTACATAATACGATACTAGTGACAGGAACTCGTGTCAGACGATGTCACATGTCGCTAATGGTTAATTAACCTTTCAGCAGTGGGAGAGTCAGGTATGGTTCTACCCCTTAGTAGTGGAGAATATACCCGAAAAATTTTTAAAGTATTTTTTCACACAATTTTTCTCATTTCCGTTTTAGAAAAAGTATTTGTAAACAGTTATGTCTAGTAAAGAAAAGTCTTTTTTTATTGTTACATAATTCATTTTTTATGTGAATTTTTTTTTTTGCAGTAGTTTTTGGCTAGATTCTGGTGATACCCCCAAAAGAATTTAACGTATATATACGTCCATCACCACTGCCACACGATCGCCCTCGACGTATATATACGTCCCTCACTGCTGAGTGGTTAATGTCCCATCATTGGTAGTATGTTGTAATGCAACAGTACAGCACACAAGTGGGCATATCAGTCAAAGATTATTAGAGTTTTGCATTGCAATTGTTTTGTGATATTTTAATACTTTTCATATAAAAATATAATTAGAATCGTATAAATTTATAGTGCTTTTAATATTGTGTATACCCCAAATTAAAAAATCATGGAGCATTGGCTGAGAGAAGAGTTTTGAAGAAAAATGTAGCAAGTACTTCAAATGTTTCTAGTGACAAGGAGACTAAACGATGGATACAAACAAAGGTACAAATCCAGGCACTAGCACTTTAAAATATTGAAAGAAAAAAAGTTTAACTCTTCACATTAATGATCAGTTTGAATTAAGTAATAATATTTGCTTCTCATTATTAATCTGGTTTTTTTTTTCTTGGCATTTTCAATAAATTGTTTTTGGTGTTTCTATTTGCTTTTTTATCATAATCATACTGTGTACAATATTGTAACCAAAATTCTTTAATACTGCAAAGTGTCATCCAGTTTCCTAAAAATATTGGCTGGACAGCTGCTTTGAAAATTTGCAGCATTACTGGAAGGAAGGAGAGATTTTTCAATGGCATTGTGACAGGTGATGAGTCCATAGTCTGTCTTTACACATCTGAAACTAAGTGTGGAAATTCGACCCTGCCTGAACCAAACGCTAACAATAAAATTTTTTATTGTTTGGTTCACACGGAGAAAAAAGTGAATCATGAGGAACAAAAACCGAATAGTGCTGGTTGGTGGTGGAGAGGAACATGACCAAGACGATAAAAGGGCAACAAGAGAGGGAACGGGGGTCGGTCAGTTACATAGTGTCCGTTAGACAGTGTATGCGTCCCGAGTCCTGAGGGAAACCAACGTCGAACGAAAGGATACCCGAGCCGAGGATACCTTGAACTTGTGACAAGACCATCTCGGACCAAGAGGTATGACTCCCCAAATTCGTGTAAACTCTCCCTCCGAGTACGCTAACTTTAGGCGATGGTAGCTCGCCCCTATTATAACTGTAGCTTTAGTCTTAATATATTGTTGTTGTTGTTCTTATACATTGTTAATGTCATTTATTCAAGTATTGACGCCGCCGCTCTATCGTTGGACCCATCCACTTCCTCCACTCGCGAAGAACGCGTAACGCGTAACAAACTCAAACCGCCATCTTGACCGTGGGCAGGTCTCACCGACCTGTTAGCCGACAAAAGGAGGTGCAACTCCATCTACCTCCCGGCGCACCCACATAAGCATTAAAGCATGGTCTGGAAGCACACTGAGTCTGCCAAAAAAGTTTGACACTTCCCTCTATGGAAAAGATGCTTATGCTCTTTTGGAATTCTGAAGGGATGCTTCTGGCAGAATTTTGCTAGCAGCAAAGACAGCCAATGCCAATTAGTCCAAAGAAACTTTGAAATATCTGAGGACAGCAATATGAAAAAGTGACTTGACATGCCTCTGGACAAGATTATCCTCCTTCATGATAATGCCCTTAGACATACAGCTGCTGTCATCATTGACATGCTAGCTTCTTGGTCTTTGACCATACTTTGCCATCCACCATACTCCCAATTTGGCCCTCTTAAAAATAGTCTCAGGGAGTAACATTTCTCCAAATGTGTCCTGAAAAAAGCAGTGTTTACATGGCTGCTGTGGCAACTGTCCAATTTCTTTCCCACTGATTTACAAAAATTGATGCAACATTAGAACAAGTGCTTCGAGTACTTGGGAAAATATGTTGAACGATAGTTCAATGTATGCCCTTTCTTATGTATATTATAGGTTTTGTTTACATTAGAAGGAAAATCTGGAATAAACAAAGTAGCAAAGTCTTAACCCTCAAAAATTTAAATGCACATGTTGGACTTCTAAAGAATTTTAAAGAATCTATGTAGAAGTCCAACATGTTCATTTAACAACCTTTGTATATATATATTGTGTGTTTGTTGAAACACATTTGTGATTAATACAATCTCCACGAAACTACTGGTATAAAGCAATAATACGTAATTACGTATTTTATTACATTTCTGATTAAAATTTTCTGCTGTAACTTTACAATTATCCAGTTTATGGTATTACATGATTAGATAAAAATAAAATTCACAACAAACATCAACATTTTTACAAGATTTTTTTTATTTAAACAAGTTTTATATGAAGTCTTTTCGACGTTAAGGTTAGCAACTTCGATCACATGCAAGGCCATCACAGCCTGTCTAACATGGATCACTTTTCAAATATTAATAGTAGACCAGTATTAATTAGTAGTCACTGACCATTCTCTCTTCTAGGAGAAGGTCAATGACTTGTTTTGGTTGAATTACTTTGACCCCCTTCCTCAACAGTCTTTCTTTCTATCAGACCAGAAGTATGGTAGCATTTAAATAGGAAAATTACATAATATGAGGTTAATGGCCTGCACAAAATATGTTTTAAGTGGTTTTCAAGGATGTTGAGTTTAAATATTTGGTCCGTTTTTTGCCAAATTTGATTTGTTGGCAGATTACCATTTGATATTTGGTTGTGAATGATATAGTTTCTTAGAGTTAACATTAGAAAAAAATATATTTAAAATTTTTTAATGTATCTTATTTTCAATTGGTGTCTAATTGATGAATGAAATTCTGTCATTTCATACCATCCAAGTATTGCAATAAACACAACAATGTCAGGCTAAAATGACCAAACTCTTTATACGATTGGGCTGAAATTTGAAAAAAATTGTAGACCAATAAATTTCCACTGTAATCCGTCTTTCCTTAATCTTGAGAATGGAATTAGATAAATGAAAGACGAGACCAGATATGGAATCCTTAGGGGCAGGAGACCCCAATTAACTATATACAAACTTCCAATGCAAACCAAACATCATGTTATTTCAATTCAAAAATTCCTTCCCCCCTGAAAGGTGTTAGACAAATGAGCAGCACGACTATTGCTAGCAGGAAAGTATGATGTACAAGGGCAAGCCACTACAAATTTGAGGTGGAGAGCATATATTTTAAATGAAATAAATTAAAAATGATTAAAAATTGCAGCTCAGCATTGTGATGATGTCATAATAAATAATTGCTCATTTTTGTTTTACTGTTTGTTATATTATAGTATTTGATTTATATTTACAAAGGTTATCTTACATAAGGGTTTATTGTACTGAGTGTCCAATCTAACACATTTTTAAAATGTGATAGATTGATCACTTGGTATGATAAACCCTTATGTAAGGGTACGTTCGTAAAGTCGAACGAGTTAAACGAGAATGACGTCATTGTTATTCTTATTTCGTTAGACTTTTTGAACAATTCGTTTATAACTAAATGGCTGTTTCTAAAATCGAAGATATGAATGTTGCTAGTGCAGCCTTACCCAAAATATTTTTTTTAGATTGCTTCGGGTGGACAGTCATTTCAATGATTTCACCTTTTAATTCACAATTTAAACACTCGAGTAGATTTAGAAATATCGATATTGTCGAACACCATTTTCTTAACGAAGTAAACTAACTATTTCCTTCGTGAGCTTTATTAGAAATGTCATCACCGCAGAGCATGCACACTGAGCGAGACTATTACTTTTCGAACGATTTGTTACTAACGCATTTAACTCATTTGACTTTATAAACATACCCTAAGATAACCTTTGTAAATATAAATCAAATACTATAATATAATAGAAGGGTTAGAAGTACAAAATAATCTAATAATCTTAATCTTTGTTATTGTTATTTTTTGCCCAAGCAACACTGGACTCTTGTGTTAACTGATCTATAAATTAGCAATATTTTATTGATGTATCAATAAAATTTCTCTATGTGGTCATTCATATATGATGTCCACACTGAGGAGGGGGGATATGTAGAGATTTTGTGACAGGGTGAAGGAATGTTAGAATGACAATGCTCTAAAGATTCTCAAAATTTTATTTGAAATGATTTTTTTTTTTACCAAAATCATTAATCAGAAATATTTTGATTGATAATTATATAACCAAGTTCTTGCTATTTAAATAGTTACACTTTATTGCTTTTATTCTAAAATCCTGAACTAATAATACAGGATCAATCCTATGTTATTAGTTCATCCAATAATTTTTAATCATATTTTTAATTTAAAATATATGCTCTCCACCTCTAATTAGTAGTGGCTTGTCCCTGTACATCATATTTTTCTTTTAACAATAGAGTCGTGTTGGTCATTTATATAACACCTTTCAGGGGAAAAGATTTGAATTGAAATAACTTGACTTCCAGCTTGCATCTAATGTTCACATATCTGGACCTCCTGCCCATATGGATTTCCACATCTGGTCTTGACTTTCATATATCTAACTCCTTTTTTGAGACTAAGGAAGGACAGCCAGACAGCAGACAGGGGACAACAGTTGGAATTTATCGGTCTACAATTTTTTCAAATTGCAGCCCAAGAAGAACAATAGAATTATAGCATCTTTGATATACAAATGTTACACTTTAGCAGAAGTGCTGTACTAAATATGCTCTGTTGGAAGCACTCTAGTAGAACTTTTAATATGAAAGGTTTAATGGCAATAATGTAACCTTTACAGATAAAAATTATTGATAAAATATCACTGAAAGATACCACTGTGCAACATATTACCTTTAGTTTAGTTTAGTACTGTGTCGTCAGACTTTTGTAGTAAATTGGTATATTTTGTTTTTTCTATAGCCTATTTTTACAATTAGCCTCATCTTGGTAAATAAATACAGATAAATTAATGTACTGTAGAAATGTTTTACAGAAATGCTTCATTTTAATATCAAGGATGGAAGATCAAGTGTGATATCAGCATGAAAGTATATAAAAATTGATGTTAAATGTGATGGGGCAGGGGGTAGGTAGTTAAAAAGGACAAAATTAAGGACATCATATTTCAATGACTTCTATTCAAAAATTGATTCTATAATCAAATATTAAAAATAGGCAAAATAGGGGGCATCTGGTCACCCTAATATAGATTATATGGTTTACACAGAATAATTCTAAATATACATGAAAATTTTCAGGATCAATTTTTCAAATAATTTCTGCAAATGAACATACAGTATGTTCAAAATGGAATAGTTGTAATAACTCAAAAATGATCACTGCCAACTGTAATACAAAATTTTATCCTCCACTACATTGACTGGCACACATTTGCAAATACCAGGGATGTGTCAAATTATTTCACAAGATGTATTCCATAATGTGTCAAAATTTTCAATGGTACCACATATTAAACATTCCATAACTTTAAAACTGTACCATTTCTAATACACTATATGTTCATATGCACTTTTATGGTTGAAATTATTCAAAGAATTGCCCCTTTAAATTTTTCACAAACAGTAAAATTTCATAATAGATGGCTCAGATCACCAAAAATCATCCGTCATCCGAGAATCTTTTATATCGCAAACAACAATTTCCCACACACCCAGGAAAATGTGTTATTTAACTCTCTACTTATAAGAAATATCTATAGTTGAAATTATTCAATCTCTTGAAATGTCTATTCTTTATTCTATAGAAACACATGTTACAAGATGGTATATTACGCCATAAATGTGTACAACAAAGCTGACAGAAACATACAGTGTAAGAAGAAAAAGAGGCAAATTACTTATGCTCATTAGCACCTCACTCAAATTTACAATTAGTTAAAAAACTGGTCCATCTCAGTTTGTTTTGATGCCCCTTTTCTACCCATCAAATACACCAACCGCTTCATATTAGCAATGTCATGTACAGCCCGTTCATTTATGCCAAAACCGGTCAGGAAGGTCTTTACGACTCAATGGCCCAACTAAATTCGGGCACTACACTCAGACCGGAATCAAAACATCCACTGAGTGGCTCCTCCGACTCTGTAAAATTCTTCAAATGGTACACATCCCAGACATAAGAAGTTCAGCATCAAACTCTATAAATTCCTGGAAACATCCAAGTATCAACTAAACGGAAAAACCAAAAAGTTTACGATAGACAAGGCTAGAAAAATATCCATTATCCCGAGATCCACTCAAATGAGATTCTACAGTACGTACATCTTTGTGCTCACAAATTCAAGTGACAAGCACTAAATATAGTAAATTTCACTTAAAATAATGAAATAAATTGCAAAACAAGAAAATATGAATACAAAATTCGTTAGTAGGGTTACCGTATGTCCGTATTCTAATAAAGACCCCATTCACACCGTATTTAGAAAAAATAAACAAATCCATACTTTTTGATCAATTGCAAAGTCAGTAGTTAAATCACAACCACTTAAGATTTAAATCCGACAAAAGGTGCTAAATTTTTTACGATTATTATTGCATTTGTCAGCTACATGGCGACAGGGTAACAGCTACATCGCTTAGAGAACACATGCACATTGTAACGGGATTTTGTAATTCAATAATACTTGTAGTCCAAGCGGTAAAACAATTCTTTCATATTTAAAATTGCACTGTGTGCCCCAAAGGAAAGTGTAAATTGAAATTTTATATTATGTGCTTACATTTACTTGATTGAAAAATATGAATAAATTCTTTTTATTTTGCCTTCAACTTTTATGGTTATCCTATTATTAACTAACGATATATATATGAAGGCTATTTTTTAAATAAGGTCTTCCAGGGTTTTTTAATAAGAAGAAAAATACTGTAAATATCATTAAAATATATTTTTTTCCATATTCTACATACTTTTATCTACTTTTCTACATAATTTCCATTTTGTTTAAACATTTGTCATACCACTCAACAATTTTTTGAATTCCGACTTCAAAGAAATCTGCCGCCTGTCAAGAAGCCCAATCCACGACTGCAGTTTTCACTTCTTTGTCGTTGAAATGTTGACCATCAAGGAACTCCTTTAAGTATCGAAACAAGTGAAAATCACTGGGTGCAAGGTCTAGACTGTGTGGATGATCGTATCGAGTCAAAACGATAAAGCACTGTTTAATCTTTTTGTTTTGTGATCGTCAGAAAGCAGTCTTGGAACGCACCGAGAAAACAATTTTCGATAATTCAGTTTCTTCGAAACAATGGTATACAAAACTGATCTTGAAATCTGTGGAAATTCAATTGATAACATTGAAATCGTGAATCATCGGTCCTCTCGAATTTTGTTATCCACATCACGAATCAAATCTTCAGAAATCAGAGAAGGTTGGCCAGGGCATGGCTCATCATGCACATTAGCTCGCCCATCCTTGAACATTCTTAACCATTTTCGAACTTTACTGTCACTCATAGCATTATCACCGTAAACTTCACAAATCTGACGGTGAATTTCCACTGCTGCCAAGTTTCTTGCATTCAAGAATCAAATAACAGATCGTATCTCACAGTCGGCGGGAGACTCAATTTTCTTAAACATTTTAAACTTCTACAGCTCAGCATACTGACAGACGATATGGCTACAAATTGCGTCAAAACGCGCGCCAAGCTTGCTCGGAGCAGAAGCTATGCATACTGCCGTGATTGCGCATTATTCTCACTTTCATTCACAAACGGACCTTATTTTAAAAATAGCCCTCGTACTATAAGGTATTAAAAAATCAACATACTTCGTCAGAAGTTGTGTATTCCCCTCGACACATTGCTTCATCCTGATCACCAAGTGGATCCATACAAGATTTTGTTCCTACTGCACGTGCTTTTTTATTTATTATGGAGAAAATATATTGAAGTTGATTCGAAGCAAAAGTTTGTAAATCTGAAATGGTTAAATGAAATGTATGATTATTTGCTTTCCTTACAGAATTGATATTTAAGAAATTTCTCATCAACTAACTAAATTTCCTGTAAATCATTCTTTAAATTAAAACTCCAGTCTCTCACGTTACATACAACTATAGTTACGCCCTCTTCTGGACGAAGTTTTTTTTTAACCTAAGCAGATATTAGATATATTATATTATTATTCTTTTTAAAATATTAGTTTATTTAAAATATATGAATATTTATTTTTAAAAATAAATTTAAATGTCTACCGCTCTGGGGGACCAGGGATCGAATCCGGACGGGTCGAAAAATTCCCATAAATTTTTCGGGATGATGATCCGACCGGATGTGTCGCTACCCGCTGCCCCATTGTCGGCCTGGCCGAACCCATAATGAACTTGCTATAAGATGCCCTCTTTGTGCTCACAGAACGGAAAAACAAACAAAATACTCTGTCTCCAGACCGATGAACTACCACCTTAACAGCTCACCCATCCGACAATCAAATACGGTATACTGTACTGTAATAACAAAACCATACTATACAGTATAATAGACCGCGTCATAAAAACACACAACACAGTAAATAGACTTGGCTATCGGTACACAGTTCTTTCAGTGGACAGGAAATAACGTAACACAAAAATAATTACAGAATTAGTGTCTGCTTTGTCAGTTCTTAAGTCTCATTGCTGTCTTGAAAAAGATTATTACACAACATTATATAGATAACATTCGTACCGTTTTCATCGTCTGAGGTAGGGAAGAGCGGGGCTAAAAGCGGGGCTTTCCTTGTGGAGCTATTTCGATTGAAATAGCTCCACAAGGAAAAAATATATATATAATTAGTAAATATGTCATGAAATCGAACGTTTCTGCGCACCGACGGCAGCTATCTTGATCAGGCCAGTGACGTCCGGTACAGTGGAAAGAGAGCCTGTACGTCGCTGATCCACATAAGTAAATATTTTCGTGTTTGATATTTTTGGTATATCTGGCGAATTTAAATAATTAGCGATTAGTTGTTTGGTATTTTTATTCAAAAATATATCGAGTATCTTGATATACTACGCTAAAACTGTATATGTCTCGTAACCTAATCTTGTAGTTGCTGTTTTGAACCCATATGTTATCGAGGCTAGATGTTCCCTTCTTTCGGGGCATGTTGTGACCTTGGAACAACTTGCCCCAGTTCATCTGTACCGGTAATGCAGTAAAAATAATGTTTTTTTCCTTTTGCAGTATGCGGACTTATATTCGAAAAACAACAATTCTGTATCTCAGGAGTTGATGCAAAGAGCTGCAGATGCAGTTATTAAAGATGGTTAAAAAATAAAAACTGTTGCCAGAAAATTAGATATTTGTCATATGACGTTATATAGATTTGTAAAGAAGTTGAAATCTGGAGTAGAAAACGCTGCGATTGGCTACAAAAAAGTAAGATTGGTCTTTATTGAAGAACAGGAAAACAAGTTAGCAGAGTATTTGTTAAATGTAAGCTTTACTGACGAAAGACAAATCTTGGATCAGCCAGGGTCATCAGGAGTTGTAAATTTGCCTGCAATTTCTGGTGTTATACAAGAAATTGGAAAGGCAAATCTTGGATCAGCCAGGGTCATCAGGAGTTGTAAATTTGCCTGCAATTTCTGGTGTTATACAAGAAATTGGAAAGGATGTTCCTTTTTCCCTTTTTCTTTAAGTAAAAGTTATAAATGTTGAAACGTAAAAATGTTTTCTTTATAATAAATTTAAGAAAAACAACTAATTATTGATAAGATATTATTGATTAGTCTTTAAATACATACTTAGTTAAATAAATTATTGTTTTTTTTTACATATTACACCTTCCATAGATCTTGTAACAACTTGCCCCACCCTGTTAACAACTAGCCCCGAACCGGGGTAAGTTGTTACTTTCCGACTTTAGGTATTGTATTATTAATTATAAAAAACTTACAAAAAATCAACCCCAAAAACTGTATTTATAGCAAAGTTAGATATATTACTAAATTTTAATCTCTTAATACTTATGCTAGAATTATGTTTCCTTAACAAAATATAAGGTTGATTAAAAAACAAAACTTGTAGCCCCGCTCTCCCCTAATTCTTCGGCCAAAAGTAAAGAAAAATCTTACTCTTCATAACATAATTGGTAACACATGGAGGCAGCCATATCGTTGCCCTGATGGAAAATTGACAGTCGAGTCTAAACACAGTATAAGTGCCGACATTGG
This sequence comes from Centruroides vittatus, assembly GCF_030686945.1. NCBI lineage: Eukaryota > Metazoa > Arthropoda > Arachnida > Scorpiones > Buthidae > Centruroides > Centruroides vittatus. The sequence continues at coordinate 1,426,452 of NW_027122171.1, forward strand.
AAGAAACTGTTTTTCCTCTGAACGCAACGCACCGAAACTATTTTATTACTAAACGATCCATCTTTGTACCGATAAGCTTAGTTCATTTATTAAACTAACTGCAATTTTACAGATTCTTTTATAATCGGGGTGAATCTGAATTCAAATCCGATCTATTAGTTGGAACTTTCTTCCTATTTCTCAGTGTGTTGGTCGATATAATTAATTTAGATCCACATAATTCAACAAAGATTGAGGTTGGCTATATAGCTTTTTTAAAACTCTTTTTTACCCCGTGGGCACTCCGAGGAACTTTTAATCATACCCATCGCCAGATCCATAATGGGAACGACGAATTGTCCTAGATACGTTGGATACTGGTCAGACATGAAAAATTCCTAGGATTTTTTACTCGGATTCGATCCAGTGTCTTCCAGGGTTGCAGAATGCAGGCCTTTACCGCCTCGGTCATCCGGCCTCAAGATTTTTTTTTTTTTTTTTAACTTTTTGACGCGCGGAACTAAGATGATCTTTATTCGGTACCCATCATGGATCGGTCTGGCATACATGGGACGATAAAAGACAGGATTCAATTTATCCGGACCAAACCACTTCGAAAAACTTATATCCCATTCATATTCGAATCTTATCCCCAGAATAAGAAGCCGACAACTTTACATTTCGGCCACCAGACTGTTACTATAAAAAAAAAAAAAAAAAAATCGCGCTTTGATTAAAATATTAATCAAACACCACACATTGGAAATTTAAAATTTTAGAATTTTAATCTAACAGCAAATCATAATGGCCTATATAATTGTCTTATTGTCCATAACGGAGCGGTAAAAATGCTAACCTAACCTCTGAGGGACTATTTAGGATTGCATCCCAGAAATTTTAATAGGCATTTGACCGAACACACCACGTCCCGTTCTTCACCACTTGGCTGTCTTCATTGAGGACTTAATCACATTCCCGCTTGGCATAAATAAAGGTTCCTTAGGGCCTATAGAACAGAAAAAATAAAATTATGTAATCAAATTTAATGTATCATTTTTGCATTGAATATACAAATGTGAGAGGACAATTAGGGCATTCATTGAAACCGTTATAACACGAATATTTTGAATACATACCACCATTTATTATTATAGTTTTCATAGCTACAGTTTTAACTCTGAAAATAAAAATCCATATCCAAATAAATAAATAAAATCCAGCGACAAGCTACTTAAGTTTCCCAGTAACTTTTAAAACATGTATGTGGTTTTAAAAACAGATGGCTGTTATGATATTTTATTATTAAAAACTTTTTATAGTTTTAATTATTATAAAATGACAAAAAAGCTTAATTTTGAGGGTAGTGATGGGTTTTATTCCGCTTATCTAATTAACTTATAAGCTATTTTCTTTAACGCGATTCTCGAAACGATTTTGAAATAATTTAAATGCTTATCGTATATTTGTAGATTGGTGATAAACTGTCAATTTTATCAACCTCTAAGAGTGGGCTCTCGATAAGAACAACAATTCAAAGTTATAAGTTAAAATTATAAGTTATAAGTTAAAATTTATTATAAGTTAAGTTATATTAAAAGTTAAAATTTATTTCAAAATATACTTAAGCGTACAAATAAAAATTCAAATTTTAATAATGGCGACTTTACTGTTTTGTAAGAACTAAAGAAAAGCATTTCCGTTTCGTTGTGTTTTGATTTTGCTTAAAAGGAAAAGTATGAAGCACAGGGGCAATCCACTACTAATTTGAGGTGGAGAGCGTATATTTTAAAATAAATATATGACTAATTAAAAATTGCAGCCCGGCATTGTGACCATGCTCGTTCACTTATGAAAAACAGACTTTTAATATTTCTGCTCGATTATTCACATGAAAGTTTAGTTAATATTCTAGTTTTTCTGAAGAGAATATTTATAATATTTTCTTTTATTGATGCTAAATTACGATAAGAATAGAAATAGTTGAAAATATTTGTGAAGGATGTAGAAGACGGAGTAAGAGCTCTCAATCTTGTTTACACCTTTCTGTACTTTAGACAGAGTACAAAAGGTGAAGAAGGCTTTAAAATAGAACTTTTAGAGATTTTGTAAATTTGTTCACATAATCTTCATTTGATAACATTTTAAAGTGGGTTTTCGTAATAGTTCGTTTATAAACGTTGAACGTATTACAGTGGAAACTTGGAGAAAGTTGAAACGAATATTTTTCTTTTTTTTTACTCCTAAATTAAATATATAAATAAAAATCATAAAAAAAAAATTATCTTAAATTCGTATCTGTGAACACTTATTATTTTGACTTGGAATTTAGATATTAAACATCCTAATAATTTCGCTCTTAAAGCAGGATCTCCCTGCGTTTTGGCGAATTTTCCACTTATTCGAGACCCAATTTATTCCAATAAATATTCTGGAATAAATTGACCCCTACCGAATGGAAGGATATAAAGAAAATTGTGTGACTTACTAATTAACAATTAGTAATTATTAATCTATCCACTTTATGATCTAATTACTGGGGAAAAATGCAGAAATAAAAACAATGACACCCTAGCAAATTACAGAAATAGCAAGCAGATTATTCCTTAATTTTATGTCCTAATCCTTAAAACAAAGGAAACAATTACAGGAAAATCATGGATAACTCGGGAAACATTAGTTAGTTTATTTTATGAATTGGCTAAACAGGTTACATTGTTACTAAACCCTATTTTTTGGATGGGGGAAATGAATTACTTTATTTGATAGATGGAATGGCGGACATTTTCCCTTAATTGGTTCTAACTTTACACTTATTTATGATTTGCTACATTTGTGTGATATTTGGGAAATAAAGAATGAATTTCACCATAACTTTTCCAATTCTTTCTTATAAATATTTGTTAATAATAAATGTACGTTAATAAGAAATAAATTACAATGGATGTTGTTTTGATATTAATTAATAAAAACGTAATACTCTTCTATTGTAATTATTTATGAAGTTTAAAAAAAATCTTGCAAAATTGTACATAGACTGGTTAATGTTAACTCTAGTTAATAAAATAAAAGAAAGTTTAACTTGTACATACGGTACTTCAAATTGGCATCTTTCACTCGCTAACACACTCTTCGTCCAAGGGCAAAATGGCAAATTTTAATTTGTATAAACATAACTATTAATCATCTCTAACATAAACGATCAAATTATTTTTTAAAGCAGTAATTCTTAACAGGGGAGTCGCGACCCCCTGGGGGGTCCATAAGAAGTTTGCCGGGGGCCGCCAAATTATGCAAAATTTCCTTCAGTATATAATAAAAAGAAAATTGATGTATAACCGAATGTCGCATTGAAAAGTGAAATAAGAAAGATAAAGTTTTCCTATTTAGTTTTCTTCCTATTATTTATTTCTTCCTACATACAACTTTGTTAGTACAGAAGAAATAAATGCAAATATGCTACTTACACCGCAGTATTTACTTCTTTTATTCCAAAGCAATTTTAAGAAACTATTTAATGCTTGGAATTTTAAAAATAATTATGCAAAAATAGTAGGCTTAGTAGTAGGCTTTAAAAATTTAAATATTTTTGCAAAAGATATGCAAAATCTTTACGACAAGTTGTGGGTGTTTAGTTAGTTTAGTTTTAGCATCGACTTTGGATCGATTTATTGACATGTTTCTTATTTTATTTTTTGTTAAAAATCCACGAGTTTTCGTGTTTAATTGTGAAGTTTGAATGTTATTTAAGTAGATAATGAAATAATAAAGTTATGATTTACATTTATTATATAAAAAATAAAGCAATAATAAAAAAATCAATTTATTACAGATAATTTAACAAATATAAATTATTATTAAAAAAATGGGGGTCACAAAAAATTATGAAATATTTGGTGGGCCGCGAGTATAAAAAGGTTAAGAACCACTGTTTTAAAGTATTTCCAAAAATTTAATAACAAGGTAAAAGATAATCATGTTGCTTTGTATCGTGTCTTCAAATCTCGCAACTCAAATTTCATCCACTTTTAATTAAGATAGAAGGCCGAAGTCCGATGACAATGCATTTTAATGACGTTTTAGAGGTTGGGTTCACCATCACCGTCTTCCCCATCCCGAAACCCGAACAATTTAACACAATGAGTGTGTATAAACACTGTAGTAATGTATATGATGGGTCTCGGCTACCTTCACCGTCCTTTCCTGACTGAATTTTAACAAGAGTGGGCCTGTATTTATCATCCAAAACTCTTCATCCCGTTTTAGTATCGAGAAATTATGGTCTAATAAATTAAAATAAAATCCTTTGGTGTATTAGTCACCGATGAGAATCGTTCGATGCGGATGAAGAAAATCCAGCCGGAATATCAATACCCTTTCTTTTATTTACGGATATATACAGTAATGTGTAATACAGTATAATTACAACTTGACGTCGACCGAGGTTAGAGGTTGTTCGTGTTGATCGCCTGTTCAAAACCTCCGATTTCGGTAGTGGCTGGTCAGGGAGTGAGTGACCAGTTCAAAGTTCACTTTTTCCTCTTTTCTGCGCCCTCTATCGGTCCGAATCGGCACATTGCCGACGGGCGCCACAAGCCTAATAAAAAGGGAAAATTAATTAATTTACTAAATTGATTAAATTCATTTAAGCGAAGCACTCGGATGACATGTGATAAAAACTCAAATATTTTAAACACAAGTTTCGTCTGGAATATGCTTATTAATTTTTGCAAGAGCCTAATCTATGCAATACATTTTTTAATTTATATTTGATAATCGGAACATCATCCGATAGAGCGTATCAAACTTTTAATCATAAGTTTCAGCTAATTACAAATTAAAGGCATTAAATGTCATAATCACATAACATGCGGGTAAGATTTCAAAACTACTTTATCTACGTTTGCTATTATGTAATTATTTAAAAGTTCTCAAGATTCTTTTGGGGGAGCGTAAGAAATCCTCCTGACGTCATTATTTAAAATTTAAAACATTTTACACAAATACAAACTTATTAAATAATTTGCATAAGACATATTTTTAACTCAAAACGTTACTTTTATAATTAAATTACGAAAATTAAAATTTATTATCGTATACAATTTTTTTTTTTTTAATTTTTAAGTCGGATTTCATCGTCGATAATTTTAATCTAGAATAAATATTTGAGAATTTTTATCTGGATTTGTTTTTCTAGATTGATTAAAAATCCCGACGTGTTTCGGCCTTTACACTTCGCTCGATTCGGCATTTGTATTAACTGGCCGGACCGGTGTCGGTGCGCAATTTTTGTACGAAGATTTATCTGTAAATAAGGTAAAAATGTAATTGTGATAGTTATAAAACAATCGTTTAATCGATTTACAATGCCCTCAGCTGTTTATAAAATTCGATTATTGAAATTGTACAATTTCAATAATCATATTTTTTAAAACGAATTTTATAAACACCAAAACTAACAATCGGAAATTGATTTAATATTTCATTTGGCAAAATTCCAATAATAATAATTATTATTTATTTATTAATGTCATTGTCTTATAACCTAGGCCCATGCTATACTAACACCTTCTCTGTGTTAATTCATTCTTACAGCTTCACAATTAGTTTACAATTAATGAGAAAACTAAATTACATGAAATCAGTTAGCATTTGTTTAATACATTATGATGATAAATACACAGCTATGCAATTGAGTAGCTTCCAAATTCTTTAATGATGTGAAACTAGGTATTTGGAATAGAAGCTTTTACTAGAATGTATCTTTTTTAGAGCCGATTAGTCTCCTTTCATTTTAGAAGTTTAAAATATATGAATTTGGTTTCTTCCCTCTGTATGTATATTATCTATTAGTCTTGTTGCTTATTGTATGTGTGATTTATATAAAAAAATTCTATAATTGGAGACTATTTCTCTTGGTATAATTGGATTTGTAAGTTACGAGTTTTTGATTTCTGTCCATGGAATGTTGTGATATTAGTTAAGTACTTATATACTGGATTTCTTATTTAAAATATATATAATTTATAAAACTTGATAGATTGAATTTACTTAAATTTTATTAAGGAGTCATTTTTAGTTTTATCCAAAAATTAAACTTTTTAGTTTAAATAAAATGTAAATAATTTACAGTATTTGTGTTAAAAATTAAGTGCATTATAGGATGAAGTATTGTTAAATAATAATTAATCATTATTATCATTAATCATATTATTTTGTTTATTTGTTATACTTATAAATAAAATTTAATTAAATCTATATAAACATGACAAAGAAAATTTAAGTTTTTAAAAACAATTACTGTAAAAACTATTTTTATAAGTTAAACTTATTTTCACAGTCTTTATAAAATTTTGCTCCTTTTTTTCAATAATTAATTTAATCTTAATAAAGAATTAGTTAATTTCTTAATCCGTATGTTAACGAAGTATGCATTATCGATTTAAATAAAGTTGCGAATGCCGTAATACATGCACTGGTACGTGTATGCCATCCAAAAATTGTATTACCGGTTTGAGCTAAAATAGATTAAGCTCGTTTCTGAGAAGCGAATACATTTATTGGATAATTAGGTTGATATTATTACTAAAATTTAGATTTAAAATATGTGAAAATGTAATTATGATATACCATTTCACAATAACTTTTCATTGTGCATGTATTGTCTCTAAATGAATGCAATGGATAAAAATTGTATAAATGAAAATTACATTATTTAAGAAAGTAAAATTACTGCATTTATTATATTGATTTTAAAGTTTTAATCTTTGTTCTGAAATATAATTAATATTAAGAAAATCATTAGCATTTGTTTTTTATTTTATAGAAATTAAAAAATATATATATAATATGTATAAGTATATTATATATAATTCAATACAAATTTTTGATTTTATATAAATTGATTTATATAAAACTATTAAAATAAATCTCTTCTAAATATTTTAAATTGTATAATAAGAGAATAACACAATTATGTAATTCTGAAGTATAATATATTTAATAAGGAAGAATTGGTTTTGGAGGTTTTATAAATGAAAGGAAGAATTTAAAATTATAGCTTTGTATTAACCTAGTGTTTTTTCATGGTTTGTTTTTTCCAGATTAAATTATGCTAAATCTGAGATCCTTTTTTGCATTTTTGAGGCATGGGTCTTCTGTTAAATCTGTAATCCATCACTCTTCCGAAGTTAACAGTCGTTCAGTATATCACTTGTCTTCACAAAAAATATTTGAAAGAGAAGAAAAATACGGAGCTCATAACTATCATCCAATACCAGTAGCAATACAGAAAGCAAAAGGTATAAAGTTAAAAAAGAAAATAATTTTTCTTATTATATGAAAAAATAAAATTTATCTTGTAAATATTTAAATTTATTGCAATTGTTTTCCGATTCAGGAATTTATGTGTGGGATGTTGAAGGCAAAAGATACTTTGATTTTCTTAGTGCTTACAGTGCTGTTAACCAGGGACATGGGCATCCAAAAATTTTAAATGCACTAATTCAACAAGCAGAAATTGTGAGTTTGACTTCAAGAGCTTTCTATACAACTGCTTTAGGTGAATATGAAGAGTATATTACAAAACTGTTTGATTATGATAAAGTTTTACCAATGAATACAGGTAAGCACTTACAAAATAAATTTAGTAAAAATTAATGATTTGTATTTGAGTATAATGTATTCAGAGTTTTAGATACATGTTCAAGCAGGTCTAAGCAATAAACCTTGATAAAAAAATTTAAATTTTAAAATGATTGTTAATATTTTTAGGAAACAGTTACAAAATTTAAAAGAATTATTATTATTTAGGTGTGGAAGCGGGTGAAACAGCATGCAAACTGGCAAGAAAGTGGGCTTATAAAGTGAAGAACGTTCCTAATAATCAGGCAAAGATCATTTTTGCCGAAGGAAATTTTTGGGGTAGAACTTTGTCGGCAATATCTAGTTCGACTGATCCTACAAGTTTTGAAGGGTTCGGACCATATATGCCTGGATTTGTGATAATTCCTTATAACGATTCGGTTGCATTAGAAGTCTGTATTATTTAATAAAGTTTTTTTAGTATTACTATTCAAAAACTATACAAATGAAATATTCTTTTAGAAAGCTGCCCAAGATCCCACTGTCTGTGCTTTTATGGTTGAGCCAATTCAAGGTGAAGCTGGTGTTGTTGTACCTGATCCTGGTTATTTAAAGAGAGTCAGAGATATATGCACTAAAAATGATATTTTATGGATAGCTGATGAAGTACAAACTGGTTTGTGCAGAACTGGAAAGTAAGGATTAAATTTTTAAATATTTGTCCAAGCTATTAGCTGATCATATTTCTAAATTATTTAAAACTGGTCTGACAAGAAATACAATAAACTTTTTTATTTTTGTATATACATTACTTGTTTATTTTTGTATATACATTACTTGTTTATTTTTGTGATTTACAAGACAATAATTTAACCAGGTGTTTTTTTTTCTATGTAATTTTTGGATTAGGAAACTTTATAAAAGTTGATTTTGTAAATTTATAAGAAATGCTAAATTTACATCTTTTTAAATAGCTAAAAGCTAATAAATCAAGAGAGGCTAAATTTATTCTAATTGACAATATCTTAACCATTACATCTAGCTTTTTAGCATTTCTAACCTTTAATTTCATCTAGACACAAATTTTCTCATTGCTATTTTTGTATTTTTAGTAGTAAAAACAAAAAATATGTGTAAGTTCTTATTGTAATGATATTACATCCAAAATTTTTCTATTTTGATATTAAGCATAATTTTAAAGTATCTCCATTTTGCAATTAGTTGCTGTTTGCTTTCATATTCTCAAAAACTTAACATTATTAAATTAAACCTACATAACAATATCAACAGACAATCTCGTAATATTATCAATGAAAGCAGATAGTAATTAATAACAAAAACAATTTCCTTTGCAGATACTTTACAATATTAAGCAAAAGATTTGTTTTTGCTTGAAAATATAATGTATACTACCCTAGTAATGATAAGTGTCATGGAAAAGTCCTTGAATTTTTAAATTTATTACAATAGGATTTTTTAATACAGGTATACCTCGCCTTACGTCTGTAATTAGGAAACTATTACCTAAATTAATAACAAAAGTATATAAAAAATAAATAAATAAATAACGTGACAACTACACGATAATTACGAAAACACACGTAATATTTACTCCAAAAATAAATCGTTCCAGGAGAGGCAATGTAAGTCAAATTTACTTGTGTAGTTACGACGTAAGTTGAAACTACGGTGGAAAATGCCAATAATGAGCACTTAAAGACTGCTAAATAAAATGACAACACAGAAACACAATGTTTTCATGTTTTGTTCTCTAGGATTTATGATGATTATATTAACATTTACTGTAAATGTACATATTTTAATATGATTTTATGTGCTTTTAACGCTCTTCTAGTGATATTACAACTTCAATATTTGTGGCGGACGGATGTAAAGTCGAATAAAATGACTTAAACTTGATTTTTATTTTTCCATATACTTTTTTGACAAACAACGTAACTCGAGGTATACCTGTATTGTAAAAACAAAAGCATATTAAACTGATAAGAAATAACTTTCTAGATGGAACAAAACTTGACAAGGCAAAATTAAAGAAGTCATATTTATCTTATTTTAAGTTTAGTGTTTTCAAATGTATTGTTTTTTTTTTTTTTTTTTTTAATTCCTATCATGTGTTCAAAAATTACATGGGGAAAATCTAGCTTAGCATTCTGTATATAAATTATGCTGAATCAGAATTTTCAAAATTCTTTAGTTTTTATTCTATTTCGTTTTAACTATCATTATAAAATCATTCAGCTTAAGTAGAATCATAAAATTATAATGTAATATACTCAATATATCTACATATTATTACTAGTGCAGTTGTTGTATGTTAATTTTTATTAAATGCTAATCAAAGTAGTAATATTTTTTTCAATATGCGAGTAAAAATTGAAGAAGCAAAAATTCTTTTTTCTAAACTAAATTATCATAGAAATGAAATTGTTATAAAAATATAGTACAGGCAGCTCCTTATTTATAACTGGATTATTTCTGGAAAAAGTGCAGTAAATGGTATCACCATAAATGTCCCATGTCATAATATAACTCATTTGAAAATATTTTGGGGATATAATGTATTTATGTGTAAATTAAACAGTATACAGTTTTAATTATCAAAATATAAGTGTTTTTAGTAGCTTTTTTTTACATAAGTACACACCCATTAATAAATACTTTTTTTAACAATTACAGTATATATTAATATAATTTAAATTAGAACATTTATGTTCTGTTGGAGTTTTGCATTGTAATAGCTAAAATTCATTTTTTTAAATCTATTTCCTTTTATTCATCTTTTTGAAAATGGTATGACAGTGGTTTGACATCTGTTATGAGAGTTATGAACTAATCAGCATGAATATGTTTGAATATGTTTGTTTTTTAGAATTAAATTGATCCAAATTTTTTTTTATACATATTTTGGCAGTTTTTCAAATTGACATAATTCAGACCATTGTAAATTGGAGGCTGCCAGTTTGTTGGACTATTATGTCCAATTTTTAGTTTAGCATTACTTAAATTTTTAAAATTTAAATAGTTTTTCCTGTGAATAACAGTATGTAATAAATCTTTTTACTGTGAGAACAAATTTAGTTGTATATGAAAAACAATAAATATTCTATAATAAATTGTTCATTAGAATATCAATCTAATTCTTTTAAAAGATAAAATATTTTAAGTTGAAATAGGATTTTAACTTAGACTAATAAATCTATATCATTATATATTATAATAAGGAATATTTTAAACTATACAGCTTACTATAAATGAAATATTAAAATCTTTAATCAGCCATATAAAACACCTTCAAATTTGGAATCAGTCCACACCAAAGTATTATTTATGTAACAAGCATTTTGGTTGTCTTCTAAGATCTACCTCAGGTTTAAATTTTTGGAATGAAAATGCATTTGGTTTAACATTTTATACCATGGTGCTGGACTGATTTTCAAGGTTTGAAGGTGTTTTATGCTTAAATCTCATCCAATTGTGTAAAAGACTTAACTTTGTATCTTAAATCAGCTTTAAACAATTGTAAAATTTTTATGTATGTTAGTTTGTGAGGTTTAATGAAAAACTTTGTTATTTACATTAAATTTGATCAGTGAGAAGTAAAATTTAATTCATTTTGATTTTTTTTTTTTTTTTAAATGCATAGATTATTTAACGAAATCTGTGAATAATAAAACAAATTGAATAATATACAAACTTTTTCTACTTGGATATCAGATAGTTTATGATCAAATAACTAATATAATTTATCAATTTTAATTTAATTTGATATCCAATATACAGTATTATATTGGTTTGTACAAAAATTATGAATTTTAATAACAACAACATAATGATGTATGTAGATATCATTAATATTTTTGCAGAAATTTTTAGACTTGAAATTTTTTTTCATATAGGTGGTTGTGTGTTGATCATGAAAATGTTAAACCAGACATCTTAATGTTAGGAAAAGCACTTTCAGGAGGAGTATATCCAGTAAATTTTATTTATATATGTTTGTTGATGTTATCACAATATTAAATAAATACATAAATGTATTAAAATTTTTAATGTTTGAATAGCAAGCGATAAAAATTATTGTTAATGATTTGAATAAATAAGTAATGATATTAACAGGATCATTTTCAGATACAATATTTTAAAATTTTTTCCTTAGGTATCTGCTGTGCTTGCAAATGATCCTGTTATGCTTGCAATTGGTCCAGGAGAGCATGGTTCTACATATGGAGGAAATCCACTAGCTTGTAAAATTGCAATAGCTGCTTTAGAGGTAAAAATATATTTTTAATGTAATATTAAATTCTGTTGAAACTTATGCAATAAATAAAATGATTAAATTTATTTTTTGATTTATGATTATTTTGTTGAATTCATTATAAATAATATATATTATTGTTAGTACTGTATAGTTTATCACATAGCCTGTTCTAATTATTATACATCAACAATAGCAGATAGAAGTAATATTGTATGAATATTGTAAATTTATTTTATAATATTTATTATCTCATAACTTATGTATTTTGTTATTCTTAAAAAATGTTGACTACTATATTAGAAAAATAGAATACAGTGGTGCCTCGTATAATGTACACCTCGAATAATGGACGCTGTGAACAACGGACTTTCTGTTTGGCCGTTACGTGACTCGAGCAACGGACTGGCTGCGAACAAGTGCGAATGATGTTTCCACTCTTTTGCCATTGTCATTGGCAATCTGATATTTTTAGATGTTTTCCCCTTCTTGGCTTCCCAGAATAGCTTCTTGATGTAGGTATTTTGGGAGCCTTTGAAAACAGTTGCTCTTTGGCTGCAGAAGAGTAAGCTGTTTTTTTTCTCTTCTCTACGAGTAGCCCCGATGGTCAAGCTCCTTTGTCACCTGGAGTACAGAGCTCCCGTTGGGATTTGGTTTGCTCCCTTGTTTATTATGTATATCACCTCAGTGCAGGGTATTTACATTTATTCAAGTGTTGTGCAAATCATGGCATCTAAAAAAAACAGAAAGGTGATTTCAATTGAAACAAAGCAAGAAATCATCAGGAGGAGTGAAAGTGGGGTAAAACAGTATGACCTTGTCAAAGAGTTTAGTCTCAGGAAGAACACCATCAACACCATTTTAAGCAAGAAAGATGCCATCAAGTCAGCCAAGGTTGCCAAGGGAGTCTCCAAGATCTTCCATGTGAAGCATAGGTCTTCACTCCATGATGAAATGGAAAGGCTGTTGATGGTTTGGATCAATGACAGGCAGGTGAGAGGTGATATCTCTACCCAAGAAGTTATCTGTCAAAAAGCCAAACTCATCTATGATGAGTTGAAGAAAAACAGTCCTGGAACAAGCAGCAGCAGTGGCAATGAAGAAGAGGAGTTTAAAGCCACCAGGGGGTGGTTTTTTAGGTTCAAGAAAAGCTGTGGAATCCACAGCTTCATGCATGGTGAGGCTGGCAGTAATGACAAGGAAGAAGCAGAGAAGTTCTCTGTTGATTTTCAACAATTTCTCAAGAATGAAGGATACTGCCCACAACAAATTTTTAATGTTGATGAAACTAGTCTTTTCTGGAAGATGCCCAACAGGACCTTCATTACCAAGGAGGAAAAGACTTTGCCTGGACACAAGCTCATGAAGTAGCTGACACTCCTGTTTGAAGCCAATGCCAACGGAGACCTGAAGATGAAACCCCTGCTGGCTTACCATTCTGAAAATCCCAGGGTTTTCAAGAACTGCATTGTCAAGTCCAACCTGCCTGTCCATCGGAAGCTTCTAACCAAAAAGCCTGGGTGACCCAAGTTGTCTTCAAGGAATGGATCCTGGAATCCTTTGCTCCTGCTGTAAAAAAAATACCTGCTGGACAATGAGCTGCTGCTCAAAGCCCTGCTGATATTGGACAATACCTCTGGTCACCCAAAAGACCTGGAGGAGATCCTGGAAGAAAGCTATCCTTTCATCAAGTTGCAGTATCTGCCAGCAAACACCACTGCCATCCTTCAGCCAATGGATCAGCAAGTCATTGCCAACTTTAAAACACTGTACACCAGAGCTCTCTTCATGAAGTGTTTGAAGAATGTCAGCTTTGTGGAGACATGACTGTCCGAAAGTTCTGGAAAGAGAAGTTTGATGTTCTTTTGGCAATCACTCATCCAAAAGACCTGGGGAGAAGTCACACAGAAGACCCTCAATTCAGCCTGGAAGAGGCCTGTTCCTGAATGGACCCAGGAAGAATCAGCTGTGAGGATACAGAAGTGGTGCAGGAGATCATCTCGATGGCCCGAGAGTTGGAATTGGAGGTGGAGGATGTGGAGGAGCTTATTGAAGAACACCAAGAAGAGCTGACAACTGAAGAGCTCCAAGCACTATTAGCCCAGGAACATGATGAAGCTCAAAGGAAGCTTCATCTGACGATGAGGCGGAGCAATCTAATCAACCAATTTCAACTGCTGACATCAAGGACTTCCTTGTCAAATGGGGAGAGGTTCAGGAGTTTACCAACACTCACTATCCAAACACAGCTGAGGCCAACAGGATCAATGATCTCTATAATGACACCCTTGTCCATCATTTCCAATGGGTGTTGAAGAAGAGAGAGAAACAGACCGCCTTGGACATTTTTTTCAAGAAGCCAGCTGCCAAAAAACGAAGGATGGAACAAGAGGAGTTGACCCTGCAAGCCTTGGTAGCCTCTCCTGAATCTGACTCCGATTAAAAAAACAATGAAAAGACAGTTGCTGCAATGTGTAAAAAGTGTGTGTCTGTATGAAATGTGTGAATAAAGTTTCCTCCATCTCCTCCTCACAACATCTGACTACCTGGTATATTTTGGTGACTGCTCCATTTTCATTTTTTTTTTATTGCACAGTATGGTTATTTTATGCTGTGGAATGAATTAGATGTTTTAACATATGAAACTCATTTTCTCATAGAAATACGTAACAGACTTTTCACTTAACATACGTGCACCTGAAACAGATTAAGTACGTTATATGAGGTATCACTGTATATAAAAATTGGATTAAAATGTTTTAATTCAAACAGATGTTAAGATTATTTATATATATAATCGAGACAAGATGATGATGATGATAATAATAATAATAATAATAATAACTCTCCCGTGGTCACCACCTGGTCGTGGTGGGAGAGCCCAGTAATTTTACTGATCCATAGGGCAATGCAGGCTGGAGCACAAGCTCCTGGTAGGGACACCCATGCCAGTAAGGTCTATGGGGAGAAATGAAGCTAAGAGTGACCACACACCCACATTCTGTGGAGATATATATCATGGTAGTAACCAGATCTAAATGTGATACCGGCTCGGACTTCGCCCGGGTTAACAAGGTCCGCGTTCGTGGGTTAGGCAGAGGCTCACATTCGAAAAATAGGCCACAGTCTCCCTTGGTTACCGGTGGCGAAAGCAGCACCGGCCCAAGCATGGCTACTGCAATGCCCTCAACAGATGTGAGGAACCAACCTAGCCTTGGTGTTTCTGTGGCAATGCATCCACAGACCACAAAGGCTGGAAAACCATGCCAACGGATGAAATGGACAGTAGAAATGAACGAGTTTATCATCCGTACTTATTACACCATCACAAAACTCGAAACAAACATGACAGCATACAGACAACAACTACACCATAGATTCACACAACAGTATCCTCATCTCACTGTCACCGAACAAAGGGTTGTTGATCAAAAAAGAACAATTATACACAACAACCTTAAACCTTCACCACAAACAACACTTGAACGTAGCAAACAACAAGTTGCTGATCACATACATCGACAGACAGAAACATCTAACATTAATGAAGATCACGTAACCTGTCAGGATAATCCAGTAACAAGCATTGATAATAACACACATACAACAATTACCACTAATGATACTACAGACACTTCCTCATCCATCACTGATAACATAGACATGGATTTAGTTAATACGCTCTCACTTATATTTCAGGAAACACTCACTAAATATACAGGCACAGATCCCACACAACGACCACGAATACCAAAAATCAACACGTCAAAGAAGTAGGAAAAACACTAAATTATGTAAACACTCACTTAATACCACACTACATTCATTCAATTTCTACACTCGCAGACATTCATACATTAGTTTATGCTGGGGCAGTCACAGTTGTGACACACCATGGACTGAAAGTACAATCACAGACAAATACACAGAAAACAAATTCTATCACAAGCCTGCCTGGCAGAGAAGAATAGAAACACAAATAAATGACATTAGACAGCAATTAGGCAGGCTGACACAATACACTAAAAACAACATAACACCCAAATTAAGGAAACAGCTCAAAAACATTTTCAAGAAAATAAAAACACACACAAAACATGAACATCACAACACACACATTACAGAATACATTGATACACTAAAGCAAAAACTTGCTGCCAAAGCACGTAGACTCAAACGATACAAAACATGTACACTACGAAAACAACAAAATAAATTATTTACAAACAATGAAAAACTCTTTTACAGACAAATTAATAACAAAGCAAACACTGATACACAGCACAGTGGCACACCAACAGAAGAAGAATTCACAACATATTGGTCTTCTCTTTGGTCCAGTGCTGTCACGCACAATGCTGATGCAGGCTGGATCGAGGAGGAGAACAGAAACTTGCACAACATACCAACTATGCCCTGTGCTGAAATAAACATACATGATTTCCAATACACTGTTAACAGAGCACACAACTGGAAGACACCTGGTGTAGACAACATTCACAATTTCTGGTACAAAAAGTTTACATCACTGCACCAGGAACTAGCTAAACACCTAACACACATCATCATCAATCCACAAGACATGCCAAATTTTCTTACTCAGGGCATCACCTACATGAAACCTAAAAACAACAATACCACAGACCCCACACAATACAGACCAATTACATGTCTTCCAACACTCTACAAATTATTGACATCCTGTATTGCAAACAAAATATACAAACATATTGAAGAACACGACATTCTAACGGAACAACAAAAAGGTTGCCGTAGAAATCACAGGGATGCAAAGAACAGTTACTCATAGATTCAGTCATTCTACGGCAAGCACACAAACAACACAGAAACATACACATGGCATATATAGACTACAGAAAAGCATTCGACAGTGTTCCACACAGTTGGCTGCTACATATCCTACACATGTACAAAATACATCCATCACTCATTGCATTCTTTCAAAACACTATGCAGCACTGGAGAACAACACTACATCTCAGGGTTAGTAACACTTCCATACAAACAAACCAAATTTTTATTAGGCGAGGAATTTTTCAAGGAGATTCCTTGAGTCCTCTCTGGTTCTGCCTAGCCCTGAACCCATTATCCAACATGTTAAACAACACGCAATATGGTTACAATATCAGACATGAAAAAACAACACAGTATACACTGTCACATCTCATGTACATGGATGACATAAAACTTTATGCATCCACACAAAAACAACTTCATCAACTCCTACAAATCACACATTCATACACCAAGGACATAAAAATGGAATTTGGCCTAGATAAATGCAAAACACTTCACATAGAAAAAGGAATCCTGAAGAAAGAAGATTTTGCACTTGGAAATGGAGACGTTATTGAATCCATGGAAGAGGGTGAGTTCTACAAGTATTTAGGATTCCAACAGGCCAAACTAACAGAACATGCACAAATAAAGCAAAGATTAATTAAAGAATACCAAAGTAGGTTAAATGCTATTCTCAGAACAGAGTTAAATGCAAAACACACAGTTAAAGCAATAAACACGTATGTCATCCCAGTACTCACATATTCTTTTGGAGTTATACATTGGACTCACACAGATCTTGAGCAACTCCAAAGGAAAACAAGAACAACACTTACTAAGCATAAACAACATCATCCTAAATCCGCCACAGAAAGATTAACGCTTCCACGTAAAGATGGCGGATGTGGCCTGATTGACATAGTTAACCTTCACTACAAACAAATACAGTCACTGCGAGAGTTTTTCTACATTAAACAAGAAACATCACAATTACATAAAGCAGTAACTCTAGCAGACTCAAATAACACACCATTAAACTTACACTCGCATCATATGGACACAACACAACATATAAAAAGCATAGACACCATTAAGCAATCGTGGGCTCGAAAGGCACTCCATGGCAGGCATCCTTACGACCTGGCCCAGGATTTTGTTGACAAAACTGCGTCAAACAGCTGGTTAGCTCGGGGATGCCTCTTTGGGGAGACGGAAGGATTCATGATTGCCATACAGGATCAGGTCATAAATACTAAAAACTACAGAAAACACATACTCAAAGATGCAACACTCACAAATGACACATGCAGAAAATGTCGCATCATGCCAGAAACTATACAACACATCACCTCTGGTTGCAAGCTCTTGGCACAGACAGATTATCTACACAGACATAATCAAGTAGCAAATATAATACACCAAGAGCTTGTAAAGAAACACAAATTAGTAGACATCCACGAGCCATACTACAAATACATTCCACAGACAGTATTGGAAAACAACACGCACAAAATGTACTACGACAGAGCCATAATCACAGATAAAACAATTTACCACAACAGACCAGACATTGCACTCACTGACAAACACAATAAAATTATGTCCATTCCAAACACTCACAATGTACAAAACATGCACTGAAAAAATTAGCAAGTACACAGAACTCGCCCAGGAAATAAGGCATCTGTGGAGGATGGATAGGGTGCTTATTGTACCTGTTGTTTTCTCCTCTACAGGTGTCATACCACACACACTACACAAAAGCCTGGGCACATTACAATTGAATAGAAACACATACATCACACTACAGAAGGCCACTATATTGAATAATGTCATATTGTGAGAAAATTCCTGAATACAGACACACACACTGATACACTTCGTTTAATTTCTGTTTTGGTTACTATGCCTTGACTTTGGTCTGGTATGGTACACAGCCACCGGTGTTAACCGAGTATATCTCACTTAACCCAACATAATAATAATAATAATTAGTGCAGAGCCCAAATGGTTAGGAGTTGAAAGTTGAAATTTGGTACACAGTTAGGGTACGTCATGAGAATGCACACTAAGAAGGGATTTTTCGAAATTCCTCCCCACAGGGGAGAGAGACAGGAATAAGGCTTAACACTTCCATCAACAATGGAAGTGTTATGTAACAATGGAATTGTCAACAATAAAAGTGTTACGTAACAATAGAATTGTTAAGAAAAAGCGACGTGGAAGACGCAGATGCAGTTTTTTTCGTTTTTGCGGGAAATCGAACATATTTTTAGACCCATCTAAAAATTCTCTAATTAGTCTGGAAACAGGGGATCCCAACTCTTGCATTCTGTGAAAACGGGTAAGGTTGACTATAATGTAATAATCTTAATCTTCGCTATCGTTAATTTTGCCCGAGCAACGCCGGGCCCATCCACTAGTTATTTTATATTATAGTCATCATTACCAAATTCATATTCTTGTCAAATAAGTCATGGCTTTTAGTAATATATCTGTAAACATGCTTACAACATAAGGAATTTTATCATTTCTATTTACTATTTCTTAGAATTGACACTTTTTAAAATTGCTTTTAGAGTACTAGGATGTTATTTATGGTGAATTATGTTATAATGGCAACCAAACCATAATAAGCTTACTAGAAAGAGGTCCTCTTAGAGTTCACAGGGTGGAAAGAATTAAAGTTTTTATTTATTTATTGATTTATTTTTTTAATGCATCCTTAGATATATGATATGTGATGGTTTATTATTATACTCTAAATTTAATCTATTGTGTACCACCTGTGGCTGTACAATAACTGAAATCTTTTCTAGATTCTGAATGTGATTTGTATTCAGTTAGACATATAGAAATTTATTTAATTATTATTTAATTTATATTTCTTAATTTCTCAAACTCATGGATAACAGAAAAATTACACAATGTAAATTTTCAACAAATCAAAATTGAAACATAAAATAATTAATATTTCAAATAGGAACTTCGTATGAACATAAGAAAACCAAATATTATTAAGGAGCTAAAATATTTTAAGTTTAGAATTGTTTGAGTTATTTTATTTCTTTCTATTGGTTGCAATGTTGACTTAAAAAAACTCATTATCTAAGATGAATAATGATGGCTTTTATAATATGATAGAACTAGTATTTGCTACAATATTTTTAAACTTAAAATGTTTTGATAGCTTGATGATAATTTTTGATCTTTTTTTGGGAAAAAAATATGTCAATAGATAACAAAAGTAAATAAATTAGTAAATCAAATAATTTCTTATTAATTTTTTTTTTACAGTGCTAGTTATAGGCACTAGTAAAGCAGGAATCTGCTTGGGAAAGCACATTTGAAGGACAAAATTTTGCAAAAATAATTCTAAAAAGTACAATTAAAATTTTTAAAATATTAGCTTTTAGATAATCATGGTTTTGTACTTGTCTGAACCAATTTTGAATAATATGGGAAGCAAAAAATCTAGACCCAGTCCTAGATTTATATCATTATAACTGCATTTTAAAAAAAAAATCTTTTAATAGACTGGATAATCTATAGATTTATAGATTTTTTTCAGCAATAATGATATAATTATATACATGTATATAGTGTCAGTATACTAAAAGCTTCCATTAGCATTGGTTAAAATGGTTACGAAAATCATCATCAAACACCTTTTTGGCTTCATTTTGTTTAATTTAAAATATATGCTCTCCACCTCAAATTAGTAATGTCTTGCCTCTGTACATCATACTTTTCCTTTTAACAACAGAGTTGTGCCACATCTATTAACCATTTTCAGGGGAAAAACTTTGAATTGAAATAATGTGACTTCCTGTTTGCATTTGAAGTTTGTTTATAGGTAACTGGGGCCTCCTGCTTCTAAAGCTTTTATATCTGGTCTCATTTTTCCTCTATCTAACTCCGTTTTCGAGATTAAGGAAAGACCGACAGACGACAGTAGGAATTTACAGGTCTAAAATTTTTTTAAATTGCAGTTCAATGAGAATAGTGTAGGATTAAACAAAGTTTACTTGCCATTAACTTTGAACTCAGTCTTAAGTCCAGATTTACATGGACAAAGTGCATCAAGTGTAAAGCAAATTTCCCATGTTGCCTTAGTTTTAATTACTAACAGTTTAAACAAAGCCCATAGAATTCAAATTTTATGAACTTCTTCATTAACTAATTCTAATGAATATTATTAGTTTGAACATACAGTAGTTGCTGTAGAAATAAGTTTTACACAGTATATATTATGTAACTTTTTTTTTAATGACAGGTTTAATTTCCCAACAAGTTTTTTTTGTGCTGTAACATTTTAATTGTGTAGTAGGCACATTGTTTTTATATAGTTAGAATTTCTCTTTATACATTTTAATAGTGAGTGGATATATGGATTACAATTATAATTCATTAAAGTTTGCTTTTAATTATTGAAACTGGAAGTACTTGTAATTAGGAATAGTTAAAAAGTTATAGGACAATAAAAGCATTCTAACATGAATGGTTATGTAAAGAATTACATTCATAGCTCCTCTTAGGATTTATAAATTAAGCTTCAAGTGGAATCCAGTATATTGACTTTAATAAGTCTTTACATTTAAAAAATGAATAAAATTATAATATTTTTATTTTAGTGTTTTTATAACTGATTCTTTTTGATTTAAATTTTAAAAAAATCAATGATTTCATATGAATAGATTTTAGAATTTTTATTACTTTTTTCACTTTATGTAACAGGTTAAATGTGTTCAATTAATTAGTTAGTTCTATATTGATAAGACAAACTTGCTTGTGTCTGTCACTAACTAAATTTAATCCAAATCTTCTTTAAAAAAAACAATTATCTTCCATGAATAAGTTACCTTAGCTTCAGTTCAATTTGATTAGATCTAAGTAACATAAATACAAAACAAGTTTGAATAATAATATATTGTATATTTCTGGAATAATTATCAAATCAATCATGTTTTATTTTCCTATACATGCAAATTAGCTGTAAGTGCAAATAAATGAATATTTGTTTAGATTAAAAAATTATTCTGTTTGTATGTGTATATTATTATTTAATTTGTAGGTGTTAAAAGAAGAGAAATTGGCTGAAAATGCAGAAAAGATGGGTCAAATTCTTCGAAGTGAATTATTAAAACTTCCAAATGACATAATTAAGATTGTGAGAGGAAAAGGCTTGTTGAATGCAATTGTAATAAATGAAAGTATGTAATCATTCTGTATTTCTTTTTAATTATTTAAAATAGGCTCCAATTTACTTATTTTTAAATGCTTCTTTTTACAGAATATGATGCTTGGGAACTATGTCTCAAACTCAAAGATAACGGACTTCTTGCTAAGCCGACTCATGGAGACAAAATCAGATTTGCCCCTCCACTAATTATTTCCGAAGAAGAAATAAAAGAGTGTGCGGAAATAATCAAAAAGACCGTTCTTTCATACAAATAATTTTGATTAAAAATACTCGTGCAGCTATTTGTTGTTTACACGTTCAAATTCTATATAGTGATAACAAAATTTATTTTTAAAGTTGTTTTTGTAAATTAAAGTTTTTTTTACTAAGTAACCATTTTATTTCATATTATTTTAAAGTTCAAAATAATGCTGATTTGATCTCTTACAAAAGGATTGGCAATAAACATCAGTGCTATTTTAATAAAATACAATACCTACACATTTGTTCAAAAGAATTACTTGAACAAATGTTTAAGAAATGATGTAAAATTTTAACAAAATTTTGAATATCTGAAATATAATTATTTTTGGATGTGCCAAATATTTCATCTGTTATTAGTAATGCAATATTACTTGTACAATTAAACAATTTATCTTATTGTTTGTGTGGTTAAATATTCATAATTACTGGATTAAGTTTGGATATTTTTATTGGTTGACTGTTAAGTATTCAGTACCTAATGAAAGCAGTTAACTAATGTGGAGTAGTTAACTGTTTTTATTGAGTTTGGTTTTCCTTAAAAATGTCTTTGTATCATTTGTGAAAAAATATAAATTATATTGCATTCCTTTAACACAACATATTTTAAAATAATATAAGAAAGAAACTAATCTGAAAAAGTACAACTTTTTAAATACTTGTATTTGAAAAAAAATTCAGATTAAGAAAACCAATATAGAAGTTTTTTTTTTGTTTGTTTATGAATCATACAATTGTTGATTGGGCTTTAATAAAAGTTTTTATTATATATATAATTCTCTTTGTATAATTTTGTGTTAAAAACCATTCTTGTTTTTTGAAATGGCACATTAAGTTTAATCTTTTTTTTACACTAAATTTAATGTATTCAAGAGTTTTGTTTTTGAAACAAACTTGTTTAGAAAACAAGTTTATATTTGTATAAAAAGTGATAAATGGAGCTTTTATTCAATATTTTTATAGTTACACAAAAATAACATTTTTTTTAAAATTTAGTATTAAATTCAGCAGTGTCGTGCCGTCATTGGAAGCGCCGCTTCCCTTGTATTTTCTAAAAAATAAATATATATTGTGTGATTATTTTCATATAATTAAAATTAATATTTTATTATAACCGCATTATATATCTTATGACAAATTTCGACACTACATGTGAAAAAAACGATAAGATTGCTATTGTATATTCGAATACTAGTGGCGGAATGGAAGCGCTGTATTGTCAACTTCCAAACAGCCAGATTATACTCATTTGCACATGCGCTTTACAGAGCACCAACCTCACCCGGTTTAGCTGGTGGAAGCTATACACATATATAACGCTTCCAATTCTATCCAGGACCGGTCCTAGGCTGTTATCCACTTGCCTGTTAGATATTTGGCCGTCCTTGCCTGATTATGTGAATCATGAGTAGATTTATAACTTACCAGTAAATTCTTATCGGTTGGGTTATGATGTTTTTCTGGTAATCTGTATAGGTGACAGGAGTTTTAAAAGACGGCCGGATGGCCGAGCGGTAAAGGTGGCAGCCTACCGCTCTGGGGGACCCGGGATCGAATCCGAACGGGTCGAATAATCCCCAGGAATTTTTCGGGGGGTGGTCCGTTCGGATATGTCGGGCCCCGTCCCTCACCACCCGGTCGCCCCATTGTGGGCCTGGCCGAACCCATAATGGGCCTACTAAAAGAGGCCCTCTTAGTGCCCACAGGGCGGAAAGAGTTAAAAAAAAAAAAAAAAAAAAGGAGTTTTAAAAAATCCATTAAAATATTTGATATTTTAATGGGTTTTTGTTGCATCTGACTAATATTTATCATATTAGTAATAATTTAATAGATAATGTATATAAAATTATAATTAATATTGTAATTTGAAACCGACTCATTATTATGTCACTGGCCATATTAAATGAGTTAATGATAAAATAATAGAATAATTAATTTTTGTATTTATTATTATTTTTGACTATACGTTCTGTAACGTAACTGTCGTAGCCTGTATAGGTTCATTTTATTCATTTTGAACGTCATTTCTCATGTTTTTTTCATTCTAACAAGTGAAATTCTCTGTGATATCATTTGGAACTTTCGAAAATATTATGAAAGTACTAAAATTAATTGTACATTATTTAACGATAAAGTGTTGACACTGAGTACCGATCTAATACACATTTCATCTATTGTTTTAATGAAAACATTTTATTTCCAAACAAAAGTCTTTATATGGAATTAGTCACATATCTTACATAAATTATATGTATAATATTGTTATGATTTTATTTTTTCACTAAAGTTACATATTTTTTTTTGTAAATTTAGATAACAACTTTATAATTATTTAATAATTTAAGGACTACAGGAATTTCATCTGAATTTTAAAGTAATTCGATCATTTATTACTTTAGTTTTTAAAAATGACTCTGGCGATTTGTTGTAGAACGTTACGGTATTACCGGAAACGTAACTAATGCAAAGTTTATCAACCTGTAGTCCGGGGACTGCTTCACAGGCTCGGTTAAATCACGTGATAGGAATATGACGTCACTGATATATTACGTGATGTCTCCAAAGTTTAGCTAATGCCCCACCGGTGGGCGAGTGGACTCCGTCTCCGCTCATTCCGGCGGAGACCAGACCCTAAACACCGGAGTTCAATCGGAGGTTCGAACCTCACTCGGACGAGTTGGCAGCGGGAGTTTCTTCCGGGTTTTCCTCCTTGCATATGACGCCTGAATAGGGGCCAGCTTCCCCCCAAGTCCTCCCGGAAGGCACTTCTATCTCCCTTTCTCGCGGGGGCCGCCTCCTATAAGACCGACTTTGGTCGCGCTCGTGACCTCTCAACTGTCTTCTCGGACTGGCTGTCTTCTATAAGGCCGACTCTTCTCACTCTGTTCTCTTCCGGCGTAGAGGCCAGAGTAGCCGCAAACGCCTCTAGGATAAGGATAAGTTTAGCTAATTCCTCCGCAAGAAGATTAAGTTATCAGGAAAGACGTCAGGGATGCGAGGCGTGGCCGAGACGAGTGAGTAGTCACGTGACCGAAGGGAACCGAGAAATGTCACGTGACATGTTTCGTATGCGTCCGCCATCTAATGTACCGCTCCGCGACGACATCGTGCTTAAGCAATGGCGTCTTCAAACGGGGTACACTCGGTAAGTATTCCGACAATTTTTTGTTTCTAGCATATTTTATATCGCTAATTTCCAACAAATTATACGTGTTTTGAACATGATTGAGTCAAATTAGTCTAGAAATTATTAATTTTCTGGAAGAAAACCTCTGAAATATCCGTATCCCCTAAACAGCACAAGTGCCCAATTTTGTGTATATTGGAATTGCCTAGTTGGGATCCAAAAGAATCGAGTGTATATAGAGCCGCGCGAACTGCTAATAAATTATTGTGTACAACTTCGCCTTGTATTGTTCGTCCGCGTGTTTACAACAGATGTATGGTAAAATCGAAAGTAAGTTAAATGAACGGGAAAATAAATGGCTATATTTGCCTGAAAGGATAGCAGTTGTAAATAGATTGGTTATTCCAAGAATAGTATACTTATTATATGCTACTTATCTGAAAATGGAAGACATTAAGAAGCTGGAAAGACCAATTTTTAATTTTATATGGAAAAATACTTTCGAACCCGTTAGTAGGAGGATAATGAAAAGTAATACTGTCAATGGCGGTTGGAATGTTAAAGATCTGAAGACGTTCGAATGCTCACTACGAATGTCGATGTTTATAAATAATTTAAAGCAAAGAGACCATCCTTTGTTTCAAGTGTTGTTATATATTTTAGGTCCAATGACAAAGAGAATAACTAAAATGGAAGGGCAACATCCCTTCATTGTGAATAATAATAATAGATATCGAAAATGGAGGGGGATATAAAAAATATTTTAGATGAGAATGATTGTAAAATAGACCAAATAAAATATATAAATATTTGTACAAACAATTTACTAGTGAAAGTGTGAAGAATAATTATGTAAATTGGATTGCTGTATGGAAAAATATTAATATTCTTCCATCTGAATGGAAAGAGAAATTTAGAAGAGAAATTCTCCACTTCGTGGAGAATTCTACTAAATGTAGTGATGACGGGGGACTATTTACGTAGATACCATAGACGTCGCAATGCTCGGTGTTCTATTTGTGGAAGGGACGAGACAATCTTCCATGTTTTTTATGAGTGTAATCCTACGAGATCGGTGTAGTCATGGGTAAATCGTATTTGTAGGGTTAAATTAGAGTGAGTCAATATTAATTATCAAATTGATTATGATAAAAAATCAAAGTTCATATCTGTTAAATTGGATGGTTGGTTTGACAAAAAGATACCCATGGAAAGCCAGATGTCCGGCAATTTTTGAAAAAAAGAAAAAATATTAGCTCTAAGATGATGATAAAGAAAATCAGAGAGGAAGCGAAGTTAAAATTAAAATATGATAATGAGATATTGAGTGAAAATAAGTGGAAAGAGTATTATAAGGGGATGGAAGGGTATACATGGAAACGTGATGGTGATGAGTTCATCTTTAATGGTAAATTGTTTCATGTACTGTACAGTACATCTATTGCTCATTGTTCTCACGCCTGATAGCTTAATTGGGCGTCTCAATCTAAATGTTTTTGTGTTGCCTTATATGGCTATCTGCAATTCTTGGTGTTAATTGAAAACAGGTTGTTGTCTTAAATGGCCACTTACACTGATTGTGGTGAATTGATGGCGGGGCAACGTCTTGGGTGGCCGTCGGCTTTGTTTCATGCCGATTGGAAACAAAATGGTTTTTAAAATGGATGATAGTGTATGCTACTTTAACCCTAGTACTTCACGATGGAATTTACTGCTTGGGATTATGTTAATATTAATAGTGTATTACTAATGTATAGATTTTTTTATCTTAACCCTGTGTTAGGCGCGCGGGGGGACTGCACACGGTTAGGTGCACAGGGTGAATTTGCACCCCGCGTGACTAAAGGTGTTACTGAAAAAATCAAATTTTTTTTTTTGCGATTTTTTCGTTTTTGACGTTAGTGGGATTGTGTTTCTGATGTATTAATCAACAATACTACTTAAAATATATCAGCGGCCGGATGGCCGAGCGGTCAAGGTGGCAGACCACCGCTCTGGGGGACCCGGGATCGAATCCGAACGGGTCGAGAAATCCCCAGGAATTTTTCGGGGGGTGGTCCGTTCGGATATGTCGGGCCCCGTCCCTCACCACCCGGTCGCCCCATTGTGGGCCTGGCCGAACCCATAATGGGCCTACTAAAAGAGGCTTTCTTAGTGCCCATAGGGCGGAAAGAGTTAAAAAAAAAACTTAAAATATATCATTTTTGTTTATTTATAACGAAAACAAAAAAGTATTACGTTTCGCGAATTTTTCAGGAAAAAAATCGTCAACTTCAAAAGTCTATTTTTCAAACTGTAAACATGTCTGTTGCTATCTAATCGTTGAATCGTATTCCCGTATGTGTTTTTTAACTGTTCCAGTCATTAAATGCTTTGTCACAAACCCCGGGCCAAAAATATTTCAGTATTTCCAAAAGTACACCCCTTGAAACTCTACAGCGACTAGAGATAAAAAGGCGGATTATTGCCAGATAACATCGATAGTCAACTTTTTTTTCACTGTAATTGGTTACTTTCTTTGTCTGTTATTAGATCCACCAGTAAAAACAATTGTCGGTAAAATTCCCGCGAAATGCCACGCCCCCGCAGACTACCACTTTGACTTATGTAAACAGTCGCGATAAAATCGCTTGTTTTAATCGTTTTTCTTACTTTTAATTTGGTAACGAGAAATTGTTTGACGTTATTTAGACAAATAAACATGTTTTCAAGACAATTTAGCAATAAATATTTCCAAAAACGCCACTTTTTAAACTTTCAATGCTAAGTCTATGGGACACCTTTTTTCCGTTTATTGGCCTTAAAAATCTTATTTACACGCCTTCTATGCTCTTATTCGTCATTTGTATTATGACTGATTTGATATCAGGCAATGACCGTTTTTTCAGTACACTAACTCGGGTCCACCCCCTCCAATGGTCGCGCTAAAAAAACTTCCTCCGTTAGGCGCGGGGGTGCAGGTGCACCCCATGCATTTTGCTGTTTTTTTTTTTTGTAAAAAGTTTTCTTTTCTTGGAGTTTTTAACATTTTCAGTGCAATCTTCAGTACTTTGAAGGAAGGTACTGAGGGCATCATTTTTGAGCATTCATTACATGAAAAAATACACGCGTTTAAAAATGTTTGGTTAATGGTAAATGTAAATAGCCCTTGAGAATCATAATGTATATAATTAATCGATGTGTATATGCTTCTAATGCTGTCGGGTCCTCTTTATGTATGAAAATAGATGATTATCATCATCCAACTGATGTATGTTTTTAAACTTTAATAAAACCTTTACTAAAGATTACTGTGGAGGGGAACATTACAATCAGTGCCGTAACTAGGATTTTGGACGCCTATGGCGAAGAATAAAAATGGTTTATTTCTGAAATATATGTTCGTAGAAATTACAGATCTATAATTATATTTATATAGTATTTATTAAGTTTTTTGTGTTATTAATTTCGAATACATATTATTCCGAAATTTTCTCGTTGGCGCCTTTATTAAATCGGCGCCTATGGCGGGAGCCGTGTTGGCCATACCCTAGCTACGGTTCTGATTACAATGAGCCTATAGGCAATTTTTGAAATCCCGCTTTACGCGGGATGATTAATCAAAAAGTAGATCGATTAACTGCTGTAGAGGCATCGCGCTGTAGGTTACAGCTGTTTTTATTAACACTCTTTCGTCTTAAGGGTACTGAGAGAGTTATTTTCAAGCCCGCTATAATTCGGCCGAGCCACCGTGTTAGGTTTTCCAATATTTAATTGTTTTGTTTACCTTGACGAACGCTTGTGTGAGCCGCCGAGTCGCATCCAACGTCTGAAATAATCGGTCCGAAACAATCAGTTGCTTTAAGGCTTCCAGGTCCTTCACTCTCCTCAATTCACAATAGTATTCCCAGGCGGAGGCTAGCCTTGACATAAATTGCATGTGGGTCTCGTCGGGCCTACGTCTAGCACTTCGGAAATTTTCTAAGCAGTATTGGGCTGACAGTTCATATTCTCGTAATACTAATTTTTTAACGCTCAGATAATCCTTTAACTCGTTTCCGGTTATATAAATTAAAATGTTTGCGACCTTTTTCTCCAGAATATTGATCAGTGTTTCCGCTTTCATCTCCTCTGGCACATTCTTTTATTGGAACGCTCTCTCTATAGATGCGAAAAATAGGTTCCAATTTTCGGACCTAGTTGGAACTGGTAGCGTTAACGTTTTCACATTTTTAATCAATTTCTCTATACTTATGACGGCTCCATCACCTAGGTGGCTGTCCGTAAGGCTAGGATTATCGTTACTCGTTCTGCTTTGAATATTAGCATTAATCCGCGCCAGCTCCAACTCATGCTGGCGTTCCCGTTCTCTTTCCGCTTCTGCCCGTTCCCTTTCAGCTTCTCGTTCCATTTCTAACCGTTCCCTTTCCGCTTCTTGCTCTTCCTTCTGTTTCCTTTCAGCCACAGTCGAGGTTAAAATTTCCAATACAAAATTCAGGTCACTAGCAAAATCGTCACTTTTTATAATAAGCTCACTTAACTCCGATATCTTCAGATTATCGTCTATTGTGCACAAAGCTCTTCCGCCACGATCCGCAGATCTTCCTTTCTGACTCCCTTTACGCTTAGCATCCCGCCGTGAATTTCGTTTCCGACGAAGTACAAAATTTTCCTACCTTTTTTCTGGTGTAAACCTTGTATATTCCTCAAACCTTTGCGCCGTGCCCAATTATCCACTCAGCTCAGTTGTCGATCAACTCTTCTTATTCTGGATTGTAATCACTATTTTCACAGATCGAATCTTGTCGTTGCTCGCGCCAATGTAGGGAACCCGTGCTGAATCAACGGATTCTGCCCCGTCGGTTCGTCACACAAGATTAAAACAGTCAGATATTTCTACACAAAAAACTTTATTCTACACTCAGGGACCACCACTTCGCCCTTCCTCTCTCTCCCGTGTCCCGAACTCCTCTCCCTGTCCATGTTCCCGCCTTTTCCCCTTCTTTTTATGGTTCTTTGTCTATTCTTTTTTACCACCTATTATTATCGCGTGCGGGTGAATTGCACCCCTTCCGACAAAACCGCAAGTGAGGGAGGACGAGGAGGTCCGATATCACTACAGTGGTTATAATAAAATATTAATTTTAATTAATTCAAAGTACGTTCAAATATGAAAATAATCGCCCAATATGAATTTATATTTTAGAAAATGCAAGGAAGCGGCGCTTCCACCGCTTCCAATGACGGTACGCCACTGCTATCAAATGAATCTCTCTTCGTCGAAGTCATCTAGTACGATTTCTGCATCTTCCACATTGTTGAGTACCACGGAATCAAATTCACAAGAGGCTGAAAATCAACAACAAAGCATGCTGGACTACATTAATTTGGTTAAAGATTTTAGACCATGTAAGTAATTAAACGCTGGCCTAAATGCATCTATACAACAAACACTAAACTTAAGGCTGTTGTAGAGATTACTCCCGGTGGAATTTCGGGACTTTGAGTACATATATCTGAACTGAGAGGACCGCGACGAGTTAAATTGTACCCTACTTTTGGACCGGAGACGAAAAATAACAAAGTTATCATATTTATCATTTCTTGCCTTCCACAACGCATTCTGCGCCATCTTAGTTTTTCACTAGGTGGCGCTTTCTGATTCTTTATAAATATTGTTCCTAGAAATCGTAAATATGATTGGGCGAGTGGTCTCCGTTACCGCTCATAGCGGTGGTGACCGGACCCTAAACACTGGGAAGTTCGGTCGTGGGTTCGCGCCGCGACTCGGACAGGCTGGCTGCTAGGAGTTTTCCGGGTTTTCTCCTAGCCAATAACGACTGAATAGGAGGCCACATCCCCATAAAAGTCCTCTCGGAAGGCACGGTTTCCCGCGCGTACGTTTAGGCCGTGAGATAAACGGCCGGCTCTTCGGTCGCGTAGCGATCATAACGCCACTCTTCGGAGGAAAAGCGAATATAAGGCTATATATACCTCCATATGAACCAGAGAGGAAACGAATAGAATAGAATCGTAAATATGATAACTTTGTTTGTTATTTGACAAGTCGGCTGCTTTGTTCAATTTCTAGTTCGTTTCGAGATACGTTAGAGTACTTCTTTTGCCGTCTAGTATTCTTGATTTGTCTGCCTCAGCTGCTTTAATAGCAGCTCGTTTGGCTTTACAACTCGAGCTTACCGGCAATTCGTTTGGCTTTAATAATCGGGTTTATGAAGAAAAACGTCATACTTGCGTACTTCGTATCGTTTGTTTCCTGGCCCAATTTGCACATCCTCGTATAATGCACTTATTGAAGCTACAGGGCATGGTTAAAAGTTAAAACAGCATAAGCACAATTATTTCAGATATTACAGGTTCTGACAAGTAAAGAATTATCAGAGTCGCGTCACAAATAGGCTACATATTGATTATTGACAATCCGTGACATATCCTAATAAGCAAAAATTTAAAAAAAGTAATAAGCAGGCTTAAAATTAATAAATACAAATGTATTCTGACAGTTTATGGATTAATTACACTTTTTATTAATTACACTTATTATTTTATTTAAAATTTACTCAACTTCAACACAAAATAAGAAAAAAGTGAATTTTTAAGAAATTTGCGGGATTTCCCGGGTTAAAAACAGCTTGGATCCCGTTGGAAAATCGTAATGTCAAGGCGTCGATCCGCACGAAGATAGCATCTTCGTCGTAGATCGAGAGTCGCGGCCTAAAATAAAAATTGATGACGTAATAAACTATTTAGTTTAGACGACAAATTACTACTGTCTTTCACAAATGAAGCTTACAAATCTTTAAAGGACCATAACTAGCTTACAAATGTGGCCGTGTTTCTCCCGATTACCTGCTGTTTCAAAACGCGCCCGATATGCAGTTGGGTTATGGCCACTCCAGTGGCGTAGCGTGGGTGTCAGCCGCCCGGGGCGGAGGAAAATTTCGCCGCACCCTTATTTAGGTATCTCAGTTTAAAAGACTGAAATATACAGTAATTCTAAAGAATTTTTCGTCAAGAACGATCATCATTATTGTGTATTGTACAGGTTACAAATAAAAAAGTCATGTATTTATGTTTTACAATACTGTATAATAATCACATTTATTACAAAAATTTTTACAAGATATTATTATTATTGTGAAATTTTGCCGCTCCCTAAAAGTGCCGCCCGGGGCGGATCGCCCCTGCCGCCCCTACTACGCTACGCCACTGGGCCACTCATACCCCAGGTATAATGTTGGCACCCAGTCTGATGACTCATTACACAATGAAAAAGGTTTTTTCCTTTGGAGTGAGAAAATCTTTTTCAATAATATATTATTATGTTGGGTTAAGTGAGATATACTCGGTTAACACCGGTGGCTGTGTACTATGCCGGACCAAAGTCAAGGCATAGTAACCAAAACAGAAATTAAAGAAGTGTATCAGTGTGTGTGTCTGTATTCAGGAATTTTCTCACAATATGACATGTATTCAATATAGTGGCCTTCTGTAGTGTGATGTATGTGTTTCTATTCAATTGTAATGTGCCCAGGCTTTTGTGTAGTGTGTGTGGTATGACACCTGTAGAGGAGAGAACAACAGGTACAATAAGCACCCTATCCATCCTCCACAGATGCCTTATTTCCTGGGCGAGTTCTGTGTACTTGCTAATTTTTTCAGTGCATGCGTTTTGTATATTGTGAGTGTTTGGAATGGATATGTCTATAATGTATGTGATTTTATTGTGTTTGTCAATGACTGTGATGTCTGGTCTGTTGTGGTAAATTGTTTTATCTGTGATTATGGCTCTGTCGTAGTACATTTTGTGCGTGTTGTTTTCCAATACTGTCTGTGGAATGTATTTGTAGTATGGTTCGTGGATGTCTACTAATTTGTGTTTCTTTGCAAGCTCTTGGTGTATTATATTTGCTACTTGGTTATGTCTGTGTAAATAATCTGTCTGTGCCAAGAGCTTGCAACCAGAGGTGATGTGTTGTATAGTTTCTGGCATGATGTGACATTTTCTGCATGTGTCATTTGTGAGTGTTGCATCTTTGAGTATGTGTTTTCTGTAGTTTTTAGTATTTATGACCTGATCCTGTATGGCAATCATGAATCCTTCCGTCTCCCCAAAGAGGCATCCCTGAGCTAACCAGCTGTTTGACGCAGTTTTGTCAACAAAATCCTGGGCCAGATCGTAAGGATGCCTGCCATGGAGTGCCTTTCGAGCCCACGATTGCTTAATGGTGTCTATGCTTTTTATATGTTGTGTTGTGTCCATATGATGCGAGTGTAAGTTTAATGGTGTGTTATTCGAGTCTGCTAGAGTTACTGCTTTATGTAATTGTGATGTTTCTTGTTTTTGCTAGAAAAACTCTCGCAGTGACTGTATTTGTTTGTAGTGAAGGTTAACTATGTCAATCAGGCCACGCCCGCCATCTTTACGTGGAAGGATTAATCTTTCTGTGGCAGATTTAGGATGATGTTGTTTATGCTTAGTAAGTGTTGTTCTTGTTTTCCTTTGGAGTTGCTCAAGATCTGTGTGAGTCCAATGTATAACTCCAAAAGAATATGTGAGTACTGGGATGACATATGTGTTTATTGCTTTAACTGTGTGTTTTGCATTTAACTTGTGTTCTGAGAATAGCATTTAACCTACTTTGGTATTCTTTAATTAATCTTTGCTTTATTTGTGCATGTTCTGTTAGTTTGGCCTGTTGGAATCCTAAATACTTGTAGAACTCGCCCTCTTCCATGGATTCAATAACGTCTCCATTTCCAAGTGCAAAATCTTCTTTCTTCAGGATTCCTTTTTCTATGTGAAGTGTTTTGCATTTATCTAGGCCAAATTCCATTTGTATGTCCTTGGTGTATGAATGTGTGATTTGTAGGAGTTGATGAAGTTGTTTTTGTGTGGATGCATAAAGTTTTATGTCATCCATGTACATGAGATGTGACAGTGTAAACTGTGTTGTTTTTTCATGTCTGATATTGTAACCATATTGCGTGTTGTTTAACATGTTGGATAATGGGTTCAGGGCTAAGCAGAACCAGAGAGGACTCAAGGAATCTCCTTGAAAAATTCCTCGCCTAATAAAAATTTGGTTTGTTTGTATGGAAGTGTTACTAACCCTGAGATGTAGTGTTGTTCTCCAGTGCTGCATAGTGTTTTGAAAGAATGCAATGAGTGATGGATGTATTTTGTACATGTGTAGGATATGTAGCAGCCAACTGTGTGGAACACTGTCGAATGCTTTTCTGTAGTCTATATATGCCATGTGTATGTTTCTGTGTTGTTTGTGTGCTTGCCGTAGAATGACTGAATCTATGAGTAACTGTTCTTTGCATCCCCTGTGATTTCTACGACAACCTTTTTGTTGTTCTGTTAGAATGTCGTGTTCTTCAACATGTTTGTATATTTTGTTTGCAATACAGGATGTCAATAATTTGTAGAGTGTTGGAAGACATGTAATTGGTCTGTATTGTGTGGGGTCTGTGGTATTGTTGTTTTTAGGTTTCATGTAGGTGATGCCCTGAGTAAGAAAATTTGGCATGTCTTGTGGATTGATGATGATGTGTGTTAGGTGTTTAGCTAGTTCCTGGTGCAGTGATGTAAACTTTTTGTACCAGAAATTGTGAATGTTGTCTACACCAGGTGTCTTCCAGTTGTGTGTTCTGTTAACAGTGTATTGGAAATCATGTATGTTTATTTCAACACAGGGCATAGTTGGTATGTTGTGCAAGTTTCTGTTCTCCTCCTCGATCCAGCCTGCATCAGCATTGTGCGTGACAGCACTGGACCAAAGAGAAGACCAATATGTTGTGAGTTCTTCTTCTGTTGGTGTGCCACTGTGCTGTGTATCAGTGTTTGCTTTGTTATTAATTTGTCTGTAAAAGAGTTTTTCATTGTTTGTAAATAATTTATTTTGTTGTTTTCGTAGTGTACATGTTTTGTATCGTTTGAGTCTACGTGCTTTGGCAGCAAGTTTTTGCTTTAGTGTATCAATGTATTCTGTAATGCGTGTGTTGTGATGTTCATGTTTTGTGTGTGTTTTTATTTTCTTGAAAATGTTTTTGAGCTGTTTCCTTAATTTGGGTGTTATGTTGTTTTTAGTGTATTGTGTCAGCCTGCCTAATTGCTGTCTAATGTCATTTATTTGTGTTTCTATTCTTCTCTGCCAGGCAGGCTTGTGATAGAATTGTGTTTTCTGTGTATTTGTCTGTGATTGTACTTTCAGTCCATGGTGTGTCACTACTGTGACTGCCCCAGCATAAACTAATGTATGAATGTCTGCGAGTGTAGAAACTGAATGAATGTAGTGTGGTAGTAAGTGAGTGTTTACATAATTTAGTGTTTTTCCTACTTCCTTTGACGTGTTGATTTTTGGTATTCGTGGTCTTTGTGTGGGATCTGTGCCTGTATATTTAGTGAGTGTTTCCTGAAATATAAGTGAGAGCGTATTAACTAAATCCATGTCTATGTTATCAGTGATGGATGAGGAAGTGTCTGTAGTATCATTAGTGGTAATTGTTGTATGTGTGTTATTATCAATGCTTGTTCCTGGATTATCCTGACAGGTTACATGATCTTCATTAATGTTAGATGTTTCTGTCTGTTGATGTATTTGATCAGCAACCTGTTGTTTGATAAGTTCAAGTGTTGTTTGTGAATAAGGTTGTTGTGTATAATTGTTCTTTTTTGATCAACAACCCTTTTGTTCGGTGACAGTGAGATGAGGATACTGTTGTGTGAATCTAAGGTGTAGTTGTTGTCTGTATGCTGTCATGTTTGTTTCGAGTTTTGTGATCGTGTAGTAAGTACGGATGATAAACTCATTCATTTCTACCGTCCATTTCATCCGTTGGCGTGGTTTTCCAGCTTTTGTGGTCTGTGGATGCATTGCCACAGAAACACCAAGGCTGGGTTGGTTCCTCACATCTGTTGAGGGCATTGCAGTAGCCATGCTTGGGCCGGTGCTGCTTTCGCCACCGGTAACCAGGGGAGACTGTGGCCTATTTTTCGAACGTGAGCCTCTGCCTAACTCACGAACGCGGACCTTGTTAACCCGGGCGACGTCCGAGCCGGTATCACATTTGGATCTGGTTTACTACCATAATACGTATCTCCACAGAATGTGGGTTTGTGGTCACTCTTAGCTTCATTTCTCCCCATAGACCTTACTGGCATGGGTGTCCCTACCAGGAGCTTGTGCTCCAGCCTGCATTGCCCTATGGATCAGTAAAATTACTGGCTCTCCCACCACGACCAGGTGGTGACCATGGGAGAGTTATTATTATTATTATTATTATTATTAAAAATTTATTATGGTATGTTATGTGTAAATAATAAATAAGAATTTGTAAGGAACAACTATGCAATGATTATTTGTTACTAATGTAAAAAAATCATTGTAAAAAGTAACATCTTAAAGAAATGTTAATGTTGCTCATCCAAAAAATCTAATTGGTATTTGTAAACGAACAATGGAAATATTGGTTTATACCTTTAAAAAATACACACGCTTTTATTTAATTTAGACTGGAAGGATAATCAGTTCAAATTCATTTCTAAGAGCCGCCGCAAATTACAGGAAGCGGGAGCTAGCGTACGCTCTGTCTCGCACCCAAGCCCCGCGTTTTTTCCCATAAGGCTATGAGCAATTTTTACTAGGTAAGCTAAGCGGGGGGAAGCAGCCGCAAACTACACGTTTGCTCGCGTAACGTAGTCCACATGACGGTGGATTCCAGACGGCCGGATGGCCGAGCGGTAAAGGTGGCAGCCTACCGCTCTGGGGGACCCGGGATCGAATCCGAACGGGTCGAATAATCCCCAGGAATTTTTCGGGGGTGGTCCGTTCGGATATGTCGGGCCCCCGTCCTTCACCACCCGGTCGCCCCATTGTGGGCCTGGCCGAACCCATAATGGGCCTACTAAAAGAGACCCTCTTAGTGCCCACAGGGCGGAAAGAGTTATAAAAAACAAAAAAAAACAAAAAAAAAAACAAAAAAAGACGGTGGATTCCACAGATGTGGACAGGCTATAGAACAAAGATTTTATTATAACCTATACTTGTAATCAGTCAGTTTTCGTTCCGAACTTTGAAACAGCACGGGAAAAACATGCCTACTAGTTAAGCCTAACTAGCCGAAAACTATGTATAACGTTTATACTATTTTCAATACTGAATGTATTAATCATGTAATTTACAAACATCGATAAAATTCTATTATTTCTTTTTCGACATGTGACATGTTCATGTAGTCATCCATCTTGCTAGCGTAACTGCTCTCGCTGTTGAATTCTGTGAACAGCCAGCGTACTCTCGCATCGTTGCGCTAGCAAAGGAAAAACCGCGCGGGTAGGAAGGAAGGGGCGGAGCCTTTGACGTCATCGGTTGTGCTAGCACATGTTTGCTAGCGTTTTGCTCTCGCAAAGTGCTAGCAAACGTGTCCTAGCACAACCGATGACGTCAAAGGCTCCGCCCCTCTCTTCTTGCTCACGTGGTTTTTCCTTTGCTAGAGCAGCGATACGAGAGTACTCTCGCTGTTCACAGAATTCAACAACGAGAGCATTACGCTAGCAAGAGAGAGCAGCGGAAAATGGATGACTACATAAACATGCCACACGTCGAAAAAGAAATAATAGAATTTTATTGATGTACGTAAATTACATGATTAATACATTCAGTATTGAAAAGAAAATTGTATAAACGTTGTATATTAAAATAGTTATTTATAAATAGGCTTAAGCCTAGTTAGGCTTAACTAATAGGCATATTTTTCCCATTCTGTTTCAAAGTTCGGAACGAAAACTGACAGATAGGTTCCGTTATAACAACTGACGGAACGAAAACTAACAAGTATAGGTTATAATAAAATCTTTGTTCTATAGCCAATCCACATCTGGATTCCACGTCATGTGGACTAGTTACGCGAGCAAACGTTGTGTAGTTTGCGGCTGCTTCGTGCTCGAGTAGCTTACCTAGCAAAAATGGCCCATAGCATCATGGGAAAAAAGGCGGGGCTTAGGAGCGCGACCGAGAGTACGCTAGCTCTTGCTTCCTGTAGTTTGCGGCGGCTCTAAGAGTCGTTCGGCCAATCGGGTTATTCGTTTGTGACGTCAGAAAAGGTCGCCAGCTATATTCCGAAAGCTTCCGGAAATAAAATCTTAAGGCCGTCAACAGCCATTGTTCGGCAGTTAATGACGACCCTTTTCCATTTCGATATTTAATTTCGTCGCCAATACGGTTTAAAATACGAACAAATCCATATTAAGAAAATTTATACCGAATTCGAAATTCGTCTTCAGAATAGATTTTTAACGAATTATTTCGACATCGTATTACTGTTACCCTTCGTAACTGTAGAAATAAATAATTTTAAATATTTTATTATTACTATTATATATATTTTTTATTTCTATAAAAAGATTTTGGTAATTATTAAAATTGTCTCGTTTGTTTAACAGAGCGTTCTGTAACTACAATGATTTGTAACCCGATTGCAAACAGCCAAAGTCTTGACGTTGGCTGGATGAACCGCGGTTTAAAATGCGTTGCAATGACCCCGAAATGCATTAACGTTTTATAACCGACACGCTATTCGAATTGTAAATAAATGCATCTAATTTAAATGAATTGTAGTTTTAAGTCTTCTCCCATTTGAATATCGAAATTTGAATATTTAAAACAAATTTAAAGTATTTAATTTTGTTATTTTTGCTCCAAGCAATTAATTAATGAATAATTTTGTCGATTCGTACCGTTTACAGCATTTATCGAAGGAACGATATATCCATTTTTTATCTAAACTTTTCCACCAACAAAACTACAAAAAGCCCTCTAAACCTGCTGTCGAGTGAGTCTAGAAAGTAGGTCAAATAACTTGTTTCTAATCGCTGTCTACATTGTGGCAAGCGAGAAACGCCGTCTCTGCAATGAAATTTTTCTGAACCAGTCTACCCGATCTGTAAACCACTGTCGGCCTCTAGACGTTGTCTCTGCAATCGGCTGCCAAAGTTCAGGGTTACGAAGACCCAGTGTTCCCAACTTTTCTTAAATAAATGTCGCTACATTTTAAAATAAAAGTCGCTGATTTCGCCACAGATATTTTGAAAAGTCGCTACTCAATAAAAAACAAATTTTCAAATCGTCGAAAGGCTTTATTACAAAACAAATTTATTGATACAATCAAGAAAAGTTGTACACGTAATAGTTGTGTTAAAAAACAATTAACAAAAATAATTGAATTGTTAACAAGACGAACGATATATAATTATAATACATATATAACAAAAATGGAAAAAAAAATAATAGGTTTTAAAACAGACTTCAGAGTCTCTTTCGTCTTCCGACGAGTGTTTGTCAATGTCAGCTTCTCTTATTTTAAATGAATACATAGTTTTGTTGACTTTTTAAAATGTTCTTGAGTAACTTAATTTTCATAATTTCAGTAATTAGTTTTAAGTTGCATATTTTATCGGCATTAAAAATATTGTTTTTATTCAAAACTTTAAAATAAAGAATTAATAAAAATTCGTGGCCGGCGTTAAATTACATTTAGTAAATATAAAATATAATTATGACATACAAAGATAAAAAACTTTGCTTTTGTCTTTCTTTTTCGCCGTTCACTCCATCGGCAGTCCTTAGACGATTCACATAATCTCGGAGACGACCTTTCCTTTGAGGCTACAGCCTCCGCAGAACAAATGTAAAATCAGGTAACAGCGTCATCTGGTGTTATCGCCACATTCATAATATAACACTTTTAAAGTAAAGAATTAATAAAAATTCGTGGCCGGCGTTAATTACATTTAGTAAATATAAAATATAATTATGACATACAAAGATAAAAAAACTTTGCTTTTGTCTTTCTTTTTCGCCGTTCACTCCATCGGCAGTCCTTAGACGATTCACATAATCTCGGAGACGACCTTTCCTTTGAGGCTACAGCCTCCGCAGAACAAATGTAAAATCAGGTAACAGCGTCATCTGGTGTTATCGCCACATTCATAATATAACACTTTTAAAGTAAAGAATTAATAAAAATTCGTGGCCGGCGTTAATTACATTTAGTAAATATAAAATATAATTATGACATACAAAGATAAAAAAACTTTGCTTTTGTCTTTCTTTTTCGCCGTTCACTCCATCGGCAGTCCTTAGACGATTCACATAATCTCGGAGACGACCTTTCCTTTGAGGCTACAGCCTCCGCAGAACAAATGTAAAATCAGGTAACAGCGTCATCTGGTGTTATCGCCACATTCATAATATAACACTTTTAAAGTAAAGAATTAATAAAAATTCGTGGCCGGCGTTAATTACATTTAGTAAATATAAAATATAATTATGACATACAAAGATAAAAAAAACTTTGCTTTTGTCTTTCTTTTTCGCCGTTCACTCCATCGGCAGTCCTTAGACGATTCACATAATCTCGGAGACGACCTTTCCTTTGAGGCTACAGCCTCCGCAGAACAAATGTAAAATCAGGTAACAGCGTCATCTGGTGTTATCGCCACATTCATAATATAACACTTTTAAAGTAAAGAATTAATAAAAATTCGTGGCCGGCGTTAATTACATTTAGTAAATATAAAATATAATTATGACATACAAAGATAAAAAAACTTTGCTTTTGTCTTTCTTTTTCGCCGTTCACTCCATCGGCAGTCCTTAGACGATTCACATAATCTCGGAGACGACCTTTCCTTTGAGGCTACAGCCTCCGCAGAACAAATGTAAAATCAGGTAACAGCGTCATCTGGTGTTATCGCCACATTCATAATATAACACTTTTAAAGTAAAGAATTAATAAAAATTCGTGGCCGGCGTTAATTACATTTAGTAAATATAAAATATAATTATGACATACAAAGATAAAAAAAGCTTTTTTATCTTTGTATGTCATAATTATATTTTATATTTACTAAATGTAATTAACGCCGGCCACGAATTTTTATTAATTCTTTACTTTAAAAGTGTTATATTATGAATGTGGCGATAACACCAGATGACGCTGTTACCTGATTTTACATTTGTTCTGCGGAGGCTGTAGCCTCAAAGGAAAGGTCGTCTCCGAGATTATGTGAATCGTCTAAGGACTGCCGATGGAGTGAACGGCGAAAAAGAAAGACAAAAGCAAAGTTTTTTTATCTTTGTATGTCATAATTATATTTTATATTTACTAAATGTAATTAACGCCGGCCACGAATTTTTATTAATTCTTTACTTTAAAAGTGTTATATTATGAATGTGGCGATAACACCAGATGACGCTGTTACCTGATTTTACATTTGTTCTGCGGAGGCTGTAGCCTCAAAGGAAAGGTCGTCTCCGAGATTATGTGAATCGTCTAAGGACTGCCGATGGAGTGAACGGCGAAAAAGAAAGACAAAAGCAAAGTTTTTTTTATCTTTGTATGTCATAATTATATTTTATATTTACTAAATGTAATTAACG
Source organism: Centruroides vittatus (assembly GCF_030686945.1). Classification (NCBI taxonomy): domain Eukaryota; kingdom Metazoa; phylum Arthropoda; class Arachnida; order Scorpiones; family Buthidae; genus Centruroides; species Centruroides vittatus. The sequence continues at coordinate 1,468,103 of NW_027122171.1, forward strand.
CCGGCCACGAATTTTTATTAATTCTTTACTTTAAAAGTGTTATATTATGAATGTGGCAATAACACCAGATGACGCTGTTACCTGATTTTACATTTGTTCTGCGGAGGCTGTAGCCTCAAAGGAAAGGTCGTCTCCGAGATTATGTGAATCGTCTAAGGACTGCCGATGGAGTGAACGGCGAAAAAGAAAGACAAGAGCAAAGTTTTTTATCTTTGTATGTCATAATTATATTTTATATTTACTAAATGTAATTTAACGCCGGCCACGAATTTTTATTAATTCTTTACTAAAAAAGGTTTCCAATTGGAAGTCTTTTAAACGCTTCACTAACTGCTTTTTGGTAAAACTTTAGACATTTCAAAATAAATAATTCATTGTTAGTTTTACTTAAATCATTAATCAGTGCTCTTGTGGTTACCCCAACATTAATTTTTAACAATTTGAAAAATTTTCCAGGCAGATTTATTTTTGTTACAAAATGTTACTTTTACAGATTTTTAGCTCTGCACACTGTAGAAAAATATAGAATTACAGTTTTGTCTGTCGTAATAGTATTAGTCGTTGCCAGACAGCGCTATAGAGTAGAGAAAAATCAGTAAATTTGAAAACTATAAAAATAAATTTATATTTCTCAAAAATAGAAATTAAAAAATTTCAAAAGTCGCTATTTTTGGCTGATTTGCTTGCAGTCGCCGCTACGTCCCTCTAAAAGTCGCTATTGTGGCGACAAGTCGCCACGGTTGGGAACACTGCGAAGACCGCTGGCCACTGGTGGGGACCTTTAATATTAACTGTACTGTATATTTATTACAAGCAGAGACTGAGAAAACAAACCGAAAGGTGAAAAATAAAGGTAGAACACAATCATTATTTATTCAAACTAAAATCTTTAACTTTATTTTGTCGGTATTAACAAAGGGATTTGTGCAACCCGCTCGTACACACTTCATGGCACTCGTGTAAAAGTTTACCTAATCATTTATCGATAAATAGTAAATAAATGTTATTGTTTACCCGGAATGAAATGTTTCTGACAAACTCTTGCATCAATATCAGGGGCGTAGCAATCGAAAATGGCGCCTAGGGCACGCATCAAAGTTGCGCCCCTTCGTAAATTATCTTAATATAAAAAACAGATACAGTAAATAAAACAGTCCGTTTGGCCAACTCCCCTTTTCCCGCCAAAACTCTAACCTTTTATATAGATGGAAGTTAAATTTGATTAACTAATCAGCGATCGTGGATTCAAAACTACTGGTCGTTTTCCAACCGACTTCTGCAGCGTCGACTAATTTAAAATAAAATAAAAAGAAACAAGTAAAGGCGAGAATCGTATGTCCAGACGATTCTATCCCGACACTTACAATTAGGTAACAAATCAAGTAGCTTCAATAACGCTCGCTCGCTCGGGAGTATTTAAATCAGAATCACAAATCACATGTAAACAAAATAAATAACTGCGCGAGAAGTGTCGAATTCGAACGAGCAGGTGCACCGCCTGTGCGTACCCTCATTCCCTCTCGCTCATTCGCGAAGAGCGTGAGCCGCGGACGAGATTGTTTGATATAAATTGATTTATTTTGATTTTTAAATTTAATGATTGGCGATTTTGAGCGCTTCCCTTTGAAAGGTGCCCTACTTGCCCCACCCTAGCTACGCCACTGATCGATATTCACTTTATCCGTATTGAAATTTTTCCGGTTAATTCTCCAGAGCCATGCAAATTGCCTTCGTGGCGGAAACTCCTCGGTGACAAATAATGCCGCGAATTTTAAAAAATGACGTTCCTTTTGTTCTCGAGTGAACCAGCATTACATCCAATTACATAACAATTTGCCAAAGTAATATTCTGCGACTAATAAACACGAGAACTTTGGCTAAAGCGCGCGTAAACAAACCATAAAGATGGCGCCGGACAATTGCGCATGCTCAAGACGTCACTGGTGATGTCGAATTAAAACCTCTATTCGTGGAAGACCAATAGAGCTAGTGGAACTGAGTTGAGCACCACCTGTACGCAGGCAAAGAAAACTGCTTCGAGAAAACACGTGCGTCTTTGGGGTTGGATATGTAATGAAACGCGGTGCTTGTTTTCTACCTGTGATAATGAACCACAGCTTTCTGCTACACAAAACTTCAAAAAATAGCTGTTGTGTGGTAGTTGCTGTTGTTTTAGTGTTACCGGGGATACTATAGATTACCACCTACGGAATTCGGGTCTTTGGGTATATATCTGAACTCAGGAGACCGAGACGAGTTAAACGATACCCTACTTTTGGACCGGAGACGAAAAATAAAAAAGTTATCATACTTTTTTCCAGCGATCGCGCGATGAAAGGGAGTCGCGTCGCTCTCTTCGCTAAGTCGGCCTCGCTATCGCGATCGGGAGTCGTGACGCTTGTCGTTAAAATTGCCTTTAGTAGACGTTTTCCCCTTTTTTTACTTTAAGAACTACCGTGAATCAATAACTAGTGACGTTTAGCACATGGCGGCCTGCCGGCGGCTCCCCTCCGGGAGGTCAGTCGGGAGCACGAACAGTGGGAACGGTTGCCATGTTCGCTGCCATAAGTAACATTAATCGAAATGGCGATCGCGCGATGATCGGAAGTCGCGTCGCTCTCTTCGCTCTCGTATCGCGTGTTAACCCTACTGAAGATGACCGTAGTTTGACGTCATGGTTTGCAGACTTTACCGCAAGATGCAGTACTAGCAACTATGATGCCGTCTTCATGAGAGCATTAAAAAAGTATGATAACTTTTTTATTTTTCGTCTCCGGTCCAAAAATAGGGTACCGTTGAACTCGTCTCGGTCCCCTCAGTTCAAATATATAATCAAAGTCCTGAAATTCCATAGGTGGTAGTCTATAGTACACCCCTGTTACCTATATTTACCTATATTACTGCGCCGCCAGGTACAAAGTTTTATTCGTTCCCGAATGAACAATACCCTGGGAGGAAAGAGAAATGGCTGGCTGCAATTTAATTCCTGAGGTTAATTATATAATGATGTGTTGCATTCTAATCAATCTTCTGTTATAAAACCTTAGTTGGCTCTATTTTAAATTTAGTTCTCAAATGTAAACTTTAGTAATTTTCTTTTTTCTTTTATATTATTTTGTTAATCTGACAGATATTAATTGGCATATGATGTGATATTTGAATTTAAGAGATCTGTGGAAGAAAGGAAGTAGGAAGCAAAATTAGTATTTTGAGGAAATGAAGATAAAAGTTCTCCCTGTTAATACAATACTATTAGCTACTGCTATGGTCCTTATTGAAGCTCCTCTACATATATGGTTAGTTATAAATTTCATTATTTACCATGCAATGGATATACAGTTTGCTTCTTCCACACCACCCTTTAAATCGTACAAAATTAAGAGTATAATAAATATCAGAATATTAATACTGCTCAGTCCTAATGATCTACAGTCATTTCTCGAGTTATGACGAAAAGCTTTCATTAAAAAATTTTAAAAATGTATCAATTTTTTATAGTTTTCGTCAAATATATATCGTATACATATATATCTTGCACGCTTCTGACGATTGATTGCGTCATCTTTAGTTTTGTTGTACCCTTCGCGTGTGCTTAGGGGCCGTCCATAAATTACGTAAGGACGATTTCGGTCATTCTAGACACCCACCCACCCTGTGTAAGAAACCGTAATCTTTTCTTTAATCCCCCCTTCCTTATCTTACGTAATATTTAGGCATAATTTTATAGAAAGATTTTAACAAAAATAAATTTTTTAAATAAAACTTTAAAAATCTTAGGTCCAAAATATATAATTATTAATTAATTAATATGTATTATTATTTATAAAAGACTATGTGAACGAATTTAAAAATACAGTAGAGAGTCGTTAATCGGAACGCCGGTAATCGGCACGATTTTCAGTCGGACTGTGTTGTGCTGAATCGAACGTTTTTGATACTAAATTTACTTCTGAAGTATAATTTTCATGTTTTTATATTCTTCAATATATTTATTTTGTTTGTACAAAATGCAGAAATAATTTTTAACGATACGATAGCCTCGATTATTATTATAAAAATTTTCGTTAGGCTTAAAATCGACGAAAATTCAACACGAAGCAACACGCGACAAAGAAAAATTCGAACATCGGACAGGTTAATATATTTTTTCGTACATAATTGGTAATCGGAACAAATGACTAATCTGAACCACCCCAGTCCCCAATTGATTCCGATTTTCGACTCTCTACTGTATAAAAATTTAATGAATTCGAATGAACAATTTATTTTAACAACTTTATTTTTTAATTATTAACAATCTTTTTATCATCATCATCATCATTAATCAACATCATAATACAGTAGAGAGAGGAAAATCGGAATCAATTGGGGACTGGGGGTGTTCAGATTAGTCATTTGTTCCCATTACCGACTTTGTACGAAAAAATATATTAACCTGTCCGATGTTCAAATTTTTCTCCGTTGCGTATCGCTTCGTGTTGAATTTTTCTCCGTTGCGTGTCGCTTCGTGTTGAATTTTCGTCGATTTTAAGCCTAACGAAAATTTTTATAACAATAATCGAGGCTATCGTATCGTTAAAAATTATTTCTGCATTTTGTACAAACAAAATAAATATATTAAAGAATATAAAAACATGAAAATTATACTTTAGAAGTAAATCTAGTATCAAAAACGTTCGATTCAGCACGACACAGTCCGACTGAAAATCGTTCCGATTACCGGCCATTCCGATTACCGCGTTCCGATTAACGACTCTCTACTGTATTCATTTTTATATTAATTTTCACAAAAGGACGTAAAATACTTTGACAGATCGACTAGCACGTGTAAACAGAAACGTCATACAAAATAAAACGAGAGAATAGAAACCACATTCTGTTGCCATGTTAATTGCATCTTGGCTAAGGCCAAGAAAATAAACTACATGCTGATAAAATGTGCTAGGTGCACCGGGGGACTAAATCATAAAGCTTATAAAACTCTATATAATGGGGCAATACAACCAATGCTACTTTATGTGGCTTCTAGCTGGGGTCATGTAACTAGTAAAAATTCAGTAGCAAGTAAATAGCAAGTAAAACTCTCTCTTCAAGGACAGTTTGCCATCAGAATTTCAAAGTGCTACGGAACTGTTTGTACTAATGCCTCTCTGATTCTAGCGGAGCTCCTTCCTTTGCCACTATGTATTATAGAAAAGGTTCTAAATTACTACATCGGAACTACAAACATCAAAGGCTCAACAACAGTTCTACTCCTATCTGCGGCTGTTCATATGCTACCATATTGCAATTACCCTAGCTCTGATCATCATCCTGTAAACAAGGTTATTCCCAGGGTACATTCCTCCATGGATAACCATGCAGATATTAATATCTACACAGATGGGTCCAAAAGTCCCCTTCAAGTATCTGTATCTTCCTCCAAACTGACATATTTTGCCAAAATATGTTAGAAGATACCCCCACATACCAAGCTGAAGAAGATGCTGTCTACCAAGCTGTTCAGTGGGCCACTTCACTACCAAACAAAACTCCGTCTATCAATATTTACAGTGATTCTTAGTCTGTCCGAAAAGCTCTATTAAATCCCAATTGCAATAGCAATAGTCGACTCCGCGTAAGTCGACACCCGGATAACTCGTCACTCACGTAGTCAATTTTTGTGGTCCCGGCCGACTTACATAGGCATTAATGTTATTAACCTTAAAAAACTCGGTTTACTCGACATCGTTTAACTCGTCACCACTGGATAAATCAACATACTTTTCCTGTTTCACACTTTTTAGACGTCTGATAAGTCGATTCCCCTCCTGAAAAAATGAGTTCACACCGTAGTACAATAAGCTGTGTGGTGTGAACTCATTTTTCAGGGGGAGAGTCGACTTATCAGAATTCTAAAAAGTCTGAAACAGAAAAAGTATGTTAATTTATCCAGTGGTGACGAGTTAAACGATGTCGAGCAAACCGAGTTTTTTAAGGTTAATAACATTAATGCCAATGTAAGTCGGCCGGGACCATAAAAATCTGACTACGTAACCGACGAGTGACGAGTTATCCGGGTGTCTACTTATGCGGAGTCGACTGTATATCCAGCACCATATTAAAAATCTTGTAAATAAGATAACTTTTATGTTTGTTCGTGGCCATACTGGCGTACTAGGAAATGAAAAAGCCGACTTTGAGGCTAAGTCAGCTTCAAGGGACTACACTCACATCCCTCTCTCACGCAGCAGCCTTAAAAATTATATTTATTACAACGCTATGCAAAAGTGGAATCAACAATAGTTGAGCAGTAAAACTGGTAGAATAACTTTATTTTCCTAGTGTTGAATGCAGGTTCTCATCACCACTTAGAGATTTAACGTTTGCTACTGCCCAACTACTTACTGAACATGTATAACCGAGCAGAAACTGCCTCTTGCTTTTGCTCTACAAAAAACCTAGACACCGTCGACCATATGATCTCTCATTGTCCAATTTACGATCAACATAGACTTATTCTGAAATTAGAAATCTTTACGCTTGGTTTCAGGTGGCCATATCCATTCGATAAGCTTGTTCAGAAGCCACTGTTTGATGCTTTTTACAATTATGTTCAAAAAATATGGAAGATAAGACTATTTATAATTTCTAGTTTTACATTTTAGTTTTCACTAAAAACCGAATACTAATTTAGGTTTACTTTGTATTATGTATTTTGGTTTATGTATTCTTAGTGTTATACACCCATAGGAGTAATGCACTTATTCAAATAAAATATAAAATAAAAAAAACGAGAGAGACAACTACACGGCCTTTCTCCAATGAAAAAAAAACGTGTCTGCTACCGTTATTATTCTATTATGTCATACTTGATGGCGTTAGTACAACGACCGTTCTTAATAGAAACCGCCAAATTAAAGCCAAATTGAAAACTCCACCACTCAACGAGATCAAAAAGTAAAAATAAGAATATTACGTAAGACGAGATCTATTACCCTCCTACCCCTGAGTAAGAAATCGTAAGAAATCCTTGACCACCACCCACCCCAAAATACCTTACGTAATTTATGGACGGCCCCTTATGTAAGATGGCTAACTGTTTTGTTGTAAGTACAGTCACTTCTCGACACGTCCGAAGTTGCAGAGCCGAACCCTGTCGTAAGTCGAGAAGTGAATGTATTGACTAATGCAGGCATTAATTTGACCGTAAACTGCTGAATGTATGTACGTATATATTATACATTATTTAAATATATACTTATAATATATAAATTTATAATTGATCAAATTTCTATTTATTAAAATATATTTAGTGTTACATGTAACACAAAATTCATACAGGATAAATTCATATATTGCAAGAACGCTATTATACCTCAACAACAATCAAATGAACAAAACGTTGAAACAAAAGTAATGAACATGAAGTACTAAACTTTAAAATTATCATATTGAAAAATCACTGGTAAGATCATCATCATCGGAATCTTCCTCACTAGAATGTTTTGGTATGGTTGAAGCAGATGATGGTTTCCAAGTGTAACATTTCATCGTTGTTGCTTTTAAGTAGCTCCTTTGCTAATAACAGTGCTTCACAAGAATCGGTAAGAACTCGATTTTGTAGTTCAGTTTTTATTAAATTTAATTGCAAAAAATACGTTCAACTGCTGAATGAGGAAGCAATAAAAGCATTTATTTACTGCCAAAGTAAATTTAAAAATATAGAAATATAGAATAAAAACGAATGTTTTGAAAGGTACTAAATTGAAAGGAAAGGTATTAGGATTTCATGAATAGTATAAGGAAAATGGTGTTCGGTATCTTGATACTGGAACAAGTAAAAAGGTACTAGATTAGTGCAAAAGTATTAGGTGGAACAACACTAGTGCCGGCTTTGTAGCCCCGATTGTGTTACCTGGCGTCGCCGCTAGAGGCGCCTCGACCTAGTTTCGTCGTTCCTTCCACTAGCTCTATAGCCAGTGGCGCCTTATAGTTTCGTGGAGTCCGGGGGAATTTGAATTAGAGAGCTTCGTGAATAGTATTGACTTCAAACATTTTTCTTCGGGGAAATATTTTCTTATAAAAGATTGTATATCTTTTTATAAGTATTTATTTGGGGGCCCTAGTAATTGTCCTTTTTGGCCCGTAGGATAACGTGCCACTGCCAATAGCGAATCTTGAAATGTTTAAAGGTGGTGCAGAAAGGAAACCGCACGCCTTATCAAATTTTTTAATACTCGAGGCATCCGGCCTTACTTGGGGAAAACCCGAGAAGTGCGCATCTCTGCAAATCCGCACCTGTTGAAGTTACAGTATAATCCACGTGTTGATAACACTATTCAGAACTCGATGCTTGTTGCAGATAACTATATAAGAAAATCTTAAAATCCATATTCAAAATAGCCCGAAGTTGCGCACTAAATGACACGTGAAACTGTAGGCATTTCTTCGTTATTGGTCCAATGCCGAATATTGACCTTTGGCCAAACTATGTGTCGAACTCAGTGGCGTAGCTACGGTTCTCCGGGCCCGTGTGGAACCAGATTTGTGGGCCCCCGAAAAAATTTTTCGGCCCTTTGTTCTTGTGATTTTGGGGCCCCCAGGGGCCCGGTGCGGACCGCACCTACCGCACCCCCTAGCTACGCCACTGGCCGAACTGTTTGTCAATGAGCCAGCACGCGCGTACACACGTTCGATTAAAAGAGTCCATTTTCTGGTCGGGCAAGAATTTTCGTCCTTAAGCGGAAAATTTTCTTAAAGGGAAACGGGAAAAATCCACGAATATCTTATGGAGAAAAATTGAGATTTTTGAAATTAAACTTCCAAACAGGGAACTTCTTAACCGAGTTCTGCCGCATCGGAATTATTTCGTCTACTGATATTTCGTCAAAAAATTAATTCATTTTTGATAAATAACGATATATTTTTACATTATTTTAATATAAAATTATTAGTTTAAATTATAGTAACAAATTTAATAGCTAAACACGTTATATTCTTCGATTTTACGATTAATTTCGATTATTATGGAATGTTTCTACTGAAATTTCTCTAGTTTCTACTGAAATTTGTATAACGTCTACCGAAAATTTTCAGAAGGAACGAATTGTTTGATAAGGTCGTAAAACGTCAAATTAGATTTTATTTATCCAAAATTTGTTTTAAAAATCACTTAAATCGTCTAATATTTAATAATTAAGTCGAACAACAAGAGCTATACGTAATTTATATCGCGTGCCAGTGAAATCGATTCAATGAAATGAATCGATTTCCCTCGGACACGGTAAATGTGTTGTCTAATAGTAAACAATATTAGTCATATCTGGAACATTGTGGAAGGCATTGACAATTCGATTTAGAATCAAAGTTTCCTCAAATGGATTCGACTAGTGTTGATGCATCCGAAGAAAACACCTCTCAATTAGAATCTCTTACGATAAACGAAGTAGATTCTGTATCCGTAGAGGAACAAAATGCTCAAAGACCCCCACTGCCAAGTAGATCTAACTACACGGTTCGTGAAATTTATAAAAATAGTTGGATTAAAAGAATTCCAAGCATCGAGAAGAAACCTGGAAGATTCACTAAGGTATAAATCATTTTTCTCTATTTAATTTTTAATAACTATTCTCACATTTGCTATATTTAATGGAAATATAGCATTACAGCTTTCTAACTCATTTACTTCATAATTTCACAAAGAACTCTTAAAATATGTAAAAAATCAATTTGACAGGTTTTTTTCTGCATCAATATGATTATAATGCTGTTTTTATTATTATATTCTGGTTCTGCTATGGATTTGGCCTTTAAATTTTCATATTATCAAATAATCACCAAGATATAGCTGTTTGAAATTAATTTTGTTAGTAGAATCATAGTTGAAGGGTGTAGATAAAATGAAATATACTAACACAAATCTCTTATTTAATAGACTTGATTGTTGAATCATGCAATGAAATGTATAGAAAAGCCTCCCTTTTCAAGAAAATATTTAATGGATAATTTAAATGGATATAAAGGAACTGAAAACTGTGATTTTTATTTAATAAGTCTGACATTTTATTCAGGTCCGAATCTTTTATTTATTTTATGTTGACTTCGTATTCTATAAGTTACTTTTAAAATTTAAATTTATATTTTCTGGTGTGGCCGAAATAATAGTTTTCCAGCAATAAAAGTGTGTCAGTTTTGTAAATTATTTATCGTCATTTGAATTTTTCACAATTTATTAAAATGATACGGCCGAACAGATTGTATGTTGGTTATATTTATCTATTGAGATTATTAATTGACCTTTTCTACAAAAATGTAAAAATATTTATATTATTCTTTATGTGACTTTTAATCACTTGATAGTTTGTATATTTCATAATATTTAAACAAGATTGCTTCGAAAGAAAAAATATGTAAGTGAATTATCAGTTACAAAAAGTTTAATGAACATAAAAGGTACAAATTGAAAAAAATCATTAAAAGAAATCATTTTTTTAGTTTATATTTTATCAATTTCATAAGTACCATATTTTACGGACTATAAGACGCACCTTAATTTTTAAGCAATTTAAAAAAAAATACCTATAAGACGCTATGGACTGTAAGACGCACCTGAATTTTGGAGGCAATTTTTCAAAGAAAAAAGTGCGTCTTATAGTCCGTAAAATACGGTAATATATTTTATTTTAAAACAGATCACGTGTGAAAAAAGCATAGTAATTCTGTTTAAATTATTAAAACATTTTCCACCGCAAAAAAAATTATTTTAGCTTCATATTAATAGTCTTTAAAAATAAAATTGTATCGTAGAACGAACAGGGTATCAGTTTTCCAGATACATACGCATACAAACATATACAATTTCTGAATTACAATGGATTTGTGAGACAAAGGAATAATATTTGAGTAGTTTTTATTTAATTATTCTGTTTAGTGTCAGTTTATTTTGAAATTTTATCAGTACAGTATATATTTTTCAATATTAACCATCAGGCACATATCAAAATGTTAATTTCTTTACATTTTGATATGTGACATCTTTATAATTATGGTAATGTTTATTGTATGGAAATACAGTTCTAAATTAAAATAATTATGCAAATGAAAATAAAAAGTACAATTAAAATGAATATAGTTAATATGAAAATTTAAATGATTAAATCTGAAAGAAATTACTACAAATATTTAATTGTAATATTCGTAGTAGTTTAGCTATACTTAGAAAAATAAAAATAATAATATAACAATAATTTGAATAGACATATTTATAATAAACAATTTTACAATATTTATTTTAAATTCAAAATAGCTTAAAGTATTATAAAAAATTTGAATTTTGTGATTAAATTAAAACTACTTCAGTTCTGGTTAGAAGCTATGAGTAATTATTTATTTCAAAATTCAGTTATATGATTAACTGAATAACCATCATTTATAAGTAATTATAGTGATTGCTTTATTTAAAATTAACGATAATCCATAAAATATTTAAATATCTGCTTATCTTAAACAGAATGAATCATTTAAAGAATGAATGAATTACAAATGTTTTAATAAATATTTAGTATTTTTCTTCGTGCATATAGTCTGTATTTGTTATTTTTCTTTAAAAAATAAATGGAATTTTTTCATAAGATAAAATTTGCTTGTTTTTACTTTAATAATTTAAGTTTCAATTAGAGAATCTTGTTATAACATATCATATCAACCTTTATTAACGTAGAAGGCTTTCGCCTGTTACAAGGGACGTGGTTTGGAGCTTAACAAAATAGTCCAACAAAGAGTAAATTTAAATAGCACTATTTCAGCTGCCTATGTATCAGAGATTTATAAAATTAAACAGTAACTTAATTAAAGTGTACAGTATAGCAAATATAATTTCACCCTTTAATATATATTATTGGGTTACTATCCCTAGTTGTTTATATATTTTTTCTTTAGGAATGATTGTTAGAACATTCACTTAGTACATACACTTAGTACATATCGTATTGACTTAAACATTAAAATTGTTCCAACTTTTAGAATTTTGGTTCACGTAATTATATAACTTAAATATAATATTCTTATTCGCTCTATCGAAGATCTCATATAGTTCACTTTCATTGGAAAATTAGATAATATACTTATTTCTAAATTTTGGGAAATTTCTTTTGCTTTGAAACACTCACAAAAATGTAGAATTTAGGTAGTAGTTTATTCCATTTTAAACTTATTCAACGAGAAGACCGACCAAACCTACTTTCCGCTGGGCTATACTTATGATTATTCTATTTTCGTGTTCTAAATAGTTACTTTCTGCTTCAGACAAGTGTGTCGTCCATGTTTCTGTACTTCCAATAATTGAATTCGAGTTTATAAATTCTCTAACAGCGGGATTATATAGTCTATCCCCAAGATCTTGAATGTTCCAGAAGTTAATCAATAAATTTTTGGTGTCACAGTTTGACTTTCTCAAACCTATTTCTCTCTCTAATTTATCCGACACAACCAAATCAACTCCAAAATTTTAATGTTATCTATTTCCTGTTCAAACTCACATGAAACCAGGTTTACTTTGTTTTTATCTTCTATCATTTCTAAAATTAATTTGAGGCTATTTCTAAAAAATGGTTTAGTTGTATTATTTCTTTAGAGTTAATATCATAAGTATACATTATATCGTCCTTAATAAAGTAGTCATCTCTAACTAGTATTTTGTTGTTGGCTAATTTTTCTAACTTAACCTTAGATAATATCTGTTTTCTTCTGATTCTGGATCTTAGACATAAGTCTGCTGTTACTATTATTCTTTTCTTTGTTTCATCCACGATATTCGGTCTTAGTAACCAAAATTTTTTAAGTACTAAATTTCTAGCTTTGACTGTTTCCATCATGACTTTTATTATTTGCTTATTTTTATTATTTTTTAGATGTTCTAAGCCTACTATTTCTACGTTGTTAAGTCCTAGATCTTCTTTGATAAATGATTTAACTTCATCAAGTCGACATCCACAGATTGAAATGGGTAATTAAAAATAATTAAGTTATTTTTTGTGGTCTCGTTTAATGATCTATCAAATTCAAATTCGACTATACCTTTTAAGTTGTTGGTAGAGTTTGACCTTGCTTCCAGATCGTGAATTTTTTGGCCAATTATCTTCATCTCTTCTTTAGCATTGAGGTTGTCTTCTTTCATCTTGTTAATTTCAGATTTTATCGATTGGATTTCTAAGTTTAACAGAGAAAACTTATCCTGAATCAATTCGTAGATTGATTTTAATGTATATCTAGACTCATCGCCACATTGTAGGTCAGATTTTGTTGCCGGTTCAAAAAAGTCTTTAATAGTTGAATTTCTTGCAGTGCCAAAAGATCCTTTCTCCTCTTCCTCTAGTAGATATTCCTCTCCCGATAATTCCACCAGTTGATTATCCTCCTCAACAACGTTAGTATTTTCCTTGCGAGGTCTTCCTCACCCCCTCTTTTGCATAATTGCTTGATTAGTTTGGGGAGGGGAACGAGGAAAAGGACCGGGATTTGTTTCGATTCCCGCGATTAATAGTAATGTCTTGATTAATTTCTCAGATAATAAATTTTCTTGAGAATTTGCCATAACTTGAAACTTTATAATATAACTCAATCTATCCATTCCGAAGTCAAACCAGGCACTCTGCAAAAAAAGTCACCAACACACCTGCAGTCTGGAACATGCCCCAATTAGAGAATCTTGTTCTGGCAAAGTTCTCCTATGAAATTATTTAATCAGTAGAATTGTTTTAATATTAAGAATAGACATAAATTATTATAATTGTTACAATTAAAAAAATGTTTATAGAATGTCATGTTTTCTAATTATAGCAATTTTGAAAACAAAATTTCTTTTCCCATTATGTAATAGTTATTTGTTTTTATTCATCTATGTATATAAATAATACAGTTTCTATAACCTACATTGTTTAATTTTAAATAAATCAGTATTTATGTAAAATCAAACAACTCTAACTTTATTCATGGAAAATTGTCAAATGAATTTTTACAGATTTGAACAGTAATTCTATGAGAAAGTATGAAAATTCTTCTTTCAGAATAGTTTTTCTAATCTACTTCATTTTTGCCATTTTACCTTGTATATATACAAAGAAGTCTTAATAAATTTTTAATTATAAAACAAAATATTTTGAAAGAAAAATTTACTTCAAAATTTTGTAATCTTGCATTTTTTCATAATTGACAAACATATAAAATAAAAATAAATAAGTTTTAATATAAAATCATTTTAAGCTGCTTAAAATTTATACATTTTTTAATTGCTTTTCCAAAAAATTTACATTATTGCATTTAAATACCATCAGAATAAAAATTATATTAATTAGAATGAACAGTCCAGATATTCTATAATTCTTTAATTTATATTTCAGTAAGCAATATGTGATATTTTACATTAATTTTATAACAAAATTGTTTCTTAATTGTAATGAATAACCTTAATAAAAATAGATTAATATATTAATTGATTAGTTGTTATTTTGAAGTTGAATTATTCAAAGGTTTGAGCTTTTTTGAAAATTTTAAAATTAAAATTCTTTGTCAAAATTAAGGTTGAAAAAGTTTAATCTTATATATTTTCATTTATTTTTATTAAAAAAAATTTTATGTAATTAAAAAACATAGAATAATTAAAGTAATTAAAGTTCTTTACAAAGTTAAATTGTCTGAATTTTAAAGATTATAATTGCATTCTTTAGTAACTAGAATCAAAATTAAATTTTTATGGATAAATAATTTTTGTTGAAAAATAAAAAGTAAATACTTATTGAGCCAATGAAATAATAAATATTTAAATAAATGTACAAATGTAAAATTTATTCATTGAAAGAAAACTTGATTATAAATAATAAATAAAATATGAAAAGTAACGTTACCAGTTACGCTACCCGGACCTTCGGTCTTTTCAGGATAAAACTTGGTTTCGGTTCACTAGTAAAGTAGGTCATAAATATCAAAGTAATTCATTCAACTGTTGGTCACTTTGTCAATGACAATACTCTACTCTATTTTTACTGTTACTGACAATACTTTACTTTATTTTTGCTGTTGATGCTTATATATTTAAATTTTAGTCTTTATGACTATATTAGTTTAGCCAAAATATATATGTATTCAAATAGCCTATAAATTAGCTGTTAAAATGTGTTTAATTGCATTTTTGCCAAAAAAAATTAAAATACAATGGCAGTTATATTTTAATTTTGTTGTGTCTGCTTGTGCTTTTAGTTGTGTATGTACAGGATGATTCAAGGAAAATAAAGCATAACTTTTTTGTTTTTATATTTTTATTTGATCCTATTTTATCTTATTAAGATTTCAAATTTATTTAACTTATTAAATATGAAAATTTATGAGTTTACAATTATAATTTTATATTATTACTTTAAAATTTGCCTATCAACTTGGTTCTGTCAACAAAAGAAAATAATGAATTACAGAGGGACCCAGTCATAGGGCAAGTGTTTCCCCTCTTTGTCCTCAGTTTGTCCTTTTCTTAATCCCCAAGGGAGCTGTAAGGTTTCGTTTTACTTTTAAATTAGTTACCCATTTTTATTACAGAAAAATTTTTTACCAATGACAAAATAAAAAAATTTGTTCTAGTGGGTCGTGATTGTTTGGTCGAGTACCGAGGTACCACTATATTTAATTAATGCAATTTTGATATACACGGTAGTATTGAGGGATTAATTATCTGTGTACGTACAATGCCCTTTTTTATAGTCTGCAGGCGTAACTGATGAATTAATTTAAAATATTATTAATAGTTCTTGTACAACATTAATATAATATGTATAATTCTATAAAATGTTCTCTTAGTAAAAAATACTTAATGCTCACAAATATAATATAATATAATAATGTTTATTAAGTAATGTTCTGTTAACATTGCTATTGATCATAATTTTTAAATGACAGAAATATTTCTTGTATATGCTTATGAATTACTTTGAAATAGTATAAATAAGATAAAGCTAACTTCTCCATTTTTTGATAAAAGATTATTTACGATAACGTGACAAAAAAATAGCAAAAAATAAAATAAAATGCAAATTTTAGAATTAAAATTCTCAAATGTTATTGATTTATTATCTTAATTTGGAATGGATGGCATTCTATGTTCCAAAGATCACGTAATGAATAGACAGCATTAAGAATTTTAAAATTAGTAAATTGTTTAAGAATTTTTAAATTGTAAGTTATATTGACAATAGTTATATTTATTTAAATGATTAAATTGTTAAATTTCACAAAATATATAAACTGATATTTATATAATATTAAATTACATTTATTACATTTTAAATTTCACGAAACTGATTTTAATTTGATATAAAACTGAAAAGTTTTCCAATAAAATAATAATATATTTTGTTTTTTCATTTTTTTATCAAAACACATAGAAATCTAATAATATATTTGACAAAATTATTGGGCTTCAATTTTAAAAAATTGTAGACCTATAAAATCCCACTGTCATCCATCTGCCTATCTGTCTTTCCTTAATCTCAAAAATGGAGTTAGGTAGATGAAAGACAAGACCAGATATGGAAACCTTAGGGGCAGGAGGCCCCAATTAACTATATATGAAATTCTGATGCAAACTGGAAGTTGTGTTATTTCAATTCAAAATTTTCTCCCGAAAGGTGTTAGATGACTGGCATGACTCTATCATTTAAGGAAAAGTATGATGTACCAGTACAAGGACAAGCCACTACTAATTTGAGGTGCAGAGAATATATTTTAAATTAAATTGGTTAAAAATTGCAGCCTGGCATTGCGACAATGTCACAATGCCACAATTGCTCATGTGAATAAAATAATTTTTAAAATTTAGTAATATGATTAGTTTTAGAACAATTTATGATTAATTTCTCATAAAATAGTTGAGCCAGGAGGATTGAAAGTACTTTCTTCTCTCTTGTCTCTTTCTTCCCTGTAGCCACTAAGAGGGTCTTTTTTCCATGCTCATTATGGGTTCATGAAGATCCAGTCATTGACAGGTGGTGAGAGTATAGTGCCTGACTTTCTGTGAAAAATTCTTGGGTAATTGCTTCTCCAAATTTGATACTGGGTTAGTCAAGAAAAAGAACCAACTTAACCATTTGGCTGTTGGTTCAAAAGCAATGACATATCCAGAATTTGAAAATATGTTTGCTACTCAAGGTAGATTCGGGAGATACCAAAGCCTGTGCCACCTCTGTTTTTCTGAGAATGTTACTCAATTACTTTAGAATTACTTTGGTTACTTAACCTTACCTAATTGAAATCATGCAATATGCATTATCATATTTATTTTTATTTTAAATTAGGTAATAAAACTGCAATAGATGACTGCCAAATGCTGGTTAATGTGTAAAATCCAACTAACCCAATAACCTAAAACCTACAAAATTGTCATTTACTAGTCAAGTGAACATTTTCATCCTCTTTTAATTGAACATTTTCAGGCTGCTGATCAAATTATAACCACATGATTTTTGAATAATTCAAAACTAATGGAGATGTTTCAAATGATAACTTCTAAAGTAATATAAAAACAAAGGTTGGACAAACCAAAAATAAACTTAATAGTTGAAATTTTTGAATGAATATTCTTGATGATTTTAAAACATAATACAAAAAATTTACTAATTACTAAAATAAATTGAAACTTTACTAAAAATACACAATACTTTACATTTCTATTGATTCTGTTGATTCATTATTGATCTGTTATATTTAATAATACACTAAGTGCAGATTTTATCAAAGCTATCAATTTTACTGAAAAGTTTCTCACTCTCTTTAGAAATAATTTATTCATATTAATGATAAATTTATCTTCTATTATTTTATTAGAATTAAGAATATTTTTATGATTATTTAGCATAGAATGTATTATAACTTATGACATATATTACCTAAAGTATTCATTGTTATTCTCAATAAAATTAAAATTAGATAAGTTTCATTTACTTTAGTATTAATAAGTTTTAAAGTAATTTCCTGGTTATCTGCACACATATCAATGATATTTTCTTGTCTGAAAGAAACTTAAAATCATTTAAATAGATCATATTGCAGTATAAAAGAATTACAATAGATCTTTAACACATTTTTTGCTTTAATGATCTGTAGTATCATCTCTGCATGATATGATGTTGCTTAAGATATCTCAGACCAATCATGTACTGGTATTAACTTATCACCTCTGTTTTACTATAGTTCAATGAAAGTATTATAAATAAAAATCAAATTTGAATTAATGAAATTAATTAAAATTTCATTACTTCTTGGATCATTAGTGCTCAATAATGCCTTTATATAATTTAAGATCACAAATTATGCACGATTTATAAATTATTTTTAATATTACTACAGTATATTGATTTAAAATTTTTGGAAAATTTGTAAATTAACATATTTGTGAGGTAGAAAGAGAATTTTTTGATTTACAGATGTATTTAGTTAGTTACATTATTTATTTTCCTTGTTGTTCCAGTTATTTTGGGTATTGGAGTTATTTTATGTTAAATCTTTTGGCACTATATTTATAAGCAATATACTGCTTGTATAATATTTTGTAAATATTGTGTCAAAAAATGTTATCTTTGTACCCACTGAAGATAAACAAAAATGTTCAAAATGAATTTGGAAATAATAATAAGAAAAACGGAAACAACTTAGAAGTTTTTCTCATTTCCATACTATAAATGTAAGAAGTCCTAATTAGAAAAAGGGTCCAAGTAGGAAAAGAATACTTTAAAAGAATTAATTAATGGCAAGAAGCCAACTTTACAAATTCATAATAGTTACAAATTAATTTCACTAGAGGTAGCACACTGCTTACTTCCAGTCAAATTAAAGTAACTAATTATTAACATTAATCACAGCAAAAAATTGGATGCGCAAAGTATAATCAACTCCAAAGACACCTAAATCCATTTACAAAAACAATTTGTTAACTGAACTAACATTTCTGATCTTCTCTAAAGGCTATTTTCAGGTTCTTAAGATTGAGCTGAAAAATATAACATGTTCAAACAATTTGATTTGTATTATACGTTGAAATATCTTCTGATATAAAGTATATCAGGTGTGATCGGGGGGTTGGCACCTCTTTGGTGTCATGTCAGGTCTGACACCACCGTGTCTTGGCTGACACGGAAGCCGCCGCGATTCTACGATCGGTCGTGCGAGTGGTCGCGTTTTTCGGGCGATTGGATTTGGGTTGGAGGACAGGAGATAACAGAGGCCATTTTAACAAAACATAACGTATATTTAATTGGAACAGGATTCATGTACATTATCAAGGGTCTAGTGACGCGATTTCGAGAGAGAGAGCTTACAAACAAGTTCGCATGGTGATAAATACCTTGTGAAAGGATATTCGTAGATTCTGGCAAACGGAGGGCGACGTTCCAGTCTCGGCAAAAGTCTTAGTCCTGGCATTGGGCCTACGATGTTTTCGGTAATGGCGGTTGGAACTAACGGGTTCGGCGTTGCTATCCTTAGTCCGCGGGACTCGGCACAAAATCCAGGGAAGGTAGCGCACTATGAAAAAAATACTGCTGCACGAGAGGCTATCCGAGGCTATCCAACTGCCTGAATTCTTCGTAGTATTGTTGTTCTTTTCGATGCACTTTAGGGCGAAGGTGATGAGAATTGCGTCTGAGAACTAAATAGAGAATACGGTCTCACGTAGAAAGTTGACAGTTAGTCGTTAAACAAGTGACAACAAGACGACAATTATGACGTCATGGAAAATTTATTGTAGGTCTAAAATTCAGACACTTAAATCACCCCGGCGTTTCCAAAATCGTGCTTGTTCTTCATGAGCAAGATCGATTTTAAATTCTAACTCTCTAAATCTCTCTCTCTTTTAAGAATGTTACAATTAAAATAATACAATTAATAAGAAAGCATTAATATACCAGATAAGGCTTAATATGTGTAATATAAGATAGGCTATATTGCGTATTGCTGGTAGTGTATGAGTTACAAAGAAATTATTGACTCTCTCTCTCTCCGTTATGATAACGCGGTCAAAATAAACCACAAACGTAAATATACGGTTAAGTATAAATGTTTATTGTAGTTTACTAAATATTCGTTACATCTACTGTAAATATTGGAAAATATAGATGGGATAAGAATATAGAGAATATTTCTACCGCTTTATGACGATGTCACTGATGCTTTCGAAGATGGTCTATTGATGGAAGAGAATTTGAATGGGTAATCATCAAAAATCAGAATTCTGTTCAAGTGATGATAAACAATATAAAATATGACATAGTACCAATCACGAACTTTAGTCAAGACAAGAATTTGCGAAGAAAATTAGTAATGATTAAGAGCATAAGGCGAGGAGGAATGAGATCGAGGAGTTCGACGTGGGATCCGACTACTTCGCTGAGGTCGCGGCATTATCCAGGGTTGATCGGGTACCGGACCTCGGCTTCTAAGAGCATAAGGAGGCGTGGTTTCTGGTTATTCCTCTTCCGATTTGTCATCTATCTCAGCGGTTTCTTCGGGGTGTTGGGTGGCTTCGGTTAAAATAAATTCATCCCATGGATTGATATTAAGTGGACTATCTACTGATAAGAATTTGGGAGTCGTTTGAGTAGCAGGGAGCGGCTTCTGTCTTTCGAATTTGAGCTGTGCCGTACAGGGTTTTAAGCAATTGGGTGAACTTGAAGTTGTTTCTTGGTTTGGATATTTTCGATAATAAAGGTGACAGGACTTAATTCTGTTATTATACGGAAAGGGCCTGATCATCTTGGAGCGAGTTTTTTCTTTAAGCCTTGAGAAATAACGACCTCGTTGAGAAATACACGGTCCTCTACATGATACGTAGGTAATTTATGAGTACGTCGGTGGTATGCCTGACGTTCTTTCGCTGCTTGTTCGGCGTGCTCCTGTGCTATCCGGTGCGCATTGGCCATGCGAAGGTGTAGTTCCGCGACGAAGTTATCATTGATATCGTGTCTAGTCCTAGTAGGACGAGTAACTAAATCAAAAGGGTAGGTGGGATCCCTACCGTAAAGTAGAAAGAAGGGACTGTCATTTGTTGAGGCGTGTATGGTGGTATTATAAGCGAATAGAGAATAGGGTATCCATTCATCCCAATCTCTTTGATCCTCGGCGACGTAATGTGATATAATGTCTATAAGAGTTTTATTAAATCGTTCGACGAGTCCGTTACAGCCAGGATGATAAGCGGTTGTTAAGAGTCTTTTAATGTGGAGTAATTCACATACCTCTTTAAACATTTTGGAGACTAGATTCGGAGCTCGATCTGTAAGAAGTTGAAGAGGTGTTGAATGTTTTAAGACGACGTTAGTGACAAAAGCTTTGGCGATTGTTTTGCTATGGATGTTAGGCAAGGGAATAGCTTCGGCGTATCGACTAAAGTGGTCGATAAATACCAGTATATACTTATTTCCGTTCGTAGAGATAGGTAAAGGTCCCACGATGTCCATAGCTGTTCGCTCAAATAAGTGTGTTAAAGGCGGAAATAGTTGCAGTTTTGCTTCCTGTCGTTTATCTCTTCTCTTTTGTAAGGTGCATCTTTGACAGTTTTGACAATAAATTGTTATATCTTTATTCATAGTTCGCCAGTAAAACAAGGATCGAAGTTTTTGCTTTATTTTCAGTGCTCCAAATGACCTCCAATCGGAGAGTCATGATAAATATGTAGAATATAAGGTATTAGGACTGATGGTATAACTAGTTGCTCGTGAGAATCTCCTTGCATAACAGATTGTCGGTGATAAAGTGCTCCTTCCTCATCTAGGAAAAATTGGTTTTCAAAAGGGGGATCTAGAGCTGATTCGTCTTCCAGTTTTTGATTGATAGGATTCCATAATACATCCTTTCTTTGAAGGTCTCGAATTTGTCTTTGAATAAATGGGTTCCAATTCTGTCGCTTCTCCGATCTGACGAATTGGAATGTGGCTTAGTGCATCCGCATTTTTATGGCAATTCCCCGCCTTATGTTTGACTTTAAAATCGAATTCCTGTAAGAAGATAATCCAACGGGCGATTCGAGAATTGTTACTAGAATCTTTATTACTAATGAGCCATCTTTAAGGTCGGTGATCAGTAATAATTGTGAACTTCCTTCCATACAAATAAGGTTTAAAATATTTAGTGGCCCAGACAACTGCTAAGCATTCCTTTTCAGTGGTGCTGTAATTCTTTTCTGCCTTCTGAAGTATGTGACTGGCATAGGCTATAGGCATGTCTCCTCTCTCGTCCTCCTGGGATAATACTGCTCCTAGAGCGTCGTTAGAGGCGTCTGTAGCTAAGAGGAAGGGTTTAGAAAAGTCCGGGGACTTTAAAAGTGGAGCGGAAGTCATTATTTCCTTGAGTCTCTCAAAGCTACGCTCCTGTTCATCCTTCCACTGGAAGAGGACATCGTTTTTTAATATATCGGTTAATGGTTTTGCGATAGCTGCATACGAATCGATATGGTGTCAGTAGTATCCGGTTAATCCTAAGAATGACTTGATGTCGTGTTTGTTTGTGGGTCTGGGGAAGGTTAAGATGCAGTTGATTTTATTGGGATCGGGTCTTATTCCTTCATCGGAGACATCGTGCCCTAAGAATTTGATTTGTCTTTGTAGGAAATGACATTTTTTTGGTTTTAGTTTTAACCCGGCTTCAGCGAGGCGTTGAAAGATTTGTTCCAATCAAGTTAGATGACTTTGAAAATCGGAGCTAAAGGTTAAGATATCGTCCATGTACACTAGACAGGTTTTCCCTTTTAATCCGTGGAGAATGAAGTCTGCGGCGCGTTGCCATGACGCTGGGGCTCCGGAAAGGCCCATAGCCATACGGTTCCACTGGTAGTGGCCGTCAGGCGTAGAAAATGCTGATTTTTCCTTGTCTTTTAAGGCTAATTGCCAAAATCCTGATATTGTGTCCATAGTCGAAAAATATTTAGTTTGTCCCATCAGAATGAGCGCTTCTTGCACTAGAGGCAAGGGATAAGGGTCTGTTTTGGTAATTTTATTTAATTTCCGATAGTCAATCACAAGGCGCCATGAATTTGGCTCTTTCTTTTTAACCAATAAAGCGTGTGCTGACCAGGGCGATTTGGAATGAGCAATTATTTCATGTTCTAACAGTTCGTCAATAATTTTATTCATTTGTTCTCGCTGTGCATAAGGTATCCGATAGAGCGCTTGATATATAGGGCTAGCGTCTCCCGTGTGAATCTCATGTTTCACCACTTGGCAATATCCCAAATCGTAGTCGTGTGTTGCAAAGACAAAATGATATCTATATAATAGATCTAATAGAGGCTGCTTGTGGTCCTTTCCAATGTGAGAAGATTTTTATTTAGTCAAATAGTTGACTAAATTTCTCTCTTGAGAGCTTCGGAGTAGAGCGTGAATCGACTGAATTCAGAGCGAGGGTAGAGTCTTCTCTCGCTCCCACAAAAGTTCCGACACATTCACCTTTTGACAATTTTCGAGGCTGGGTGGAAAAATTAGTGATCTGAACAGGTACTTGTCCTCCCCTTTTTGTTTTGGCTAATATATCGGCGCATACTACTCCCTCTTGACTAAGGGTTGTGGATTCTATGATCCCGAGTTTGCCTCTCTGCTTTATGCCTGAAATTTTTGCCATAGTGACAAGTTCCGTTCTCGGGGGAAGATTACAGTCTCCTAACAAAATCACATCTGGAGAGTGTTCTAAAGAGGTAGGGTTAGACAAAGTGGCGTTGGGACTCGCATGTTGAGAGTTGATAGGTGTACCTCGCTGATCCCGGCTTCCCTTCACCGGCGCGAGGGTCATTGAGTTCCTCACCTCCGGAGCCGACCGGAAGTTAATCTCCTCTCCCTCGGGCAGAATTAATTTTTCTCTCGCTAAACAAATCATGAACCCCTTGGCCGTAATGATGTCTCTCCCGAGGAGTCCATCGCAGGGCGTAGTTATGTGATCATCTACTATGTAACATAAATAAGAGAAGCGCAAAGGCCCAATCCCAATCTGGAATTGTCTAGCTCCATACGTTTTTATTACATGGCCGGTAACGCTTTGAAATAATGTCTTTCCTTGTCTGGGGTTTAATTCAAGGTGAGCTACTCTCTCTGCCAGCGATTTAGATAATAGTGTTACTTTGGAGCCAGTATCGATAGCCAATCGGGCAGGATATCCATTAATTTTGCAAGCTAAACTTGGTTCCGAGTCTCGATGTAGAGACCTAATTGTTCCTCGGTTTTGAATTCTTGACGGTGCTTTGCTCCTCATCGGAGGGATATTCGGTTCGGACGACTGGAACCGAGATCCGGAATTCCTAGTATATTGGGAGTGCCCCGATGCATGGCGGGAGTAATCTGCCACTTCTCGGAAGGGCCCCCTTTTTAAATTCCTCCCGTTAACTTTATTGATTCGCTCGTATGCCTGACTATTAGGAGGGGTTGCGTTTCTTCTCATTTGGGGGTCTCCTTGACCTCTATACCTCGTAGGAATATTTCTCGCACCGTATCGAGGCGGATATACAGGTTCTCGACGGTCTCGATTCTCATTTCTCGCTCTCCCTCTAGCTACTTCTCTGGTCCCTCGGGAGTTGTCGCTCGCTCACCTGGGTAAGTATTGTGATCGTGAATCTTGGTAGCTCCGAGAATGCCAAAATGGCGGAGTTCTACGTCAGCCACCTTCCGAGGTTCCCAATTGCCTTAATTGCTCTTGGATATTCTCCAAGGTTTCCTCCAACCGATTTGAACTAGCAGCGTTAGCCTCATCCCCAGTTTCCTTTGGATTATTTATGGCCCGGATTATCGCTCAAGGTTTTCCCGTTAATTGTTCGATGGTTTCTTCACTGACGGCAACTCGCACAGCCATATTGAATGTGTCTGGTTTTCTGCTCATTACGGGTCTTTTTATGCAATCATTTAGCCCACTAAGGAATTGCACCCTTAACCTCTCGTCCCTCTCTTTTTGTTGGCATCGTTTAATGACGGCTGCTTCTCGAGCATCCTGACTGGTATGTTCGATGACAGTTTCGGCGGCTAAAGTTTGTAGGCGTACGGCGTACATTTGTACATCTTCGTCTCGCGCCTGTACACAGGCGTGGAATTTTTGAAGCCTCAATGAGTATGGAACTCTTTCGAATCGTTTAATCATGAGTTTCTTAAACTCGTCATATGTTTCCACCGCTTCCATTTTCTCATCTTTCCAGGCAAAATCTCGGGCTATCCCCATTAGTTTTAATTTAGCTATGCTTAAGCATTGCATCTTAGTCCAATTGGTCAATTTGGCGATCTCATCTATGGCCGCGAGGTAATCTGTAATCTTAAGCCCATCCTCGCCGCCTGAGAATGAGGGGATTAAAGGAACAAGGGCTCCTAATCCACCGACGCCTGCACCACCGATGGCCTCTCCGTGCGCGGGATCCTCTGCTCCCTGCGCGGGTCCTTCTGCTCCTGCCTCCATCCTAGACTTGTTTCAGACTATTGATTCATACGGTAGGGCCTACGGGGCCTCAAATATCCCACTTCTGACACCAGTGTGACTGGGGGGTCGGCACCTCTTTGGTGTCACGTCAGGTCTGACACCACCGTGTCTCGGCTGACACGGAAGCCGCCGCGATTCTACGATCGGTTGCGCGAGCGGTCGCGTTTTTCGGGCGATTGGATTTGGGTTGGAGGACAGGAGATAACAGAGGCCATTTTAACAAAACATAACGTATATTTAATTGGAACAGGATTCATGTACATTATCAAGGGTCTAGTGACGCGATTTCGAAAGAGAGAGCTTACAAACAAATTCGCGTGGTGATAAATACCTTGTGAAAGGATATTCGTAGATTCTGGCAAACGGAGGGCGACGTTCCAGTCTCGGCAAAAGTCTTAGTCCTGGCGTTGGGCCTACGATGATTTCGGTAACGGCAGTTGGAACTAACGGGTTCGGCGTTGCTATCCTTAGTCCGCGGGACTCGGCACAAAATCCAGGGAAGGTAGCGCACTATGAAAAAAATACTGCTGCACGAGAGGCTATCCGAGCGACAACTGCCCGAATTCTCGTAGCATTGTTGTTCTTTTCGATGCACTTTAGGGTGAAGGTGATGAGAATTGCGTCTGAGAACTAAATAGAGAATATGTTCTCACGTAGAAAGTTGACAGTTAGTCGTTAAGCAAGTGACAACAAGACGACAATTATGACATCATGGAAAATTTATTGTAGGTCTAAAATTCAGACACTTACACAGGCATATTATGCTTTGAGTTTTGAAAAGGATATAAACATTGTATAAACAGTAATAAAAATCATAATATATATGGGGAAAAATGCTCCTAAACATTAAACATGTCAGACATGTTTAATGTTTGACATGTTTAAAAAGTTCCTTTCAGAAAATTTTGAAGTAAAGGATATCAGACATATTTGGTGCTCCAAAGATGTTGACAAAGAAAACTTGCAGGAAGGAATTGTTAAAAATCAACAACTAACACAATACATTGTGTTATTTGTTGATGAACAACTAAACGCATCAAAAGTAAAGTGAAAAAAGCGCTGAAAATGTAAGAGTCTAACATGAGCAATAGGGAAAAATGATTGGGTGCACAACAGATTGCATTTATGCTTTGAGTACATTTTCTCACTGTGTATACAGTTTGAACTTTGAAGCTTTGTTTGAACTCCAAGATGAATTTTTGTCAAATTTAGCATTTGAAGTTAGAGTCATTTAAGGTATGAGGTACCACTGTCCTTGGTCCATGCACATTACATTCTTATGAACAAAGCTCATCCAGGTAGGCTTTTTTTTCCTTCTTAATTTAAATTTTTCATATCCCTCCATAATGGTGCTAGATGGGAACCTTTTTATTGCATCTTTACTGTTCTTTCTGATCTTTACTGTACTGTATGATTTGCAGAATTTGAAGCCTCACTCTTAGAGGATTGCCCCAGTGCCATCCTCTGGGTCATGCCACTTCTTGATGCTCAACTCTGGGATCCTGTCTTTTATTCTAACTATTCTGACTTCTCTGACCCTGGTATACTGACCTATAATGCATTGGTCTACTTGCTGTCATATTAAGATATTGGAGACATTTTTCTACCAGACAGGTTACTTTTTATAACCAGTCTAGGTAGCAACCTTGGTGGAAAAGACCTACATGGCCAGAACTGCCATATGAAGTGAAGAGACACAGCAAGATAACCTTCACTTCTGCTGGTTAGACTAAATGCATAATGATGCAGCAAAAAGTCAAAATAGCATTTTTGACTAAACATGCTTAAAACTTATTACAATTAACTTCTTGCTCTCTTATTAGTAATTACAATTTTTAATTGTATTTTTTAATTTTGTATTGTAGTATTTTAATTAGGGAATCAATGAGCCTGTGAATAAATATCTACTATGTATAAAAATATCAGTGTTATATTATTATGTGATATATCTATTATAAACACAAAAAATGAAATAACATTTATAAAAGAAGGAAATGTAGAACCAAAATCTAAAATGTATAGTGGCTGTTGACATAATTGTCTATGTATGTGATATGTTAACTTTGGTTATGTAGTATTGTATAATTGTATTTTAAATGGGTGGTTGTCATATTTGTTGTATGAGTCTTGTTATTCAACCTTTTTTAAAAATACTTATAGACCAAAAATTCTAACCGAAGAGAGCCAAAAATGTTTTGGCTGAAATGCATTTTAGTACTGTCTATAGGATATACATACATTTGTTATGATTATAGCTGCTAAATAGCTCAATCTGTGATAAGCTCTATACATATAATACAGTAGTATTAAAAATTGTAATGCTTAAAACTGTTTTTTTCAATAGTTTACATAGGTCCCAGTCTGCATTGATCAAACAAAATGCAAAAACATGTTAAATCAGAATTAAATACTTTTTGACAAAATGTTTTGTCTAAAGATATTTTTGTTTGATCATTGTGTGTTGAAATGTTTTAGTATACAGCAAAATACTTTTAAATAAAGACATTTATACCTGAGGAAAGTGGTCCGTTGACAGGCATAATTATACAAGTTTAAGTATGCTTAAACCTGTTGGATGTGCAAACATGGATTCTAGCTCAACATTTTCTTGTGTGCATGATTTTATAGCTGACTGGATGTTTTTCACATGTTGCTCACATTTATATGTGTAGTTGATTATGATAAACTAAACTAGTAGTTCTGTAGATTAGTATCATTTTTTGTATTTTATCTTTTGATTACATTCTAATTGTTATTAAACAATAATAGCTTAATTGAGTAAAATTTTGAAATTTGGTTTCATCTTCTAAAAATTTTTGAAGAGTATTTTTTTTTTTTTTTTTGATTAATTGGGTGCATCCAAACACACTTTTTGTCTTTCTGACATACACCTGCATCCATTGCCAAGTAAGAATTGCACACACTTCATTGTTGGAATACATTATGATTGGTATAGTGTTGCCACCAGGCCAGTTTTTTAAATTCATGGTTCAGATTATTTATTAATTTGTCCGGTTTTCATAGAAGTTGTGAAATTATGATGAAACAAAATAAATTTATAAAAATATTTGCGAGTATTTTATTTTAATAGTTAAAGACTTCACACCCCCATTGAAACTTATCCCCCCATCTTATCTCTAGGCTAAGAGTGACAAAAAATGTACAGTACTTTGAAAATTTTAACTTGCAAAATCTCTGGCAAATAGGGACTTGTGTTGGAACAAACCTAATAACTGGTTTAAGACTGGCATGAGCATTGTTCAGTTCTTGGCTGTAAAATGATGTTGCACATGCCTCATACGGTTTCAAATTCAAACCAGTCGGGGACTTATGTTGGAACAAACCTATTGTTCAGCAAATGTGACAGTTTCAGTTTACAAGTTTATAATTTCTATTTTAATTATTTTAATAATATGACAACTCAAGAAATTTAAAACCTCAGGAATATCATGTACATGTCTACCTTCTAATAAAAAAATATTTATTTTCTATTCACAATAGAAAAACCTAATTTTTTTATTTCTAAGTGTAACATTCTATTAGGATATTTCAAAATGTCTGAGTCAGCAATTTTGAAAAGGTGGCAACACTGGATTGGTACTATGAGATAGCGTGTGTTTTTTTTATGCAGCACTTGAGAAGTGCTTTTAGCAAACACTCTGAAACCCATTTCTAAATGGTCACTGCTGCTCATGACATCATTTTGTTACATTTTTGCCGTACATGTTTTATGCCCATACAATGTTGAAATTGGAACATCTGATCACTGCACATGTGTGAAAAAGTGTAGCAAGCAGTAACATAACTAGAAATTTCAGTCCCTTAAGCAAAATATGGTAAAGAGCCTTCTGATGATTAGGCCCTAGCTCTTTCATATTCATGGTAGTAGAAGAATTTACAAATTTTACAAAGTAAAATTTTTAAATTGCCAATTTTAGAAAATAATAATAATTTACTTGCAACAAAAGAAATTTTTAATTTTAATAAGTAAATAATATCAAACAAAAAAGAAAAAATGTGCAAAAAATAATCTACATAAAAATTTAGAAACAAAATAAAAATTTATTTGTAACAAAAAAGTAAAGATAAAAAAGATTACAAAATCACAAAGGAATTACAAAAATCATAGCAATTGCATATGGATTACAGCCAGTATTTTAGTTAAATAATTGGATTAATGGATAAATAAAATATGTTCTACATCCAACAGATTAAAATTTCAAATTTATTATTTTTACTAAATATATATCACATAATTGATGATGATAGACAATGTATTCTTTCTCATCATATTATTAGCTAACTACAATCAGACCGCATTGTTTTTCAAAAATGCAGAATGTAATATTTTCATGTAAAACAATAAAATAGTTCCAAAAGTGAAACAAAACAGCTATTCATAAATTTCATGTTATTATTATTTGCATAATATATTGTTGTAATGTAAAGTGGTGTTATTTTTCAATGGTGCAAAATGATAAGTGTAATCAGTTTGATTTTGATTTGTTGGGATGAGGTAGTGCAACATTCTTGCAATCTGCCAAGGAGGGAGTTCTCCCAAGGAGGATTTTCAATAGGAAACTAGCTCCTATTAAGCAGTTGGACAAGTGGAGAAGACCCATAAAACTTCTGTGGCCATCTCATTGGTCAGGTGCAAACCTACAACCAACTATCAATGTTCAGCAGTTTTGAGTTTAAGTACTTGATTACCAGTGGCTGAGTAAGTAAAACTTTAAACCACCGAGCATTTGGGAATAAATTGTAAAAACTGTCTAAATTAATAGTATACATTTAATATGAATTGTTCCTAGTCAGAACAAATGCAGATAAGAAATAATATTTTTCTTATATAATTAAAAAATGTTTCATATTTGTATTGTTCTGTAGAAACTGTGCCCAGGGCATGGTCTGGACTCTCTTTTGTTATGAGTCCTTAAGCATTGCTTAACTGTGCTTAATAGTAGTTAAGCCACTGGTAAAAAGACGTTTTGTAGAAAGATGTTTTACTTGATCCATCATCAAACAAAGTTAATTTCCTTGAAATTAAAACATTTTGTTTAATGACATTTTGACTTATTCAATGTGCACTGCACTTTACATGCTGTTTAACATTTTAGATTTTAAAAGTTCTCAGCTTTTTTTTATAAGCTTTAAAAAGTACCCAGCCTAATCTAAACTTAATATCAAATTATATGAATAAATTTTGGATTTATATATATATATATATATGTATATATATAAATCCAAAATTTTAAACAAATATTACTATAGTAGATTCATAAGGTCTTACTATAAATATGTTTAAAATTTTGTAGTATTTGTTTAAAATAAATATTCCTATCTCATAATTTTGAGCATAGCTACGATTACAACTTCCTCTTGCTTAATTCTAAATTAGAATAAAATGAAGACCAACTTTAATTTATTATGTTTTTTAGTTTTATATTTTGTAGAAATTAAATGTAAATATTCATTATAATGGTGATGATAGAAAATTATGACCAGTAAAAAATATTTAAAATCAAATATATTTTATTTTCCCTTGAAAATATTCATGTACCTTACCTGTTTGTTTAATCAATTATGAAATGTTACCCAACAGTTTAAAATTTATACAGACATTGGGAATACCTTGTAACTTCAGCATTTCACCAAGAAGTTAAATTTAGCTCTAGCCCTGGTTAGGGCTAGCACAAGTCTTCTATATAAATTAGCTGGCATAGCTTAACTATAGTTTAAACACTGCAAGACATTCCATTTTGGAACATATTAACCTGAAGATCTATGTAGATTGAAAGCATTTTTTAAAATCTGTATTAAACTATGCTGGAATTTCATTTGTAAGGTTCAAAGGTTTGCATTTTTTATGACATACTTTATTCCAGTCTTGCAGTATTTGAACTATAGTTAAGCTATGCTGGCTAATTTATTTAGAAGACTTGGGCTAGCCCTAACTAGGACCAGACCTAAATTCAACTTCTTGGTGGAATGCAGAAGTTACAAGGTGTTCCTGATGTATATAAACTGTATTCAGCTCCCAGTAGGATGTGAATCCTTACTACCTAAGTTAAAATTTATATAGTAAATTGCATATTATCATTAACAATGTTTTAATCATGCATAGTAATAAGCTGTTTCTTTTCTTTTGATCAAATTTTACGAGCTCTATGACAGCTTTTCTTTTCCACTAGACTTATTACACCATCAATTAGGAACAGGACAATCTTTAGAAAATCATATTTTTATTTCCTAGAGTATGCATTTCGGACTTTGAGTCCCTTATCAACTCTTTGTGATGTAACTGTTTAGGAAATAATACATACAAGTTAACACAAAATTTTTGCTCTGTTACAAAATTTGTAAAAATTTTTTAACTTACGTGGTTATGAGAAGCACAGAAATGGTGATGATTGATAAAATACAGATGATAATTATTAATTTACATGTGTTTGCTATAACAATAGTTAGAATGTTAATGATTTACAAGAACAATATATATATATAACATAGATGTAAAAATTGTGAACTTATGGTAGATATGACGGTACGAAACATAAAGTAGTAATAGCAGTGAAAGGCAAACAAAATACAGTCAAACCTGTTTTTATGCGCTCTTTTTATGTGCGATTTTTATTTGTGCGATTTTTTTAATGCGAATTTTTAATTTGTGCGGTATAGTTGGCGACTAGTCTCGTGCGATTCGTCATGTCTCACGTTGACTTATTATAGCTAAATAAACTTATTATAGCATAAATGCACTTATTATAGTAATATTATTGCATGAATATGCGAAAAATGAAATAATTTACTTTTTAAGTCAACAAAACACCACCTGGACAAAAATATGTAAAACAGACGATAGACCAGACGATGCAGTCAAGTGCTGACATCTGTTGTCAATAAATTCTATTTCGTACGGTTTTGAGTTATTTTCTATGTTAGACTTTTTTTATGCGGTCCCTGTTGACCGCATAAAAACAGGTTTGACTGTACATAAAAAAAAGTATTCTGTTAAAACCATAATATTTAAAACCGTGACATTGGAAACTGTTTTACCATTAAAACAATAAAATACACATGTGCACTGTTAAAAGAATAAGATTATAAACTTATTTACAGTAAAATCACAACACGATGAATCAATCAATAACATTTATTAGTATAAGGCAACAGCCTGTTACAAAGGGAGTTCCACTTTTATACCACAAAAAGACAATTGTTTACATCTAAGTATCAAGGAAATTTATAACACAACTATACAAATTGTATATAAATTGATATGTTGCTTCATGGAGTAATCTGTACATTGCATCCAACAAAACTCATTCATTTAAACTTACAAGATCATATTTGTTTTAACTCATAACTCTTCTCACACTTGCAAATCAGATGATATTTAGAAAATGACTTGTTACATTTTGGGCATAAATTATTCGCATATATATAAAATTTGTTATCTATCATTAGTGTATCTGTGTTGAGCTGAAGTTGGATAAAAAATCTCTTCACTCTAAATGGTAGATTCGATAATATATAACTGTTGATGTTTGGATAAAGTAATAACAGGCTATAACAATTTAATGATAATTGTGAACGGATGTCTTCTACATCTCGTGACAATAAAATATCAAGTATATTCTGGATTAGTTGCTTACACAACTCTTCACTGAGTTCTGGTGAGAAAATGTATGGTTCAATTGAACAGCCAAAACTATTAATCATTTTAGAAAGTTGAGATATCTGGTTCTTTTTGGAAAATTTTAGTATGGATTTTTTATGTAACTGATGTAAGAGGTTGGATGTAATTTCACTACTGTCTGTTAAATTCATAAACAATTTTATACATCTTTTAATAAAAAATGCTGTAGGACCATATCTGCTTACCTCCAGTCTTAACACACTTCCTGGGATTCAAAATATTTTCTGTAATTTGAAGATTGGGTAATATACATTAATATTATTCCAAGAATTGTAGCTCCCCACAAATTTTGGAGTTTGAAATTTAATCCTATTAAAGCAAAAATAATCCATGGTTTAACTTGAACATACCTCAAATAACCCAAAGATCTCTTTATTAGTAATAGTAAGCCACCTGCTGGTCTACCGAATCTCTGCATCTTATGTGCGGCACTATGTATTATCCAAAACTTCTCTTGTAAACCCAAGTTTTCTAGATTATTTGTATTGATCATCCAAGTTTCAGAGATACCAACAATATCGTTTGACATTAAATATTGTTTTATGGATTGATCATTTACTTTTTGACCAAACCTCGGATGTTCCAAAAAGTGATGTATAAATTTCTGGAATCAGCGCAATAACTCAGCTCAGAAGAAATTGAAATTATTGAATTTGACTTACCTTTTTGAAGGATCACAATATTGTTGTTGCTTGTATTATTCAATTTTTCCTCACTGTCTTCCATCATTCTTGGAAAGATATAGTTGTCTGACATTTATCTCCTTATAAAAAACAGTCTAATTGGATAATTTCATTCAAATTTATATCATAAGTAAACATTGTGCCATCCTTAATATAATAGTCATCTCTTACGATGACTTTATATCCTTTGGTTTTTTCCTGGGCTATTTTAGCAATTAACTTTTGTCTCCTGACCCTTGATCGTTTACATAAATCAGCCGAAAATATAATATTCACCTTGAACCTATTCGATAAATTTGGCTTGGCTTTCCAGAATGCATGTAAGATTAAATTCCTCTCATAAACAGAGTTGAGGGTAATTTTAACTACAGACTTAGCATCATTTCTGGATATTCTGACTAAACTAATCAAACTACATTCCTCTAAGCCTAAATCATTCCTAATAAAATGAGATATCTCGTTAGAAGGATTGTCAGTCACAAACGGGAAGTCAAAAATTATAATGTTGTTTCTCGTTTTTTCATTTATTAACTTGTCTAATTGAAATTCTAACATACCTCTCAACAGTCTGTCGTTACTGATGACCTGATCCAGTTTTTCCATTTTACGAGACACATTTTTTAAGTTCTCCTTTAGGTCGTTATGTTCCCTCTTCAATAAACTTAGATCTTCCTTAATTGCTTGCAGGTCAACATTAAGTTGTGTGTACTTCTCCTGGATTAAATCATACACTGCTTTAATGGTATATTGTGACTCTTCAACAAGATAATCCTCCGCTACTACTGATGGTGTAAAATAATCCTGAATATTTGTATCTCTTATCACCACTGGTTTTCCTTTTTGATGGAGTTTCTTCGAATAGAACATGTTCCTCCTCTACAAATTCAGATAAATTACCCCTTACAGTTTCTCTAGTATAACCTTTACGAGGTCTTCCACGTCCTCTCTTTTGCATATCTGTACTCTCTTATGTCCGAAGGGGATCTCAATAAAGGGCCAAGATTGGGCTCTATCTCTGAAATTATTAGGAGACATCTAATTAACCTTAAGCACAATCTACTCATTTTAAATTGAATCATCAGATAACTCTTCATTGCGTTTGTATAAATCAGAAGCACTTCAACAATACTTCAAGGTTAAGCAAAAAGTCACCAGCAGCGTCGACAACCACGCCAACTCCCCCCATAACACGATGAAACGATTCACAGAAATAACAAGAAATTTGCCGCCATTTACCTTTTTATTTAAACACTCCCCCCTTGCGCCCCCTCTTGGTCAAATACGGATACTATGTTTCATGTAATTTTTGACCAGTATTATTAATCATCATTCTGTCTTTGTTTTTAGTATTTCTAAATGTTCATACCATCTTTTTTTGTGTATTGGATTTTTTTTTAACAATTTTTATGGTGTCCTTAATAATTTGGCAACCTTCACTGTTACAATGAACTGCGAAAGCTGAACTATTATTATATTTAATTGCAGCTATGTGTTCTTTAAACCAAACCTTCAAATCTCTGCCAGTTTCACTATGTAAAATTTAGGAGCAGTGCAGCTACAACTGAGTTTGTAAATAACATTTCTCTGGTCCCATATATTATTATCATTATCATAAGTGTTTATCTTCCTATTCAAACTAGGGATTTTTTCGGGCACTAAAATTATACCATATTTGTTTGATTTAAATTTGATTCTTTCAAAAACATTTTGTTCATATGGAATTTTAAAAAATTTATAAGTGGGTTGTGCTTTCATGTTTGTGTTTATTAGTTTTCCTATTATTGATCCAGTTGTTGATTATGCATTTTCTGTAACCATTCATTAAAAACATTTTTATTACGTTATGTATTTCAGTTGTTTTATCAGTTTCATTAGTAGTACATTGTATGATTTTGTCAATGTACATGTAAAAAATGTTTTTCTTGATGTAACTGGGTACTTCAAAAGTGTAATGCATGACACTATCAACAGTACAGGCACTGTGACAGTTTTTTGTATTTTTTAAAACTGGTTTTGTTGTTAAGTCTAGTGATGAGAATGTCTGAAAAAGGTAACTGGCAGTTATTTTTGGGTTCTAAATCAAATTTTATATTTGTGTGTATTTTATTAACAAGTTCTAGAATCTGGTCACATGTATGATATTATTATTGTAAACAATGAAGCAGTCATCCACGTAGCATTGTAGAACTATAATGTCCATAATGTTGGCGACTTTCTTATCAATGTTGGACATGCTAAGTTCATCTAAAATGGGATCTATTACTGAATTCATCAGGATGCCATCATTTTGCCTATAGAACTTATCGTTGCTAATAAACTAGTTATTTTTAACACAAGGATTATCATGTCTATAATTCATTGGTTACAGTTATGAGTTTTCAATGTTTCTAAAATTCTGTTATGTTTTATTGACGGATACATGTTGCATACGTCTAGGGAGGCTAGTCTATAACTTGGCTTAAACATTAGTTTTTAATTTTTGTATGAAACTATCATGCTTTAGATACTATGATGCAATTTATCTAAAGTGTTTAATTTCTTCTTTAAAACTGATTCAAAATTATAAAATATGAGTATATAGCCTTTTGTCTACTAAATGTCTGTACAAAACGGGGTCTTTATGAGTTTTGACTTTATAGGAAAACTTCGGTATCTTGTTCTCTCCTCTTAAGATAAATTGTTTTTCAGTCCTATTAATAAGGTTTTGCTTTTCAAGTTTATCAAGAGTTGATTTTAATTTTTTGTTAAGTGAGTCAGTACGGTTGTTATTTAGTTCTTTGTGCATATCTTGGTGTAGTAATTGCCTGTAGATGTTTTTATTGTGACATTTATTATTTGTTTTGTTTTATCTGCTTTGACTATTATTAAGTTGTTATCTTTTAAAAAATTTTTTAGATTCTCTATTTTATGCTTATAGATTATTATTTTATTTTTTCTATTTCTACTGATTTTATACTTAAACAGTTTGTGCTGTAGTTCTTCTCTTAATTTGATTTTTTGCTCTTGTGTTGTTGGTGAAAAACTAATGATATTTTCTAAGCTAACTGTCCAATTGTTTCTATCAACAATGATTGGACCATTAAAGTTTAATCCTTTGCTTATCCGATAAATAACAACCTTCTTTTATGTTCCAGCAATATTCTATTTCGTAAAAAAACATTTTCAACTGCCTTCAGCAGCCATCTTCAGTTAACCAGTACAAAAGAACATAGAATTCTAAAATACGCACGTGGCGTTCTAAACGTATGAAAATTAAATGAAATTTGAATGCGCTCATGCCGATCGTCGGTAACGCGCATACACGCTAAAAACAGCGTTAGCAATGTGTTAAGTAGACGGAACATCAAAAAACGCCGTTTTTAGCGTGTAAGCGCGTTACTGACGGAACATCTTAAAAAAACGCCGTTTTTAGAGTGTATGCACGTTACCGACGATCGGCATGAGCGCATTCGAATTTCATTTAATTTTCATACGTTTAGAACGCCACGTGCGTATTTTAGAATTCTATGTTCTTTTGTACTGGTTAACTGAAGATGGCTGCTGAAGGCAGTTGAAAACGTTTTTTTACGAAATAGAATATTGCTGGAACGTAAAAGAAGGTTGTTATTTATCGGATAAATAATTCCAGTAAGCTTTGTTTATTTAATCCTTTGCTTAGTAATTTACTTGCATGAGTCGGTATTTTAACATTAGTTAGGTTGACGATTATGTTATTCAGCCAATTTTTCCTTTCTTGGCTGGTTGGATAATTAATTTTTAAACAAGTTTTGGTATTTTTTTATTATTATAAAAAATACCAAAACATTAATTTTTTAATTTTTATGGTTAGTTTTTTAACCCTATATTTTTTTGTGCCATATAAACAGATTTCATTATTATTTTCTCTGTGATTACAACATCATGTTTTTTCATGTCTCTAACTATACTATTTCTTAATTTTAAGGTTGGTAGGGATATACCTTCCCTAAGACACATTCTTAAATACCAAATGTCGACATTTAACTGATACCTCCTCATTTTGCAAGATTTTTTCTCTTGATGCATTGCATTCTCCATTCCAGTTGTCTTCTGTTTTTTGATGGAATATAGGCATTTTCATAATATTCAATGATTCTGTAATACACTTGTATTCAATTTTACGAGCTCTATGATGGTTTTTCTTTTTCACTAGACTTATTACACCATCAATTAGGAAATAAAAATGTGATTTTTCTAAAGATTGTCCTGTTCCTAATTGATTGTGTAATAAGTCTAGTAGGAAAGAAAAGCTGTCATAGAGCTCTTAAAATTGAATACAAGACTAGGAAAGAAGTGTGTTACAGAATAATCAATTAATTACTAATTCAGTACTATTCAGTACTAATAATATATAAAGCTATAAATTAATTTCTAGAATTGTTTGAATTTTACATTGGTTGTGAGCCATTGCTGATATAATTGAAGAAACTCGTCCACTTTGTTAGTGCTTCAAAGCTGTTAATTAAGAATTGAGGTGACTTTAACTATTAGATCCTATTCAATGAAAAATAATAGTTCATGTTATTTTATTTAGGTCTACATACACAGTGAACTTTTTCTTCTTTCATAACTGCAAGTGACAAGTTCTTGTGACAATTCTTGTTAATAGTATTGATGAGACTGTGGTTTAAAATAACATATATAACATTATACGTAACTTAAGTATGTAATAAATTGCATTATTTTTTGGTTTCTTTTCTATACTGCATATATTATCATTAAAAAATCATATTCACAGCTTAAGTATACTACTTTGCATATCTGCTGAATGCTTTTTGGTATATACCAGAGGTGGACAAGCAAGAGTTCAGTGGGAGCCAAAATGTAGGTTTTGCATAATCATGGGAGCTGCAGTTCTGTACTGTCATGGTGGATAGTATGGTAAGGCAGGAAAGGATAGGGTGTCCCCCATCTGGGTCGAGAACTTGTTTTAAAAGAATAGATTTGAAATGTCAATTTAATTTATTGCACCAACTTGGAAATAAATTACTAAATATTACATATATGTATATAATTACATATTTTCACAAAATTGTGGAAATAAAATTGTAAAAATAATAATAAAAAGCAGAAATTAACACTTTCAGCAAGAGCTGCTTATAACTCAAAAAGAGCCGCATTTGCTCATGTCTGATATATACCATAGGTGGTGCAATTTCCAAGGCTATTGCTATAGTTTTAAAACCAATTGTAAAAATACTATAATAAAACTACTTAATGCAGAGCGTTGTTTAGAATACACTTACTGAGTGTAGATATTATATTTGTTACATTATTTAAAATAAAACTAGTTTTAAATAACTATTTTCAGATTCCCAAGCCAGAAAAACAATGGATGGTGTTTTGTGTGCATAATGATAAAGAGCCACTTTTAGAATTCTATGACAATCGTCGTAGTGCATATTCTCATAATCCTACAATGAGTATCTCACTGATAAATTGTCTTCATATTTCTCCTTCAATTTATCCTCAAGAAGAAAATGATCATGAATTTGTTATTACCTTGGGTACTGAAATTCTTCGGATAGCAGCTTCATCTAGGCAAGTATTTGCTCTGTTAATATTCCATTCTATATTACTCTGTCTGTACAGTAGAATTAATCTATTAGAAAGTTCTTTCTTCACAAAAAACCCTTGCTAATAGGTGAACTTTCTAATAAACAAATTCCCTTCAGAATACAGTACTATATTTATTTACTTATTAATTTCTTAATTATTTACAGTTTATTACAAAAAAACTCTGTAATTGATGTCTATATTTTTTATCAATGGACAAATTTGTTAAAAATTCTTCAGCTTTGTACAAAGAGTGAAGTGCAGTCAAGCCATTATAATGGGATTCAAGGAACTTTTTCAATGTTTCCAAACCTCAGATGCTTGGGCATGATCACAGCTTCATTTATAGCCTCTTCTACATCGCTTTCCTTCATCGCTTGAATTTCATCTTTGCATACTGCAGACGGGATTGTTTCTTCTGAGAACATTTCAGCTATGATAAAGTTTGCATCACTGTCTAGGTATTCATTAAATTTCATTCGGAATTCAACTGTCATTTAGTGATTTGTGTCATCATGCTGTAGTTTATTCTGTATATGCACTTCTTCTTCAAGAATGATGTCAAATCTAACATGTCGAAAACAGTTCATTATTGTTTCCTTGGTTACTGTTTCCCATTCAGCTTTAAGAATGTGTACTGCCTTTAAGAAGTAAGTTATTTCAAAAGGACAATTACAGTCCACTGTTGCAGTCATCTGTCAAACTAGCACTGACTTGTAACATTTGAAGTTGCAGATAACACCAGTTTCCATTGGTTGAGTATATGAGGTGGTGTTTGGAGGCAGGAAGAACGTTGTAATTCTAGTTAGTCCTTCAATTGGAGGGTGTGGTGGACGATTATCAATTATTAATGCAATGTTTTGTTTGTTTATGGCCATACATTGATTAAGTTTTTGTACATATTGCGTGAACAATTCTCCAGTCATCCAAGAACATTAATTTGCCTCTTACATGACAGAGATAAGCTCACCATAAAAACAACATGGCATTCTGCTCTTTCTTCTTACAAGTAAAGTTTTTCACCAAGTGCACTGGCACCACAAAGAACAGTGATGTGTTCTTTGGATAGCTTGACTCCAGCACACAGAGCATCTTGAAATTGTGAGTTTTATTTGGTAATAGCTGCCAAAATGATCCAAACTCATTGGCATTGAAAATGTCTGCTAGATTATACTGGTGTAAAATTACCAGCAGAATATTTGTTTCCCGATCAACAACAATATTGCTTGAAACTGATGCTGCCTCTCTAAGGAAAAGCAAATTGTTTTGCTTTTCCTTGGAGCTAAGGTCCAGATAGTCCAGCTCAGCCAGCAGCTACATTGTGAAATTATTCAAGAGGGCTTGGTCTATCTTCTCCATGTCAAAATGTTTGTGCCACATGGCTGTTGGCTTTGTCTTTTCAAGCTCAAGCTCTCTTGCAATTTTATTTTGTTGTTTTTTATGCATGAAATGCTAAACATGCTAAATTTTTTCTCAACATTTTTTTGCTTTCATCCATTTTTAAGCAACTGCACAATTTCATATTTTTGTTTTAAATCCAAATCATGTCTTGGCCTTTGTCATTCTTCATCTCAGCTCAAGGTCAAATATGCAGTCCTTACTATGCAGCACAGCAAGCATAGGACATGTAACCCATTAGATGAAGGGAAGCAGGTGGGGAGAGTGTGTATTGTCAAAACTTGCCAATAGGTAAACTAAGTTCATAGATGGTACACAAAAATAGCTTTCTAGTAGGAAAATTTTGCCAATATGCAACCTGCTATTGCAATACAACTAGCTAAACTACATTAAGATGTACAAGATTGTACTTCTTATAGAAGATTGTACTTCTGTAGAATATCTTGCTTTTTAAGAACTTTCTAATAAACATATTCTACTGTAACTCTGATAAGACTAACTTTCTCTAATTATAGAACAACATTTAATTTATATTTTAATTTATTATTCCATAACTTTAAAAATTTAGAGAGCAGATGATTGAATGGATGGATACACTGAAAGTTAAATTGAGAGAAATGTCAATTTTAGAGGTATTACAATTATTTATGCATTTTAACATGTGGAAATAAAACATTCTTTTGTTGATTAATATAGTATTAATTAATATAGCCAAAGGATAATGTATACAGCAGAGAACCTGGTACACCAAAACTTGAATGTATTCCTCAACAACAACTTACTCCTACACAACAGACAGAAGGTAAAATGTTATTAAATATTTAGAAATGAATAATCACTTTATATTCTATTTATAAATATATGTTTGTACAGATATGATATATTTTACTTTTATATGTCAACTTCTTTTAATACATGTTGTTTTATTAGATCAAATTCAACATAATGAGAGAGATTATCAACACATAAGACATTCAGAACCTGTTCAGTCAACTAATACTAGAAGTGTAAATGAAAATTCTGTTGCAATAAATTCTTCTCCACATTCAAATAATGTAATGCCAACTGTATTAACTCAAGAAAGAGAAGATGCTTCAAATGCAGCTGTTTCATCTACTTCAAATATTTTTAATTTTGATTTTGTCTCTAGTAACTTGTATGAAAATGCTGCAGTCCAAAATTTAGAAATGGACTCAAATCAAGATGATTGTTTTTCAGAATCTTTACCAGTGGTAAATAATAGAGCATTATCTCTTCCAACATCTCCTATAACTTCTGAAAGTGACTCTTTATATGAACCCTTATTTTTTGTAAATGCTTCTTCACCTAGTCAGACATTCACTTCTAGAGGTATCCGTAATCCTAATTATGAAAATCCATCTGTTGTACAACAGAGGCGATCTGAAAGTGAAGTTTCTTCAAAAAGTTCTGTACCCTTAGCAAGATCATCTGTGTCATCCATGAGTGAAGTTACTGGCCATCATTCACATTATACTCCATCTCCTGACATGACTTCAAGGAGACTCAGAACATTGAGGGATGCAGTGTCTGTTTCTGAACCATCTTTAAATGTGCCACTCACACCAAATAATATTGCTCCTTCTAGAAGAATTTCTGTTGGTTCTTTACCTGAAAACCGACAATCGGGTCAAAACAATCTGAATAGAACATCTCCATCTGCACATAATCAAGAACAAAGTAGAAGTCAAAGTACTAGAACAGAAGCTCCACTACCATTAGAAGAAGGTCCACCTCCTTATGATGGATTATTTTATAATCAATGCCAAAATATGGTAAGTTACATGTTACCATAGTTATATTTCAATTTAAATTTATAATTTTTATAGTTAAATCAGTTTAATCAGTTTTTGTGTGTTATTCTGATAGGTAATTTTAATAAATCACTATATCTGTGAAAAAGTTGTGTTTACAATAGTGTGAGTACCGCCGGGAGGTAAGAGGAAGTCGGACTCACTTTCCGGCAACAGGCTAAGATGGCTAGTTTACGATTTTGAGTCCCGAGGGTCGAGACTCCTTCTGTCAGGGGAGTGTAGGGAGAGTATTAGGGGTCAATGACAAGGCAAAGACGATATATGAATAACGACACCATTTAACAATAAAACAAGATTTATTGGAATTAACAAAATGGACGAGTTACAAATGCTAATTTCCCCAATACACATAGGGGCTCTAGAGAGAGAGTTAACAGGGTGGTTTCATACCTCTTTGTAGGTTTCCATGGCAATTCAAGTTTGTTGGATGGCACACAGATATCCAAGAATTGTTCCTAGGTATCCAAGATTGGCACAAGTATAAAAGTTTGCGACTGAGACGTGACTGATAATGATACGTGGGCTCGGAAATGCGGCAGATTTGTTGATTCTCCCTGGATGGTCTTTGATGGCGTTGGTCCGGCTTTCGATAAGAGACTCCCCAAGGGGGGAAGCATCTTTTATAGCTTTGTGATGGGAAAATCGGTCAGGTGATCGATTGTTATAAATGATAAAGATTATAGGTGTTCCCAGGACCAAAACAAATGACAAAACTAGATGTTAACTATAAACTTATTGTGCAAGTCGAGCTGCATGCTGCATGGGAACAATAGAATGTTAATAGTTATTTGAAGAGGGTTTCAAATTTTCCCAGCTAAAAATTTTTCTAACCTGTTATATAACGGAGAGGAAATTAATTAAAAATTTCTTTAGGAGAATTCCAGATTTCACAATAGTGTTTTGTCTATACAACTCTGGACTTTAGAATTTTATAAAACTGAATTTTTGATTATATTAATTGGGTATAATTTTTTCTTGAAATTATCTGAAAAACAAAATTTGACAAGTCTAATGAGAAATCAGTTTATAAATTGACTTCAGAAGTTTGCAATAACATTAAGAAACTGCATAATAAAGTAAAACTTGCTGAAGATTAACACTAGAACTTTTTTAATTAGATAAAATAATGAATTAGTTGATTTTTGGAGATTTTGCATCTATAGCAGGGATTATGTAAAGGAAAAGTTATCAAATGATAACCAGTTTTCCCACATAAACTTTTATGAACTAAAAAATTTCTCTGAATATATTAATATATTTGAGTTAAAAAGTTACAAAACTTTTCCATATGATAACAAAAATAAAATTTATTATTATATATAAATAATAATTATAAATAACTCAAATTGCTTGAGTATAAGATGACTATGATAATTGTAACTACAGTAAAACCTATGTAAATTGAAATTGCATTGTACTGAATATTTTTTCCATTTTGGCAGATTTTCATGTTGGACAGGTTTTAGGATTTTTTTTTTAATTTTTAAACTATACCAGCTAAATGTCATACAGTTTTATTCTTTTTTTGTAATAAAATCACTTGATTCCAGGATTGATTTTGGGCAAGCAACCCCAGATATTTTTCATGAATATGTTAGACTCCATCCTTTCACCACCTGGTTGCTTTGAAAGCCTGACTGAACTCATGAGCTTGAAGAAGGTCCTCTTAGTGCCCATAGAGTAGAAAGAGTTTTAAAAAAATCAAAACGGGTTGCTCTTGCTGTTGTAATTGCATTATATTAATACAGAGACCAAGTTTTCCTGTGATATGGCCTTTCAAGGAATTTTAATCATCTGAAAATCAGATGAATAAACGTCACTCCCTGAACCATTGTGGGTTAATTTTACTCTGAACATTATCTATTCATAAATATATCATTTGAATAAAAATGCACTTTAAAATAGTTTTTCACCATTTTGTTATTAAGTACAGACCAAAATAAAATAAAGACTTATTTTTTAAAACTAAATTATCTATTGTAAAAGATACAAACAAAAACTTATCTACTTTCAACTAACTGAAAATTGAAACTGTATGTAGAACCAATTTTTTAAAATATCTTTTTTGTAATAAAATTTTAATACTTAGTAAGATGAAGACATAATATTTAAATAGTAAGAGGAAAATTAATTTGTATGGTCTGTCTTGGCGAGATCATCTGCTACGTAATTCAATGCATTTGT
Organism: Centruroides vittatus; assembly: GCF_030686945.1. Lineage (NCBI taxonomy): Eukaryota > Metazoa > Arthropoda > Arachnida > Scorpiones > Buthidae > Centruroides > Centruroides vittatus. The sequence goes on from NW_027122171.1 coordinate 1,512,931, forward strand.
TGCATATAGAATGAGTGTTCTTAACATGTTGGTGAATTACATTTTATGTACATATTTTGAGTCTTACAAATACACATTTCACTCAAAACATCTCTGAACTATTTTAGCTCATTTTGGAAGTGTTTCTTGAGTTTCCCCAAGATGTTTACAAAGTTGTTTACATAAGTCCTGGGGTAGTCTCTGATTATCTTTTCTGTTACTTATGTTTTCTTCTACTAATGATAGTCTTAATTTCTTAATAATCTCTTCTTTGATTAGTTTTTTCCTTTTCTATTTCATTATTCAGTATGGTTTAGCTTAGAAAAAAATTTGGTTAGTGCCAAAAGTTTAGAAATGTGTGACACATCTAAGTTTTTGCAAGTTTATCCACGACATCAACTCCACTTTTTGTTTGATTGTAAAATGTTATAACAGATGATTTCCTTTCATCTCCATGCTCTGTATCCAATTTCTAATTATAGTGTAAGGTGGCATCACATGTATGTACAGTACAAACATGCATATACTGTACATGTGATGCTTTTGGAAGGGTAATGTCTTTTTTGGAGAGTAACATCTTTTGAAGAGTTAGGAGACAGGAATAACATCTTTTTAAAATTGAAATAGAGATGATTTTTTTGCACTTTTCCTTGGACTTGCTTCTGGAAAGTTTCATAATAAGACTTATAAAATTTTTATTACAGATTAATGATATTGATAAAATTTTACAAACTATGAACTAATTTAAAATAATACATTTGTAATCAGTTCTTTAAAATTTATTTATTACGAGTAGAAATAATTTAACATTAATAATTACATTTTAATATTACATATTTAAATATCATAACTTTATTATTGAAGTATTTTCTTTATTTATATAATTATTTTTATAGCAAGGGACAAATGTAGAAAATTCATTTCATGATGAAAATGGAAGACCATTATCTCTAAAAGAAACTCAAGTTAGAAAATTACAGAAGGAAATAACTCATAAAAGTGGAGTAAGATTAATGCTGAGAAAAAAAGATTGTGTAAATACTATAGCTTTTGTAGATTGCTTTGGTGCAGTTTGGTAAGATTTTAATTTTAATATTTTGATTCTTGTTATAGAAATATAACCAAAATACAAAATTTTTTATTTCAACATTTATGTTACAAACAATAATCTTTAGATATTAATTGCTTGTTTTCTCAAAATTGTTCATAATTTAAAACTGAACATTACATATTGATCCAATGCACATAACTATATCAAAAAATCTCAACTGAAGTGTTTCAAAGAATATTTCTACAGGATCGTAATATAGTTTTGCATATTACTAACATGTTATTAATTACGTTTTAAACATTTAGTGCGACTCAAACAAAATTTCAAATAATTCGAAAGTAATAAATAAATTAATGTAGTAAAAAATTAATTTGATCTCAATCATTTAGTATTTACTACTGTATTTATTATTTTGTGTTAGTTTTTTGTGTAAGAAATTTGAGAGAGAATTACCCATGGCTGCTTTGTATTTAAGAAAAGCAATATTTAAATCAACAAGTTAATATTCTTTTAGAAATTTCTTTTGAATAAAGATGGAAAAGTTTAAAGGTGTTCAGTTTTGATTATAAACAGGTATCAACTTATGAAAAATTAAATAAAATTACATAAAAATGGATTAAAATAAAGAAAAATATATAAATTATAGAAAAGTTATGTATTTGTTTTATTTTTAAATTTATATATTCGATTTGATTTTTAAGGGTAGCAGGATGGAAACAAAAAGAACATCCTTTACTTCATAATACATTTCACATTGGTGATTGTATCATTAGCATTGCAGGGCATAGAATACACAATGTACAAGAAGCTCAGAAAGCCATCAAACATCAACCATTAATAGTGAGTTTAATAATTTATTATTATAATTCTGTGAAATATTTATATATTGTATGCAGCAAAAATAATTTTACTACTACAGGGTGCATTCAACATTTATTTTATCAATAAAATCTTTATTTAACAAAAATTTTACTTTGCCATGTAGATAAAGAAGTTGTCTTTGAATTATTGTCTTGATTAAATACTTTGAGATGTTTTCATCTTGTCAACAGATTGAATCTTCAAAGTCAGAATGTGGAATTATATTTCTTTCAAGAGATTACAGTGGGTGATTGGTTAACAAACATAATCCATTCCAAGACTTTGTTCACTCTCCGAATTGTTTGTTAACTAATTATTGATTACCATAGGTGCTTATGGGAATTTGATTAATTCGTTTTGGAATCCCAAAAAATAAAAAATACATACTTTCTTATTAAGTTTATTTATATGTAATAATAAAAGTACATATATATAGTCTTGCATTTTTATTAGTCATGTTTTTTCCATTTGTGGGGGTTAAAGAATCTGTCTAATGTTGATTGCTTTTCTCTCTTCTTCAGGATTTTTCAGAAGTAATTAATAGCATTGTAATTGTAGAGATCCCCAAGCCTATTAACCTCAACCTCGTTTGGATGCCATTTTAAGACCATTGTTCTGACATCCTCCCACTTCTTCAAAAGATTTTTGATAGCAGATGTCGACATTAATTCTCTTTTTCAGAAGAAAACATATCTTGCCAAGTTTCTTGGTGTTCTTCTGTTTTCAGATCAGTTTCAGGTTCCATTATGAGCTCTTCAATGTTCTTTATTTCTCAGGTGTGATTTCCGTTACTCCTTTAGCTGCTTGAGTCTTCTTGATTATACCGTACCTTTCTTAGATAAGATTGAACTGCGGCCTACTGCAGACCTGTTCAAGCCATGCTGCCCAGCAACACCAGACATCTTCTACCCACTCTCTACCTTTGCTATTATACTCTCACCTTTTGAAAATAAAAACCGACGTAAAACTTAATGAGTGCCCACTCGAATACTATAAAAGAATTATTTCTGTTAGAAAAATAAAAGGTTGGAATTACAAGGGAGCGTTTCAAAGTTCGGAGGAATACTATCCGATTAGTATACACAGGGTTGAGCGTCGATGTTGACATCTCCTGCACTTCGAGAGTTTCAAATTGTTGCCCGAAGACAAGGGAAGACCAATTGGTATTCATTATTTTACATTGCTTCGTCTTGTGTTCGTTCTGTGAGGTGTTTGTTGTCAGAATATAAAAATCTTTTGCGAAAGTGTTTGTTATCTGATTTGTTCATTAACCGATCACCCACTGTATTTTTAAATGTTCCCATAGAAGTTGTTTAAAAGCTCTCAGATATGTGCCAGATTTGACATTGGTTATGGAAAAAATGGCCTGCATAACAATAAAAAATATGGTTCCCTATGCAATTCTTATTAACTTAACAATAACTTCTACTGCAATAAATCACTGTTTAGTGATACAGTCAAGTCCGCATAAGTCGACACCCGGATAACTTGACACCATCAGTTAAGTAGTCACTTTTCTGTGGTCCTGGCCAACTTACATAGGCATTAATGTTAAAAAACTCCGGTTTACTCGACACTGTTTAACTCGTCACTACTGGATAAGTCGACATACTTTTGCTGTCCCACACTCCGTTAAGTTGTCACCCCCTCCTGAAAAAATGAATTCACTCTGCACGTGTGGTGTGAACTCATTTTTTTTTCAGGAGGGGAGTCGATTTATTTATTAATACATAATTAATATATTTAATAATATATATATAAAAATGTCTTAACATTTTATGTATTTTTATGTATAAAATAATAATAGATAAACAAAAAGAAAATATACAATCTACATCAACATCACACCATTATCCAATTTTGCATTTTCTCATGCTAGAGGCATTAAGAATCCTTAGACGTTACTTGCCAACAATTGACAATTGCAAAGATAATGTTTTCAAGGGGTTCATGATCATTGAAAAAGAAAGTTGAGACAGTTAAGTGCTCAAAACAAACAACACTAACCAAATTTTTCAGTTTTTTATCTACAGAGTAATTGTAAATGGAGGACATAGTGTATTGTAAGTCTATACTACTGTATTTTCCTAACTGTAGTTTTATGGTTTTTTTTTCCAACTTCGCTTTAGTCGTCACATTGGATAACTTGACACATTTTCACTTTTCCTTGGGGTGTCAACTTATGCGGAGTCGACTGTATATATATTTTTTTACTGTATGCATAAAGTATACAATTTTTTCCTGTCTATACAACAAAATAATAATGTAGTAAATTGAAGATTAATTAATTTTAACCTATTACTGTAAGAATATCACAATTGTGGAATCAAAATGTGGTATTTTTAATATTTAGTAATTCTATCATAAACATTACTTGCAGTCAGTGGTATCAATACAGATAAGAATAGAATTACCAGATTTAGCATGTTTTTAGTGTTTTAGTATCTAAATTTTTTGTTTAGCACTTAAAATTAATTATCATTTTTGCTTTATTTAGCTGAAATGTTAGCTTCTGAGCAAAATTATTTTTATAACATTGAACACTAAACAATGAAGGAAATCAGTTTTAACTTTTTCATATCAGATAAATACTTGTTACTACTGGATAAGTCGACATACTTTGTGGGCTCAAATCTAGCATTTCCAGTTTTTCAAAACATTATAAAGTATAGTAAACATGTACAGTACATTATGGTAAATACTCAAAATCTGTCAGAACCTAATCTTACTAAGTAAAAATAATTTAAAAAACCCTCTTTTACTTTTAGAATTAGTATAATTTGCAATAATAAGACATTCCTCTTAGAGCTGTGCTGAACAGTTTTGGCACTCAAGTGCACTTGATTCAACATAAATTTCAAAAAAAATTCTATGGACTTTTAATATTATTGGTTCATTTGGTGTCTCTAAGGTTGGCATCCAGGGCATCTGCCCACTTTTGCTTCCTTAGTTACACTGCTGATCCCTATTAATTTTTGAGGAAACTTTGTTGCATTAAACTCATTTAACATAATAAAATTCTTTTAGAAATGTACAGGGATGTCATAGCATTGCAAATTACACTTATTAAAATAATTGCAAGAGTTTTCTCCTTAGCAAACTATATTTTAGAATTAGTTTTAGCTTTACTTAGTTTCTTTATGCCTGGGAAAATTCAGGTTCTCACTGATTTTGATGTTTAACATAGACTGTAAAAATAATGTGCAATAAATCACTTAAATCTTGTTTTAAAGGAGACTAATAATACTGCATGTTTTTCTGTTCTAACATTCTTTCTAGAAATAACCCTGTTTGTAGACCGACAATGTTAAATGTGGAAGAGAATATTTTTATAACAGTAAATCTCTCTAAAACAATATTTTTTCTTGTTTTATTAAATACCACTAAAGAGGAATATGACTTTATATAGAAATAAATTCAGTAATGATTAATTAGATAGCATAGAAAGTTATAAAATTTTATTAAACATGTGCAATGAAATCAATTATGAATAAAATTACATCTATATGAAACATTATTCTAATGCAGGGATGGTGAACCTTTTTGAGCCTACATGCCATATAGTAAGCATGCTTAGCTTTAAGGATGTTTATGCATGCCAAAGTTTTAGATTTCAAATAATGATATTTTAAAAATTAAATGAATATGCTTTAATTAGAATAAATGTAAAGAAGCTTATTGAGAAAAAGGATTATCAGGTGATAAACCGAAAGGATGACTGAAAAACACAGATGATATATCAAAACCATATATGGGACATGTCAGATGATTTCTCGCTGTGTGTCACAGGTTTGCCACCCCTGTTCTAATATTAATATATTGTGGCATCATAAATTTTAAATTCTTTGTCTCTCCTGTTGTCTGTTGTTTATTCCCTTCCACTTAAAAAGTGCCATAATAGACATTAGTAAGATTTGCTTGCAGACAGAAGTAAGGTAAATATGCATTTCAACCTACAAACTTTAGTGCATATTACTAGCACTTTTAACATACATAATGCATATTTCAAGCATTTTAACATGCATATAACAGTGCATATATTTGGCATTTTTATGTGTTTGTATATATTCATATTTTGCAATTTTAAATGCATATAAATCAGACTCTTAATCATAATTATAGTCTGTCAGCACTGAAGGAAAAATAGATGTAACAGATGCCAAATTAGAATGTACAGTACAATCTCTCCTTACATTGAACTTAAAGTTGTTGATTTTTGAGTGTATTTTTATCACTACCACTTATGAATGTTTTGATGATATTGTTAAGAGATATGAAAAAGATTTTAATTGTAACAACATGAATGTTAAAATAATGTTTAGTGGCTAAAGTAGCACACCAATATATTATAAGAGCATAAATACACTTTAATTTTTAAATTTGCTATTCTTATCAAAGTTTTTGGGATTCATATTTCAAATTTTGTACAGAAAATGAGATTTTAAAATAGCCTAATATAAAAGAACATGTAAATGTACATAAAATATGACTTTATTATATTGGTATTGTTGAGAATACAGTCAAACCTGTTTTTATGCGCTCTTTTTATGTGCGATTTTTATTTGTGCGATTTTTTAATGCGAATTTTTAATTTATGCGGTTTTTTTTGTGCAATTTTTTATTTGTGCGGTATAGTTGGCAACTAGTCTCGTGCGATTCGTCATGTCTCACGTTGACTTATTATAGCTAAATAAACTTATTATAGCATAAATGCACTTATTATAGTAATATTATTGCATGAATATGCGAAAAATGAAATAATTTACTTTTTAAGTCAACAAAACACCACCTGGACAAAAATATGTAAAACAGACGATAGACCAGACGATGCAGTCAAGTGCTGACATCTGTTGTCAATAAATTCTATTTCGTACAGTTTTGAGTTATTTTCTATGTGAGACTTTTTTTATGCGGTCCCTGTTGACCGCACAAAAAAAAATATTTTTTAATTGTGTTGCGAAAACTATTTTTTACAGCCATTCGTGAAGTTTCGTGCTATTTTTTTTAATGCGGTCCCTATCCCCCGCATAAAAACAGGTTTGACTGTATATGTATTTTCAAAATTTATTAATTAAACTGATGAGTCTTTGTCCATCTGTAGATATACAAGTATTCATTTGTACTAGTTTTCTACAAACCACCCTGCCAGATATACAGTATACTGTATTTCTATAGCTGCTTTATAATTGGTTAACATAATTTTCGTTGAATATTGTTATTATGACATCAAATTTATTTACTTCATCTGACTTATGTTTGCTTTAATTAGGCTTTGCTTTATATTGGTAGAGACAAACTCCATGTTGCCTCTACATTACAAATAATCTTTTAGACAACTTATTATATTATTTTTAAGTAAATTTCTTTGTATTAAAACTTTTTAGGTAGAATTTGTAGTGCATAGAGTTCCTCATGGATGTGTACTTGCTATTAAGAGACAATATGATGGGCAAGATCTTGGGCTTATTCGAGAAGGAAATACAGCAGAGGTATTTCAATGCTTTATTAGTTTTTAACTATTATAAGATGGACTCAATTGCATACATATTTAATTGTTAATCTTGAAAATTTTTATTTATAGCAATATTTTTAAAATATTGAAATTTAGTAAATTTTCACAATATCATATTATCTGAATGAAATGTACTGTACATTATATAATATTAAATTGCACAAAATAAATCATGATATATTTTTTATGGAAGGCTTAGATTTATTTTGAAATAATTTATAAATTCATTATTATTAATTGTATAGCTGTTAAAAAATACTTTTATTTTTATTTTACTAACATTGTTTTAAGTATTGTTGTTATCTTAAATATCAGAATGGTTGATAACATTACCAATGATCTAATAATGGGAAAAAAGTGATCACGTGACATAGGTGTCGCGCATATTGATACGGTTGTAAACAAGCTGTTCCGTTCGAAGGATAGCTTACTTTATAATAATGGAAGAACGAAAATATTTTTTAGGAAGGTTAACAACGGTACAATTAAAGGAAGAATTAAAAAAGTACAATGCCAAGTTAGCTGGTAGAAAAGCCGATTTAATAGAAAGGTAAGTTAAAATAATCTACATCTATATTTTTATCGTTAATTATTACATTTATAATTTCAAGTCCTTATAACTATTACATGATAAGGTAACTTACCAGTACATGAAAGTTTTAAGGATAAGATTTCACAAAATGCACATTTTTCGTCGATAAAAACATTTAAAGATCAGTAAAGTTGTCATTGATTCTTTTCACATTTGCCTAACCAAAACATAAGGTCAAAACTTTAAAATGAAGTTTTTTCCTCTTGGAATATGGTCATGTACTGAACCTGATATATTATAACCAATTTATACCAGTATCTGAAATGTTAACTGTACCAATAGGTTATCACTGTAATTTAGAACAACAATCAACACAAACAAAACTACTTTCTATGAAGTTCTAAGACAATATAAGAGATATATATCTGAATCTTTTACCAAGAGAAAACAATTTTTGGAGTAATTAAAATAAATATAATCAAAATGTCTTTTTTATTGGTCACAAGTCTTCTTACTTGTTTCAATAATTTAATGCAATAAGACTAATTTCTTCACCAATAAACTTTTTGTACAAGTGAATTTTTGCCCATTTCCTTTTACTAAATCTGGCATACACTATATATATATGCCATATTTAGGTGCTTGTCAATACTGTTCAGTTACCTTATACTGTTTATTTTTATATTATATGTAATATATTAAGGTAAGAATATAATATATAATAATAATTTTTGCCTTTCCTGTCAATGAGACAGAAAAAACTGAATAAAATATTGGTGATCATATGTTAACTAGTTATTAAACTTGTTTACAATAATTTTCAGGTTACTGGCATATGAGAGGAATCAGGAAACTCATAATTTTTCTATATCCTGTGATAGCTCTCCTGAACTCAAACTTCCTGATTCATCTGAATATAAGGATCTCTCTCCAAGTTTACAAATACCAGTTTTGACTATAGATACAATTGATGCCTACATGGAGATGTCAGATCAAAGAATGCCACTGTCTGCTGTGCAGATGTATTTTAATGAATTCTTATTAACAATAAGAGGAACAAAAGAAAAAAAATTTTCATATTTTAAAGGTAATGTAAAATCTGAATTAACCAAGGGGAACACATATTATACAGATTTAGTAATTACAGATGATGGGGATATAGAAAATGCAATATGTGAATGTACAGCAGGTAAAGGGCCTAAAGCATATTGCAAACATGTATGTGTAACACTATTGGCAATAGAAGAATACGGAAGAACAGGCAATTATAAGTGTCACAAAACATGCACTCAGGTTCTGCAAACATTCCATCAGCCTACCCGCCAACATAAAGGTTCCCCAATTAAGGCTAGTGAGCTTCCATTTCATTTATTTAAGAAGAGAGGAATGAAAAGGAAACGATTGGAAGACATGAAATTTGACCCCAGACCATCTGGCAGTTCAATCTCTGATTATACAAACTTTGTTATTAATTTGGCAATGAACATGCAAAGTGGTTGTGCAATACCGATATTACAATTAAGGCAACCAGCAAACATGAGGGCTTTAGAGTCAGATCATGATTATTGCAAAAGCACAATGTCCGAAATGTTTTTAAAAGCTTTACATGTAACTGAAGCAAGTAGGGAGTACATAGAACATTTGGAAAAAGAGACCCGATTACAACGAAAAAGTGCAGTTTGGAAGAAGGAACATTTGTTGCGTTTGACATCTTCAAACTTTGGAAAAGTTTGTAAATTAAAATCAGCAGACAGACTAAAATTGTGTGACTCGTTACTGTCAAGTAGGCCAATAAAAAGTAAGGCAATTTCTCATGGCTTAAGGTATGAAAAAGAAGCAATTGAAGCATATTCTTCTTTTGAAAATACTCCTGTGAAAGAATGTGGCATGTTTCTTCATCCAAAATACCCATTCTTAGCTGCAAGTCCAGATGGGCTTGTGGATGATGATAAAATATTAGAAGTTAAATGTCCTTACTCCAGTTTTAAACTTCCTGTGAATGTGCAAAATGTACCATATTTGGAATGTACTGATGACAAAATTACTTTAAAACGGAATCATGATTATTTTTATCAAATCCAAGGTCAATTAGCAGTGACAAATAGACAAGTTGCTCACCTGTTTATTTACACAAAAAGTGACTTCAAAGTTTTTATCATTCCAAGAGATGATAAATTTATTGCAGACATGACTGAAACACTAATTATGTTTTTCCATGAGCATTTTAAGCCAGCTCTTTTAAAAAAGATGTTCTATAAACATTAAGTTTATAAAATAATTGAGCTAATTGTTATTTTTATTTTACAATTTGAGTTTATGTAAAATTTTTCTAGATGGTAAATTTTTTAAATAATAAAAAGAGATTTTGTTTTAAAGATTAAAATTTTTTATTTGCTTACAAATTTACAAACATTTATTCAACTATAGTACAAATTTTAAAACCACTATATTACTTTGAATTGAAGTTCCATAATGAAGACCTTACTGTGTATGCTAGTATACATTCTTAATCTTAGAATTTATAAGCAGACAAAAATTTAAAAATACTATAAATGGAAAACTTAAATTAGGCTAGGGTCTAGAATGAAAAAAACATTATATACAGAATTAATAGAGCTAGACTAACAGTGAAACAAATTAAGCATCTCTGCCAACAATGCATGGTCTAAAATTGCATAACATAAAACATATAAATATAATTTCACTGCCAAGTTTGGTTACTGTCGGATGCATGTGTTGCCTCAAAATCTTATATGTACGAGCCATTCCTATAATACGTTCAATATGTATTCTTTTACTAGATATTTTTCTGTCTCGAGATAACAAACTGCTGCTCAGCTGTGCTTTTCCTCTCATAAAAGTGGGTGTATTTACCACAACATCTTTAGTAATTAGCAAGTCCTGAATGTTAAAACCTCTATCAGCCATTACACAGTCTTTTGCCTCTGTTATTTTACACAGTGAAGACCTTTCTGCAATCTGTCGATCACTTGCAGAACCACCATAGGCTTCTGAAACAAAACTTACTAGACCACCTGGTGTGCAACCTACAACTGCTTTTAATGTGTTGTCATTTTTATATGATGACCATGTAGCCTGCTGTGCAACAGGATTTTTTGGTTTGCTTATTTTGCATTCTAGAGAATCAATGATAACTCTAGTATTTGGAAATTTCATTTTAAAATCTCTAGGCATGTATGTATCAACAAGAGATCTTTCACTCCATATATCCAACTCTTGCCATTGTAAATACATGAAATTGATCCAAGTAATGAAAACGTTTCGTACTGTTTCTTCAGATACACTAAACATCCTACTCAACTCAAAATTTGCTGTATTCAATCTTAATTTTATTAAAGTCAAGAACAACTGGTTTGGCACTGCAAGTGTTACAACCTGAAACTTGTAATATTTTAAGCTGTATGCTGCTGGTCCCAAACTTTGTAGTACAAAATTGAAAGAATTGTAGTTCTCTAACCCAGTATAGTAATGTATAGCATTGTTGTCAAACTCAAATCTTTCAACTGACATTGGGACTTCAAAAGTATGGGTCTGTGTAGTTACACAGACCATAGTGCTTGCCACATTATTTTCAATAAGACAAGTAGCCTTTTCCTCCTCCTCATCTATTATTACTTCTCCTCCTATTTCTAATGTACCAGTATCCATTATATAGCATGCATCATGATTATCTTGAACTTTGCGTTCACGGTTTTCTCTTCTTGCTCGTCTGCTCGCAACCGAAGGTGCCTCTTTTTTAGACCAAAGAAATACATTTGGTACAGCATCAGCCTTCAGTTGTCTCTTTGCTGGGATGTTTCCTAATAAAGTAAAATAAATCTATTTATTTTTCATTTAGCATAAAGAATTAACAATTAAATCCATGATACTATATATATTTTTTATCCTTTGTTAACTTAGCATTAATGCTATGTAAGTGCTCAAAACTAGCCTCTACTGTTAGGGCTTATCACGCCTAGATATTAAAACTAAACAGAGACTTTTGATGTAAACATCAAGTATTTTTCAAGCGAGGTGTTTGAAGCTTCTTAATTGCTAATAGCTTGAAAAAAATATTGTACAGTTATTATAATTCTTTAAATAATGTGCTTACCAAAGATATTAATTTCCTTATACTGATCAGGTGTGAAGTGATTTTTACACACGAGACTGGATGAAGTTGGTTTCCAATTTGCTCTTTTAACGGCGTGAATCCATTTCTTTCGCAATGCTGGATTTTTTGGAAACTTGTGACCACCACTATTAGAACAATGTGGTACACAGCACCACGTACTTGGCATTTTTGAAACTTAAAATATTTATTAGATTTTCGTTTAAAGAAAAAACAAATGGTACTTTACAACCGACAACGTATCGCTTAGTCTGTTTACGACCTCATCGATACTAGCGCCGCGTGCGGAGTAGATTTCACTTTTTTCCCCTATTAGAACCTGAAATGAATTCTTAGAATAAAAATAAATAATACAATGTTTAGAGTATTAAACCAAACAAGAAAAAAATACTATATTTTTTTACCTTTTATATTCGTATTACTTTTTTGAATTTTTCAATTTATAAAAATTCTGCAGAATTCAAAGTTAATCGGTTTGAATTTCAGTGACAAAAATTTGAATTCTGCAGACATTTCCTTTTATATATTCCATTATAGAATTTGTATCTTTAAACCTGATGCAGGTCAAAAACATTTGTATTTTTTTTTTTTGTATATTTGTTACAAATAAAAATCAAAAAATTTGCATTTGTTTAATTGTTTTTGAACTTTTTTGGTTCAGTTATTAGTATCCCATACACTTTGCCATCCAGCCATATGGAAAGTGGTTAAGGTGGCAGGCAATCTACCACTCTGGAAGATCTAGGGATTGAATCCAGATGGATTGAAAACCCAAATAATTTTTTGGGGATGAACCATCCTGATATGTTAGGCCCCATCTCTCACTACCCATTAAGGGCCTGGAAAAACCCATTGCTAAAGAAAAGGCTCTCTTAGTGCCCACAGAACACAGTTAAAAAATAATAATAAAATACATTTTGTATAAACTGTTAGTTTTAATATCATCTTGTTAGAAAGAAAATGGTTAATATATTTGAATCTTGATCCTGAATCTTTTTAATATAAATTCTTAAACTGACTAAAATCATATCAGTAAGAATTGGCTATGTTATCAGTATAAAGTTTAACATTATATATCAAAATCAAGATATTTGTATTAAAATGCTAATTACAATATTGTGATTGTATCTAATGTCAATTTTTGAGTTAATTCCCTTGTAATTACTTTAATTAAAGATTGATCTACTGTTTATATATATCCATAAATTTTTTAAAAATTAGAAAAAATTAGTAAATGCAATTTACTTAAACTGAAGTATACATTTCTACGGTAGTTATGTATAAAAATGATAATTTTTTCAGAATGTTTCATTAGTAAAATTGTTATTAAAATTACATTATTATTTTTAATTATTGTAGATTTTAATATTACAAAAATATTTAAACATTTACATAAATTTTGCTCTTTTTTAAAATATACAATAAACTAAAACCTGTATTATATTTAATTTTACCATCAATGTATAACTTTAAAGCTCTTGAATTTGTAGGGATAAAATGGGATCTGTCATTTTATAGAAAAATTCCATAGATTAATTTGGCAACTTTACTGTTTTAGATTTTGCCCCACCTAAAAAAAATGATAAATTTAGCAGTCAAATGAAACACTTCTTTTTTATTAATTGTAGTCACATACATAATTAATTTATACAATTTATCATTTGAATTTTATTAATTGGGAAAGAAACTAATGTATATGTGAATAATTATTAATATAAAATTTATAGGATTTATTAAATTAAGAACTAGTTATATATTTAATTAAATCATCTACTTAACTGATCTTGGATTGGACACTTCTTCACTTTCTAGATTTGTAAGGATCCATATGTCTCATAATCACTCATTTTATAAGAAAGTGAAATTTGTTTTATATTCATTTTAAAGCAATATGAGAAATAAATTGCTAATATGAGAATTACAGATTATTCACTCTTAACAGAATATTAAGTTTATTGTCAAAAGATTTTTTTCTTATTAGGATATTTTTGAGTTTTATATATGCTTCATAAACAATAGATGCTTGGATTTTCAGACACTTTATTCCAAAATTTAACATATATGAAGGATAAACCAAATGTGTGATACACATGTAAAACAATGACATATTATATTATATATTCCCAATAGAAAATATTTACTTGTTATGCTTTTATTCAGCAATTTTTTTTTTTTTTAAATAGATTAAAGAAGTAAAGCCAGACGGATTAGCATTTAAGCATGGTTTGCCTGCAAAAGCCCCGACGGTCGACGGAAGCAGTTTGTGTAATTGGGTTCTGACAGAAATCAACCATAGGCCTTTAAATCTCTTTTTCAAAGATAATGAGGTTTGTAAAGAAGTCATTTGAATGCCGTTAGGTTACTTTCTTCCGATAAAAATCTTGACTGTTTATTATTTCAGATATCTGACAGATTAAACGCAGTGGGTCGAGACATATCTATTTTGGTGCAGCCCGTCGACTTAGTGAAACAACTCAAAAAGCATCTGAAATTATTAAGAGGCTACAAAGATTACATTGTGCAGTGAAAACTATAAATTTTTGCATTTGATCGAGTAATTTACTCAGAGTCTGTGCAATGAAATTAACCGGGACCAATATGTAAATTATTATATTTGTGTAGACTGTGATATTGACATTGTCTGTAGAATTGAAAGCATTTTTTTCATTAGTGATACAAAGAGATCAAAAATCAAGTTTATAATTTTATCAATGATGTACATTTTTACAAATAACTTAGAAGATAACTCATTTGTCTACTTATATTTTTAGATATTTATCAAAGAATCCAGTTGTGAAAAATGATTTCTTTGCATCTTCCTTACTATTCTAAACCAAAAGTTCTTCCAGTTCTTGGCACAGAAAATTATTTTGTAAATATAGTTGTGTAATAGTAATTGATGATGAAAGTTATTTAAATGATGTATAATGACAATGCTATATTTGTTTATTCGTATCTGTTGTTATATACAGTCTGTTTCAAAATTATAAACACATCCAACGTTTTTTAATAACAAAAACATTAACTATAGTAATGTATTTATTATATTAGTATGTTGTTTACAACATCAATTTGAATATTTTCTGAAATTTTTAGAGCAATTTGACAATTACAAAAAGAAGTTATCACAGATTTTCATTTTTGAGCGTTTCAAAAGTATAAACACAGGTGCATAAAATTAGTATAATAATGTT
The DNA here is from genome assembly GCF_030686945.1 of Centruroides vittatus. Lineage (NCBI taxonomy): Eukaryota > Metazoa > Arthropoda > Arachnida > Scorpiones > Buthidae > Centruroides > Centruroides vittatus. The sequence continues at coordinate 1,528,192 of NW_027122171.1, forward strand.
TTTTTATTAATTATTGGTTTAATTAGTCGTCACCAGAGAGTAGTATCACTCATTGAAAATGTGGCACCAATTTTAAATGGTATTTTGTGATTTAAAACAATGCCTCATGGAAAAAGCACTAACAGAGTTGGAAATATGTGAAATTTACCAACTAAAAGGATCAGGACAATCTCTAAGACAAATTTTGGCAGCTATAAATCGATCTACACATGCTGTGAGAAACATATTAACTCAGAGTGAAAATTATGGCAGAAATAAATGATGTGGAAGGCCTAAACTCCTTACACCTAGAAACGAAAGAAAGGTTTTTTGGCTACTGATGGTCAACAAGTTGTCTGTCAGAGAAACAGCATCAACTGTATGGAGATGTATGCATAATCATAAAAATGCCAGATTTACAAAAATGGCTGCCTAACCAAAATTAACACAATTGCACAAAACAGACTAAAGAGGGCCAAAGACAAGATGACATGGAAAGAGGAATGAAAACAAATAGTCTTTTCAGATGAAAAAAGTGGAATTTGGATGGACCTAACGGCTAAAGTTACTACTGGCATGATTTGAGGAAGAATGAAGTCAGAATGAGCAGACATCAAGATGGAGGATCTGTGATGGTGTGGGCAGGATTTGGATGGGGAGGTAAAACAGATATTGTATTTACAGAAGGTAGAATGAATTCAGAAAAGTATCAACAACTGTTGTATCAAAATTTAATAACTAGGATCACTTACTGGGGAGAAAACTGGCAATTCCAACAGGATAATGCTGCTATTCATGCATCAAAGTTAACTAAAAATTGGTTTGCTGAAAAAAAATTAATGTAATTGATTGGCCATCACGGAGCTCTGATATGTACCTGATAGAGAATGTTTGGAGCACTATGAGTCGTCTTGATTATGGCCAAAACAGACAGCTAATTTCAATTCATTAACAGTATTGTACTATCATGGATTGTCGGGAAAGTATTAAACAAGAACAACTTCAAAAACTAGTAAATGTATGCCTGGTAGAGTATTTAAACTAATTAAATAAAATGGTGGACCTACAAAATATTGAAACATCACAAACAACACATTTCGTGCACATGTGTTTATACTTTTGAAACAATCAAAAATTGAAAATCTGTAATCATTTTTTTGTAATTGTCAGATTGCTCTAAAAATTTCAGAAAATGTTTAAATTGATGATGTAAACAATATATTAATATAATAAATACATTACAATTGTTAATGTTTTTGTTATTGAAAAACATTGGGTGTTTATAATTTTGAAATGGACTGTAGTTGTGTTGCTTTGCTGTTGTTGACAGGAAACAGAATTTGATTATTAAGATTAGCTTGGGAATGTGATAAATCAAAACTACTTATTTTTAAATTTGAAAACTTACTCTTTTTGTTAAAATTTTAAGAGCATTAGATTAAATAATAAGATAGAGTGAATGTTAATAACTGTGATGTGAAATTTTAATGAATGTTTTGAATAATTGTATAGTTAAGTATTAATATACTAAAATTACTATCTTGTCTTGTAATGTGACTTGTAAAATATGATTGAAATTTTTAATTTCTTTGGCAATTTACTTACATAAAATCACTTGAATTTCATACTTTTGACAAAAATTTTAGTATATGTTATATATAGAAACCATTCCAATAATCAGAACATTTGAATAAAAAAGGAAACTAAATACTATTTCCTAATTTAATTTCTACATATTTATTAAGATAAAAATTAAATTAGATTATGCCAATTATTGGCAAGAAATATGCAAAATAAAATTTCATTTTATTCTCCTACTAAAAAGGTGCCAACATTTAATTTGCAGTATTTTGGAATAATAAGCAGCAGTTAAATAAATATGGATTTTAATGTTTAGACACGAATCAAATGTTTGTTATAATTAACATTTTAGCATTTTGACTCGTTCCATATATCTCCTGTAATGGTAACTTTGTCGTGAATTTTCTAAGAGCATTGCATTTCTTGTAACTCAAAAATTTTTTAAACAATTTAGTGTGTAATTTTTAAACAATTAAAATTGTCATGCACAAAATATGTATTCCATATAAAATCTGCACAATTTTAACAAAATTTTAGTAGATAATATTGTATAAATTAATGAAAGATTATGTGGAAATTGCTGTGAGGTTAATTTTTAAATATGAAAAAATGAGAGTGAAACTGAAAAATTTAATTCTCAAAAAGTAGCATTAGGCAGCTAAATTTTTAAATTATCAAATTTTATAAACTTTATGGACTTAATGTAATTGAATTATGTCATTTTACAGGTTTACTACCATAAAATTTAAATATATTACTTTTTCTTTGTTATATTGACTATCCAAACTTTCTTAGTTTGTCATATAAATTTATTTGTTACCAAAGTAATACACTGTTTCTGCTCGTGTTTGAATATATTCATTAATTAATTATATCTTTATTTTTCATTTTGAATAAAAACTAGTACAAATTTTTTAAATATTTACATACTTTGTATCTGAATCTGATACTTATATTTAAGTGTTTGGATGTGAAAAACTAATATGGAACTAACACGAGATTGTTGACTTGGAATTTTTATCGGTGATGAAATTGTGCAATTAAGAAAATTTCATTGGTGTTTTTAACATTATTGTAATGTTTAAGAACTTGAGATTGTTTATGTAGTCTTGAGAAGGCGAAAATTACCGTAAATGTCAGATCGTATATTAAAATTTTCATTTAGCTTTAACAATTTTGTATGAATTGTATTTAAAATCACCTAACAGCCATTAAAACTTCATTTTTGGATTTTAATCTTTAAAATGGAAGTAGTCTTTCTGTATTCATCTTAATTCTTCTGTCAAGAAGATTTTTTTAAACAAAAGGTTTAATATCTTCATATGTATGTTGGTGTAGCATGGAGAAATTATTTTTTTATATGAATTTTATGGTATTATTCATTTTTTTCTTTCTGTAATAAAAGTAATAAAAAATGTTTTGAATAGATATTTGAACAAATGAATTATTGTATTATGCTAAGTCATAACATCATCTACAATTAATAATAAATTTCTTCTTCAGATTTATCTACATATATTTTGACGTTTGGTGGAATGATCTTTTCATCTTCCCAATAAATATTACCCTTCAAATCTATTGCAAAATTATAATTGACTGGATTATCTAAAGCTTGTGCTATGGCTTCGTCTAATATATCCTCATGGATGAATGATTTTGATAATTCCTATAAATAAAATGTAAAAATATTACAAAATAATCATCTAAGACTAATTTGTTATATTACAATGGTATAAACTCATACAAACCATCTCTCTCAAAACAAGCTTTTCGGCCTCTTCTTTTTCTTCTAACTTTTGCTGTTCCACATCAAGTTCTATTTGAAGTAAGTCATCAATTTCCTTTTGTAAATTCTCCTCTAGCCTTTCATTTCTAAGAATAACAACAAGCTAATTAATATAAGGAGAAGTACAAAAAGAAGAAAAAAAAAAAAAAAAAAATTATAATGCTTTTTACAAAAATTGATGTGGTTATGGTATTGGCCTACCACTCTAAGGATCAGAGATTGAATTTTGGCAAGCAATTCCCAGAAATTTTTGTGGGTAGTCTGTCAGTACTCACACGACAGTCAAATGTAAAAATAAGATATTCATATGTAATATTCTTGAAAATCTTTTTACTTTCTTTTATATATCAATGTCCATTTGCACCATCTATTAATTGAAGGCCAAAATAGTTTGTACGAATCCTCGTGTGCAAGTTTCTCGGTACCAGATTAGTAACAGACAAGAATGTATTTTGTTTTGCAGGCTTTTGCAACAGAAACCTATGAATGCCATAAAAAAAGGACAAATCAATGCATGTGGTGACTGGTGTAAACATTTCAGGGATGGCCAGCAGTTGTCAGCAAATGAGAGAAGTGATTGCCTTCAACAATTTGAACAAATAGTGCCTGCTGCATGCTCTCCTCACCGAGTGGGATCCCTCACCCGACCCTTCATGATGTCCTTAGCTGAACATTTAAATACCATCACTTCTACCATTAGTCACAGACTTAAAATGCAAAAATATTTTTTCTCGTTTCCTCCTGCATCTTTTGACTTCTGACTAAAAGGAAAGTGTGTGAATTATTATTGTAATTTTGTTGAAACCACAGGTAGATACCCAGAATTGATTATCGTATATGAATTACAAACAAAAAAGGCAGTTATCTGCACGGGTGAGCCCAGACAAACAAAAACCAATAAAAACGTGTCGACAACAATCAGACCAATCACAACGAAGTCAACAATGTAGCATTTTTCAATTCCCGAGGTCAGATTCACCACAAATTTGTGCCGCCCGACTAAACTGTATTCGGCATTTTGTTTAGAGACACAAAATGACTTCTGAAATGAGTAGGATGCATCATGCATGATTTCAGCAAAAAGGAAAGTTTTTTGACAATGTACCAGTGGAAGGGAAAAAAGCATGTAATTTCATTACAAACAATAAACTGTCAAACACATTGCTTCCAAATAAGTAGAATAACGTTCATGCATCATACCATTATTAGTTCAACCAATTAATTTATTCAAAACTATTGGATATCGTCGAGATACATTTTCGTCGTTTACATTTAATTGACACAGAACAGTCATACCATCATTAGAAAACTTTTAAATTTATTGTTTTTTTCTACAATCTAACATAAAAATGGAATCAAATGTGGGAGAATTGGTAATTGATTTTATATCAATAAAAATTCGTGCAACCGTATCACGTAAATTTCATTCAGCTCTGAACAACACGGTCTGGACCTTGTCAGAGCTGTAGAGTATACCTATAGGAGTGAAAAATCAAGGGTACCACAACTCTACAAGTGACCCTCGGCCAGATATTGGGTTGCGCGAGATCACAAGTCACACGTCTCCACCAAGATTATTGCATTTAACCATTTAGCCCACACAACTATGCCTGCTTCGAGTAGCCCATTTGACCATGTCGTGGAGTACTCGACGTTATATAGTTTTAGGGGGTGTGGGGGCTCACTCCAACTTGGGTGCTTTGGTGCAAGTGATAGCGAGCACCAAAGTGCACAACTACACGTGAAGAGTCAGTCAAGGCTTGCCTTGATGACGCAGAGCACGGAGAATTGGCAGTATACCAATACATGTTAAAAACTGACATTTGGAAGTTAATATGTCGCAAAGGGTTGCACATACAGGTATGGTTCTTTTGACTTTTTTGCTAGGAGGGTTTATAATTCTTGCTAGGAGGGTTTATAAATAACCCCTCATTCAGAGCTCGAATCTTACCTTTCTTTCTAATGGTTCTTTTCAAATAAACAAAAATATATACCTTAATTTTAGCATTCTTTCGTTTTCTAATCTATTTTCTTCCATAAGACGTTGGTGCTCCAATTCTTCTTGTTTTGCTCTTTCTACGACTTCTTCACCAACTTGTGTCGCCTTCTTATGTTCTTCGTATAAGAAATTCCTGTAAATTTATGCTTTAATAATTTACAAAAACAGTTTTAACATGCAAGAAATGTAATATATATATGTATATACTGAATGGATCTCATGTTGCATTTATACACGTGATACAGTGTGAAGATTTGCTCGAATTCTTCTTTAGGTATGTCGGGCGGGTTATTTATCCTAAATAATTTACTCGGAGCCATGGGAAGCCATCGCGGTTTCCTGGCTGGTAATTTACGTCTCCATCTTTGCACGACAAGCAGAGGAATCCGAACGAGTCCTCCGTTCGATAACGTTCTCGATGCACACCACATCGCCATTTTGCATTTCTACAGTTTTACGTCCTTCACCCTCTAGTGTTAGCAGAAAAATATAATTATAATTTTATCATCATTTTTATTTTTGAAGAATTTCTTAAAAATTATTTTAAAGTCGTTTGAAATACAAAATTGAGAAGTATAACAAAAGTATAACAAAAACGCGTTTAATGTTATTCGAAATGGCGGAATGGTCGCGTGGTCACGTGCGCTTAGAAGTACGAATGACTCCCAGAATAAAATTGGAGTCTGTGTGATGGATCCTGAATGTTTATCATTTTGCCTCAATAGCTGAAATATTCGAAAATGTAAACCTCAAGTTATAAGACGTTATGAGACTCTTTGTTTTTCAATTTCTTGCAGAAATGCCGAAAATTAGAAATCTATTATAACAGTTTAAACATATAATTTTCTAATATATCCATGTAATAATAATGTATCTCCATATATCATGTTAAACCTTCGTAATGAACACGAAACAACACTCTTGTCCAAAGAATAAGTATGATCGTCAAGTACAAGTACTGTTGTTCGGATCAAGTACCGGCCGCCCCATTGTGGGCCTGGCCCTATTCATAATGGGTTTGCTAAAACGAAGCCCTCTTAGTACCCACATGGCGGAAAGAGTTAAAAAAAAATAAAAGCCCAAGTACTGTCTACAGAATGATTGTTGTCGGAATAGAATCTAAAGGCGCGGGGAATCCAATATAGTCCATGTGGCTAAATGTCATTATTGTACTGTACAGTTGTATTTTATTTTATATTAGAATATATATTTTTCTTTATTTCTTCTTCCCTTCCTGGAATTTTCTCCCAACCGGTGCTTAACGGCGCAACAGCAGGTGGTCTCTTATGGACAATTAGACGGTATGCGGCTCTCAGGGTAGAACGGGGACCAAGTGGTCATTCTTTGGCTAAGACTGGACGAGGAAAGACGCGCCAAAGGTGAGCTCTCCACCACGTTTTTGGGACCACATGGAGACGACAACAGGTACGAGGGAAAGAAGGAAAATCCCGATCGAAAAAACGTTCAAGAGTAATTTTTTTGTCCACGTCCATCAAGAAATTTACGTTTTAGAGAAGAAATTAACATTTTTCGAGAAAAATGAAGAGATCCGTCCAACATATATATATCGCACTGTAATAACGCCGAAATATTTGGGTACCCCTTTCTTTTTCATTCTATTCTTTACTTTATTCTTCTACATTTATCTATCGTCCTACATTAATTATAATTAGTTATAAGTTTAGTTGTAAGATATACATATATTTTAATTACTCTTAGTAGACTGCTTATTTTGAAAAAAAAAAAAAAGGAATCGTCGCGAGATTTAACATATGTCTGTATTCTCGCCATACTAATATATATACCTTTCGGGAAAAGAGATTTTTTTTTTTTTTTTTTTGCTGGCATCCCACAAAAATTCCTGTATCCTGTTACGCGAATTAACGATTCTGATTTTAAAAATTCCAGTTTCTTTGTGTACGGTATTCGCGCACTTCACACCATGAACATCGTGGGAGATGAGTTTGCAAACGGTAGTGATGGTTGATAGTATTGTAATATCGATACCACGGTGTAAGAAAGGCGAAGGAGCTTTAAAAACCTTACGCACTAAAATTCGTCTGCATTCCTTTTACAGTTTGCCTAGAATTCTCCAATTGGCGCTATACGTAAGCATAATTATAAAGTAAAAATGGAAAGTTTGCAGAGAAAGATAGAGTGAATAGAAATTGGACATTTTCTGTTTTCACTCATTTATCCATTTATTTATTATTATAATTTACTACAAAACATTTTTGAAAGTTTTTCTTTTTCTTGATTTCAAACTCAAGCAAATGATTTCTTGTTTTGCATATTGGCGCATTCTCAATTGAACGTAATAATGAATTAAGTCTTCCCCATCTTCACCTATTTTCAAGTTACCGATATATTCATTTGCTTTATTCAAAAACATCATGCTTGTTGACATTTAAAGGTTCTTTCAACCTAGTCTACTTATTTTTTGAATTGAGCACATCAAATAATTTATTCATCACTTGGATAAATTCTAGTCTGAATGCTGTTGCTGCAAATGAGGGTTACGAAATGCTACAGCATCGCAATCATACGCCGAGCAAGCAGTTATAACAAAAATTTCGGGCTACAGTAGATAAAAACGTAAAAATAGTAGTGTATTCTCGTAGATTCCGCCCAATCCAATCATGCTACCATGATTGTTTTGGATGCTACAAGTGGCGCGAGTAGTTCGCTCAGTTTCCGCTACGGGCTGAATTTTAAACGAAGAAGGGCGATTATCATTCCTCCTTGGGCTAAATTAATAGTTATGCATATTAAAAAATACATTGGTTTCATTTTTATTCTGGAAAAGACTACAGATAATATCAAATAGTTTTTTTAAATTTTTCACCGTGAAGATTTTCGCGTGCTAATCACGAGTTCTTCACATCCTTAATGTAGCAGCCGGCTGATAATAGACTGACCCAATTTATGCTTTATTTTTTATATAATATTATAATAATATATATATACAGTTTATATATCTTATTACAGTATATTATTTGAAAAAGATATTTAATAATAATGTTGTTTAGGTGACGCTGTTGTATTGTAAACCAAGATGGCGGCTCCCATGCAGGTATTAGTGATTCGAAGCAGTTAGTAAGAAGGATGGTCTTTTTTGCTGTTAAAATATAAAAGAATTGCTTGAATTAACATCAGAAAGAAAGATGTTTCAAGACGGCGAAGGACAGAGTTCAGATTTTCCATCATCGTGGAAAACAGAAAGGTTTTATTATTTTAAATGTATATAAATAATTTTTGATTTATTATTGAATAATATGGTATTTCCAAATGCAGAAATAAATATTATAGGAGTATGCATCATTGTAAGGAACAACCATTCTAAATCATTTATTTTTCAAACTTAAAGTTTTTATATTTGAAAAAGTTGAAAAATGATTTGGTTGATTGATTTTTATTTTTCCATTGAAGTCATTAATATCAGGTTTTTCATTTTTTCAAAATACGTTAACATTCCAAAACTCATTCCATTTGACCTAGACCCGAAGAAGATCTCGACTAGATCGAAAACGTTTATCTTCATCATTAAATAATACTGGAAACAAAAATGGCTCTAAGTTGAATGAGGTTTTTATTAGTATTACTTTCTAGTCTAATTTGTTGTGAAGTTATTTCTTGGATCTCCTTGTTTTGTAGGTATTCAGAGAGAAAGAGAATATTAAATTCTTTCACAATTTCTGATTTTTTCCAGTCTTTATGATGAATACCTTTTTTCTTATCAACAAAATCTTTAGGTTTTTTCATTTGCCATTTCTATCTTACTTTGGAATGAAAATAGTCAATACATTGATTAAATGGTTACTATTGGTGATGAAAATGCTAATGTGCAATTTAAATTTTGTAGGGTAATTTATTCAATTTGAATGTTTGATTCTAAATAAGTATATACCAATTTAGACAAACTCATGAATTTGATCAGGCCATAACTTGGTAAGTTGTCAAATCACATATGTTACGTTTTTAAATGTTTGAAATCTTAAAATTCAGAAAACAACAATTTTAAAGCACTAATATTTGCTCGAATAATTTGTATTTAAGAATAAGATTGTTAGTTTAGGCATGAAACATTATTAAAATTCTAAATTTTATTTTGTGCAATTGGAGATTTAACTTTACAAAATACAGTAAGACCCACAAACTTTACTTAATGTGGATTGGGAAGGTGACAATTTATCAAAAATGACAAGTTTTACAGACCAGGATGAGTTATTCACAACTCGTACTACATTACTACAAATTAAACTATTAAAAATATTTTAACACATTCAGAACAAAAGAAAATGCAGAATACAATTTAATAAAATAATGTCTGTATTACAAAAGATATAAAAACTTACTACCAGACAATGTCTTATTATTACATGCAGAACTGTATCAGTGTTTTTGGTGCCCTTGGTGATGCATTAGTCTTTTAGTCTGCGGCGTATAAATGTTTGCAAGGCACAAGGGCACCGAGTACCCCTTGTGCTTGTGCCTTTGGTATTTGCCCCATCGTCGATGCATTACTACATCTCTGATTACATGTATATTACAAGTTAATACATGTGCAAATTCATATACATACTATGTACCAATAGTGATTATTTTTATTTGTAGTTACATTTTAATTAAAAAATATTGGCTCTTCAGTAGCTACTTTAGAGCTAGTGACATTCATATCATGGCATTTTGTAGTTGTACTTTCAGAAAAGGGCTATATTCTTTGTTAACACATGGAATTGATACTATTATCAAGTGGTCAGATAATTGCTATTATCAAGTGGTCAATAATTTACTTGATTATAGTGTTTGGACTTTATACACATATGAACAAACATTTAATTGGGGTTGATTTGATGAAAACAAAGGAAAGAGCATAGAAGAAATCTTTAAATAGTGTATAAAGTTATAGAGATATAAATTAAATTACATTTTTTTACTCTTTATTTTTGAATCACATGATGAGTTTTGTGGAATGTCAAGTTATTGAGAGGTTAGTTTCTGGGACTCCACTAGTTTTCAACTTTATGAAAATATTTATTTCATTTAAAATTCAAAAGAAACCACATAAAATTAGACACAAAATAGTTTCTGGATCTTAAATTTCAAGTTAGCAAAATGTGATTTCCAAACTCCTTTGACTTATAGAAACACAATATGCATTAAATCTATAGGAGTTAAGTTGGAACAAAAATATTTGAGTTGAAGAAATTTGATTTATCAAGAGTGTATTATATTTGATTTCACATATGCAATGTTTGTAATTTGTAATTTAAAAATTTCTTCTATGGTCTTTCTTTTGTTTTCATCAATCCAACCCCAACTAAATGTTTATATTCATATAAAGTCTATTAAAAACTATCCTGAATTTATTAATTTATAAGTATTTTAAAATAAGTTTTGAAATTTGGTTCAGTTTTTCTAATTTTGTATAGGTTTATTAAGTTGTGTAAAATGTAAAAGAATTATATATTAATTTTTTATGAAAGATAACTTCTTTCTTTCCAATCATTGTGTAATTTTAATATAAATGTTTGTAAATAAAATGAACATGATCAAGTGAGGAATACTTATGATAAGATTTTTGTTTTATTTAGAACAATAAGTGAAAATGGAATTCAGACTAATCCCATTTCGTCTGTAGAATCAATGACTCAAACTAAAGAAATGAATAGTGTTATGGTAATTAATAAGATCTATTATATTTTGTAAAAGAAATTCTGAGATTATATTAATTAAAACAAAATTTTTATGATTTCCAAAATATTATATTTGACAAAATTTTATACTTTTTTAGGTTCAAACCGATCCTTGTACAATCAAACAGTTGAAAGAAGTCGATATTGATTACGATTCATTAAGTGGTTTTCTTCAGAGAGTAGCTCCAGAAGTTTGTAAATATTTAGAAAAGAATTCTCACACAGATGCTTTTGATAACTATACGATTGTTAAGAGACGAAGAACAGAGTTCGACTCGTATTATTTATACACTTACGTACAAAATTCCTTCGGAAGTAAGTTAAGTTCGTGTTTCCGTAAAACAACCAATTGAAATAAAATGTAGAACTATTGGAAGAATTATTACGTATGAATATTTTTAGTAACATTTATTAATTATTATTTTTGATACTTTCCACACAATATATATGAACATGTGTATATTTGTAATATAAATTTTCAATGAAATTGCTTACTTCATTATTATTTCTGTAGAAGAATATTATGTAAATTACTTAAGAGCTTTTAAAATTTATCATATATTTGGTTAATGGCAGAATTTTTGAGAATTAATAAAAAAAAACTTTTTATTATTTAACTGATTACTGAATTTTTAGATTTTTTTCAGTTTCAGTGTTTAGATGCTTCGTGGAATTCTACTGGAACTGTCTTAGCTGTTGCATATCCTTTTTAATGTGTGAATATTATAATGTAAAGAAGAATCTGCTTAATGTATTGACTTTGGGGCTCATTTAAACTGATAACATTAAGCAAGGTAAGAAACTAAGAATACAGTAGGTGAAAAAGCTAATTTTATTGACTCTGTTATTAAAAGGCCCTGCTAAATAATTAAAAGTTATGTAAGTTGCAGATTTAATAATATATATTGGGTTGCAATTTCAAAATTGCAGACTTGTAAATTCCTACTGGCATCAGTCTGTCTGTTTTCCTGTAATCTCAAGAATGGAGTTAGATATATAAAAGCCAAGGCCAGAAATGGAAAGCTTAGGGTAATTAATTATATATAAACTTTTTTTTGGACTGGAAGCCACATGATTTCAATTCAAAAAGTTTCTCCAGAACAATCAGATAGATCAGCGCTGTCCAACTTATCATAGTCTGCGGGCCATATTTTCTTCACCAAACATTTCGGGGGCCAAGAAGGTTGATAAATGAAAAGTCAGTTTATGTTAATTAAAAAAATATTTTATTTATACTAAAAAGAAAACTTTAAAATATTCGTAATATATTAATGAGAACATTGTGGCCGTAATTTTCACATAGTAAAATAATTTTAATATTAATAATAATAATTTAGTAACATAAATTTATTCATAGTAAAATGTACTCGCGGGCCGTATACGGCCCGCAGGCCACCAGTTGGACAGCCCTGAGATAGATGACCAGTAAGACACTATTGTTAATTGGAAAAATATGATATACTGGGGCATGGTGCTACTAAAATTGAGCATTGGGCATTGAGATATAAAAATTTGCAGCAACAAGCAATTATTTATTAATATATATTAATATATTATTATTTATTAATATGTAGTTCTTAAATATTATTGTCTGTTATGATGTAACAGCTAGGGTATAATTATAAAAATGTCTGAGGTAGATAGTAATAATTATAAATTAATTTTGAATCTATAGAAATTTAAATTCTAGAAAAAAAGATTGATATGGACTGGCACTTAAATGTTCAATTCTTCCATACTAAACATGAATGTATAATTCTTCCATTACCAAACAAGAATAGTATAATTGGTAACATGAATGTTACCAATTATACTATTTTGGTTTTTCATCACATTTAAGCCAAATTTTAGACACTATTTTTATCTCCCTGCTTAGTTTTAGGACAGTTTGATATTTATATTTTAAAAATTGGCTTTCCTATATCCCATAATAATCTGCAAGTTAAAATTATATTTGTTAATATAGTTGAGTCTGCATAAGTCAACACCCCAAGGGGAAGTGGAAATGTGTCGAGTTATCCGATGTGACGACTAAAGTGAAATTGGAAAAAAAACCACAAAACTACAATTAGGAAAATACATTAGTGCGTTATACAGTAGTAGAGGCTTACAATACATTGTGTCCATCATTTACAATTATTCTGTAGATGAAAAACTGAAAAATTCATTTAGTGTTGTTTGTTTTGAGCACTTAACTGTCTCGACTTTCTTTATCAATGATCATGAACCCCTTGAAAACATCATCTTTGCAATTATCAATTGTTGGCAAGTAACGTGTAAGGATTCTTAATGCCTCTAGCGTGAGAAAATGCAAAATTGGATTCTGGTGTGACGTTCGTGTAGATTGTATATATTCTTTTTGTTTATCTGTTATTATTTTATTCATAAAAATACATAAAATGTTAAAGCATTTTTATTAATAATATATATTATTAAATATATTAATTATATATTAATAAATAAATCGACTCCCCCTCCTGAAAAAAAAAAAGAGTTTGCACCACACGTGCGGAGTGAATTCATTTTTTCAGGAAGTGGTGATGACTTATCAGAGTGTGGGACAGCAAAAGTATGTCGACTTATCCAGTAGTGACGAGTTAAACGGTGTCAAGTAAACCGGAGTTTTTTAACATTAATGCCTATGTAAGTCAGCCGGGACCATAGAAAACTGACTACTTAACTGATGGTGTTGAGTTATCTCGGGTGACGACTTATGCGGAGTCGACTGTAGATTGTTTTTAGTTTCTATTACCGTATTTTACGGACTATAAGACGCACCTTAATTTTTAAGCAATTTAAAAAAAAAAAAATACCTATAAGACGCTACGGACTATAAGATGCACCTGAATTTTGGAGGCAATTTTTCAAAGAAAAAAGTGGTCTTATAGTCCGTAAAATACGGTATATACATTAAAAGTTTACAAATGATTTTAAACTTTACTGCTTCTTTCAAATTTCATATACTTCTAAATAGAGTGAAAAATTACTGTGAAATATCAAATTCTGTTTTGGTTTAAAGTATCACTTTGCATGCCCATGGGCAGATGGAGCCTTTGAGAAAGTGGGAAATTTCTAGAGGTGGATTGGTTCCTTTATGTTTATAGGCAGTGTTGCTGGTCCACATATTTTCCACACTGCTTGAAAAAAATCCCATATGCCCTTGCCTATGCCAATGCTGTCAATATGCAATAGCAATCTTTTTAATTTCATTTTTGTTAATTTTTTCAAAAAGACTGAAAAAGAAAATTCTTCATGTTAACATTCTTACCAATAACATTAAGAATTTAAGAGATGATCATTTATACAGACAATGTACAGAGATATAAGAGAGTTATCATAATTTTTTATATATGCCTTTTAATAAAAATGTCATTGATTTGAATAATTAAAACATATAAAATTTATGTCCTTAATAAAAAATTACATATGGTGCTATATCTCATTCTGACTGGTGCAGTCATGAATCTAATGTTGCAATTTGGAATGTTCAAAGAAAAGATTTTGTTCCAAATAAGCCTAATCTGACAATTGAAACTGATTCTTGTGTCACAGCAATAGCATTCCATCCAGAAAAACCTGCTGTTTTGGCTGCTGGAAAGTTTAATGGTAAGAATATAAATTGTAGAAAAATATTTAATATGAATAGAGATAATTATTTGTTTTTTAAATATTTTAAGGTGAAATTGTTATATGGGATATTGGCAAAGATGACGATATGCAGTTGGTGGACTTACAGGCACATCGTGAACTAATAACAGGTGTGCACTGGATTCAGAATGAAGAACAAACAGAATATTTGGTTTGTATACTTATCTGAGAGAATAAATTTTAATTTAAATTTATTAATACGTGGGAGCTTCAAAAAGCTCATGGAAAAAGTCCATAACTAAAAATTGTTTGGAAGGATTTTGATTTCAATGCACCTGAACATACTTGTATCAACGTGTTATAACATGCTCAAACATGAATCCTTAAATGCAGATAAGAACGCAGCGCCGCCAGTTGAAAGTCAGGCACTATTCAAGCAACATGGAATCCACTAAAATCAAGACCAGAACAAACATAAAGTTTATGGTGAAACTTGGTTGGGAGAATAGGCAATCATTGATACTCTGGAACAAGTTTATGGTGATAATGCTCCAAAGAAGTCAACAACCTACAAATGGATAAGTCGCTTCAGAAGTGAAAAAACCAAGGTTGAAGATGAGCCCTGCAGTGGCAGGTCAACAACATCAGTTTGTGAGGAAAACATTGATGCTGTTCATGATTTGATTGAAAAGGATAGATGAATAACCACTGAATCGGTAACAGATATGCTCAACATCTCCATAGGTTCTGCACACACAATTCTTGTGAAGAGTTGGGACTAAGCAAGCTTTCCACTAGATGGGTCCCTAGGCTGTTGAGACCAGATCAGCAGCAAACGAGAGCAGATCTTTCAATGGAAATTTTAAACACGTAGGATAGGGACTTTGAAACTTTTCTGCGAAGAATTGTGACAGGGGATGAAACATGGCTCTACCAGTGTGATCCTGAGAACAAAATTCAATCAAAGCAGTTGCTGCCACAGGGTAGAAGTGGACCAGTCAAAGCAAAATCTGAGCGTTTAAGAGGAAAGGTCGTGGCCACTGTCTTTTCAGATGCAGAGGGGATTTTGCTAGTTGACTTTCTCAAGAACAAGAAGACAATTACATCTGATTATTATGAAGGCATTTTGAGAAAACCGTCCAAAAGAATCTTGGAAAAACGCCCTGTAAAGCTGCATCAATGCATCCTTTTCCACCATGACAATGCACCTGCTCACGGTGCTCGGCATACAAGAACTGTGCTATGTGAATTTTAATGGGAAGTCATCTGACATCCCCCTTACAGCCCTGATTTAGCCCCATCTGACTTATTTTTGTTTCCAAAGCTGAAAAAATCATTGAAAGGTACCAATTTTCCATCAGTTGAAGATGTAAAAAGAGCTGCTCTGACATGGTTCAGATCACAAGATTCTCAGTTCTACTCAGATGGACTTAAAGACTGGTATCAGCATTTGTAGAAGTGTAATTTGTGAAGCTGTCGATAACCATCTACGGCTATTACGTAATTATTGACAGCTTTAATGTGATGTTTATTTGTGTATATATATATATATATATATATATATATACCTTGCTGGGGTTGAGATAGCTGACTGAGTGCCTTTAGTGGATGTTTCTGGCTATGGGCATGGAGGTGTCCCCAGTCAGTGCCGTAATAGCCATTGATAGTTATGTCTTTGGCTTATATATGCTGGAAGAGGAGATCAGACTGAAGGTCTGGGTAGCGTAACTGGCAACGTGACTGCATGGTAAGCAGGAGTTGCGGGTTTGAGTCCCACTTCGGGCCGATTCTTTTCTTCCAGTTTAATCTAAATTATTTAAATTATAATTATTAAATGAGATCATTGACATCACTACAACATAAGTGCAATCACCGATCCAAAATTGATAAATGTTTATTCTATAGCTAATATTTTTACAAAATAAGTAGTTTATACTTTCTGTTAGAACATAAAACGAATGTAACCAAAATTTCATCTGAGTTGGATAAAAATTGCAGGAGTTATAAGGAATTCACACACACTCACAGGTGAGGGTTTTTATACTAGTAATAGTATATATTGGCATATAAAATGAAGTCCAAATTTTAGCCTGTATTTTATACATTTAGATCATATTCTAAAGTTTAGCTGTACTTGCACATATAGATATTTCCTGAAAGTGCCCTAACAGATCTAAACTTTACTTGAGAGTTTATTAGATCTAGACTTTCTAGTAGGGATTGGCACTTATGTGATTGCTACATACATTATTAATACCAATAATGATAAGTTTAATAATTATAAAATTGAATAAATTATACAATGACAAGTATTGTTATTGAACAATTAACAATTATCAAACCATTAATATTTTCAAAACTTCAAAAAGCAATATTAGCATTAGCTCTATACATCCTTCAATCACCTAACACAGTGCACATCCTAAATTGGGGATTTATTCTCATCTATTTATTTCCCTCCAGTAAAGTGACATTACATGTATTCAGGCTACTTACCTTCCTTATTTACATTTTCTGTTTGTCACTATTAAATTTTCTTTTCTGCTGCTTGCAGTAATCTCTAGACAAGGTGAATTGTTTAAGAATAATTTACACTATGGTTACAATTATTTAATATTTTCAATACAATAATATAATAATTGTAATAATTTAGAAAAATCTGATTTTCTTAATTGAATTTTCTAAATTATTATATTTGAATGTGATTAATTGCATTATCCTCAAATATAGCTGATGTGAGGTAAGGATAATTTAGGATTTTACTCTGTGATTGGGAAGTTGTTGCCCAAAACTAAACAAAATTTCTAAAAAACAGAATATAACATAAAAGCAAAAGGAATAGGTTCCTCCTTACAATATAAATTGTAGATGACCTTTCAACTTCTAAACCTACAATTAGACAATGGAATTGGGAAAACTCCATATAAATAGAAAATAAGTGTTAAGAACAGTTTAAAAGGAAGCCATAAAATACTTATAACATTGCATCTATTAATGAATTATCATCATCTAGTGTGGGAAATACAAAGGAAATATCAATATAAATGAATATAAATGAGCAATAATATATTAATTGTAGTGCTATATCAGTAGATTATGCAGAGAAGAAAGTGTTTTGTATGTATTATAGTTTGACAAAGCGTTTGCATAGTCACTTGCCCATTATTTTGAATGTAAGAAGTTTTAACTAATTTCCTGTTCTAGAAGATGCTTGCTTCTATGTAAGTCAGTTTAAAAATTTTGAATTACTTCACTTTGTTAAATAAATTTTTATGATTTCTATTGTTTAAAATCAAGGAGCAAACTAAGGAAAGAAAGTGTGAAACAAGTTTTAAATTAAAAATGATTGAAATGGCAAAGGAATTCAACTACAAAGTTGTTGGAAGAAAAGTTGATATAACTGAAAAAATGATAAGAAACTGGAGAAAGAAGGAAGATATTTAAAGAAAGACTCCAAACAAAATGTGTGTGTAAGAACAGGAATCACTTGTTGGCCAGTGCTGGAAAGTTGTGATGCAGAATGAGTATTCAAATAAAGACAGGATGGCTTATGTCACACAAAATATGATCAGAGCAAGATTAAATCCAGAACAGAGTATTAAATTTAAAGCAACCTCAGTATGATCCAACTATTTCATAAACAGGAAAAATCTAGTAATGCAACAAAAAAATTGCTCAGAAATAACCATCAGAAATTAGCCATAAAGTTACCAGTTTTCACTAATTTCACAACTGTGACTGTTTTAGTAGACAATTAAAAATATAGTTGAAACTACTATAAACCAGAATTACACTGTTTCATTAAAATGCATTATTCAGCTGAGTCAAAATTCAGATTAATTTATAAATATGAACATAGTAAAACTCCTCTAAAAGACCATTTTTCCAAAGTGACCATCCCTTATAAAGACCTTTTTGTTTGGAGGGAGAACAAAGTTCCTAATTTCTATGTACTTCAACCCCTCCAATAGGACCATCCTTATCCCTGACCATGACTGCCCAGTTGCAACCATTTGAAAATGAATCTTTTTCTGCAGTGTATGCAAAGGCTGCTGCAAACTAGGCAATGCCATTGCTTTCAATGTGACATGAGAGGCAATTTTTATGATCACGTGACTATTTTCCTTTGACAGTCGGGCAATGTTGTCACTTGTGATATCATTCATGATGTAGTTCTTCAGAACCAATGAACATTTCATCTACCCCTCTATGAACTATTGATTAATAGTTTGTTTTATAAAATGGTGATGAAGAAGCTGATGTTAGCTTTGTCACCATTTGGCAGAAATGTAATAAAATAAACGAAAATAAAATCAAGAACCTGATAGATTTATAAATTTCAATAAAATCAATGAAATAATTTATATTCCTACATTTATGAAAATCTATCAAACTGCTTTCTGTTTTGTAATCCCAGTGTAAATACGAAATATAACTCACTGTGTACGGCGTTATCAAATATTTTTCTTTTTTTTACAAAAAGAAAAATATTTGATAACATCGTACACAGTGAGTTATATTTCGTATTTATAGTAAACTTGGCATGAACAGCATACTAGACTAGTGTAGTGAAGACATGGCCAAAACATCACAAAGGTTATAGCACAAATGCATGCCTTCTTTTTGGCCTATGTTGCATGCTCCTTTCTCGCAAACTTTCAAATGTGCATGAGCATTGCCCAGAAAATCCAATTTCTTTGATCTGAGAAGTGTTGAATGGACTGCCTACTTTCCATTGAAGGATATGACATATAGTGATGTTGAATCGATGACCGGGTAATTGATAGTCAACTTGGCGATGATCATACGAATTTCGTTTGATGTTGTCTTCAACCAGTTTTCTTTGATATTGCACAGCCTCAATGCAGCTGGAAGTCCTAGTCCATTTAGAATAAAATTACCCATTATGTTCAACATAATCTTTCAAAATGGACTGGACTGATGTGGCCAAGATATTATGAAAACAACTGAAAAGTATATAAGGAGACAAAAGACTGGAGTAAAGAAGAAGAGAGAACAGAAACAAGAGAGGTGACTCTGAAGTAAGACATTGCTTTTATTCACAAGTGTGTAACAGGAATACTTCAGAATACAAATGTTTTTTCAATGTGGACATTTAAAAAACATTGCTATATGAATGAATGAGAGAAGAATGGCAGTGAGAATGTCAAGAACATTAGCAAATAGTGAGAGAATAATGATACAATCAACAAAGCTGTTTTGGAATTCTTTAATCATGCTTGTTTGAAAAATTTTCTATCACAGAACCATAGATCCAAGAAAAAGCCAAAGTAATTCACAACTTAAAGCTGAAAATTTTTTCTTTAGCAATGGTTGGCTCAATTGCTTTGGAATACATCATAACAGTGTTCTGATCAGTATATGGTGAAAGTAAAGATGTAAGCCAAATGATCAGATTAGACTAGCAGGATCAAATTGGTTGTTGGTTATTATTATTTGTCTGATGCAAATAACATGGATGAGACAGGATTATTCTCCCAGATAAAATGCTTACAATACAAGGTCAGACTTGCATAGGAGATAAACTTGAAAAAGAACAATTAACAATTGCCTTTTGTGTTAGCACAACTGGTGAGAAAGAGTCTCCTTTTGTGATAAATAAATCTTTCTAGCCAAATTGTTTTTAGAACATACATGCATCATGACTAAAAGTTCACTGGCTTAGCAATCAAAAGGCATGGATGACTACTGCAAATTTCACAGAATGGCTTGAAAAACTGAATAAAATCAAAAATAACTATATGAAAATTCTCTTATTTGTGGACAATGTATCATGTCATACTAAAATCACACTTTCAAATGCTGAACTTTTGAAGTTTTTCCAGAAAATATGATCTCTCCACTTTAACTGTTAGACCAGGGAATCATTCATGTATTCAAAATTCAATATTATAAATGGTTCCTTATAGCTATAAGTATCTGAATAGACAAATCATCATCTGTGAATAAGCCTGCAGACCATATTCCAGCCTCAAAATAGCTGATGGCAACATGGAATGAAATTCAACCTCAAACAGTCAAGAAATGTTTCCAGCAATGTAGCTTCAATTGTGCTGAAGAATAAGAAATGGTAAGTGCAAATTCCTCAGACAGAAATAGAAGAGCTTGTAGCAAATGCATATTCATTTGGATATTGAGGATATTACCAATTAATGAGAAGATCAAGTGCTCCGAAGATTTGGAGAGAAATTGAATCATCTTTTTCAGAAATTTGATGTAGAGAATCGAGAAAGTGATGCACAAGATGATTTTAGCAATCATCAGCCAGAACCTTCACCTTTGAAATTAAGTGAAATTTGAAATGCTTGCCAGACAAAAGTCACCTAGAAATAATTAAGGAAATGTACATGTGGAAACTCTTTTGTGCAAAGTAGAGGAGAACTTTGAAAAAGAAATGGTATCGTAAAAAGTTACTCTTAAAACAAACAAAAATTTGTGAATAATACAAAATTTAAATATACATAGTATCAATAAAGTATGGTGTATTATTTGTTTTAGTAAAACCCTTACAAAGTGACTACCACTTAATAAAGACCATTTTTGCTTGGAACCATTAATGGACACAAAGTAGGGGTTTTACTGTATTTTGAATAACTTGTAAGTTAAATTGTACTTATTCTTTATTATCAAAAAGTTAAAAAAATATATTTTTATGACAAAATTTTAAAAGTTTTTTTTATTAGAAACATTATAATCATTTATTTATTTATTTCAATTTTAGTTAATTAGTTGTAGTCTTGATGGACAAATACTTATTTGGAAAATGGAAGAAAATCAGAAATTAAAAAATGTAGAGAGGTCAGTATTTTATTTATTTATAAAATCATTAATTAAATGTTTAAAATTTATAAAATATATACATTTTATCATTTAGATTCATTTTGCTCGTTGATGAATTTCCTCGGAGCCATAAAATTCGAAGCAAAAGACCAAATTCGGAAGTTGGAAGTAAATTTCTTCTTTAGATTGGAAGTATTAGAATAAATTTCTGATAGTTTTATATCATTTCATTTAATTGTCTTTTTAATCACATCCATTACGAGTTTGGCCATACCCATAATGGAGGAAGCTGAATGTTGAGAGATGGGGTTCAACACATCTGGAATAGTCTGATTATGTAAAATTCCTATGAATCCTGACCCAGACTCAAAGTCTATTCTGTCAGACTTTAAATAGGTCAATCATCTTTACCATCTTGGCCAACCAGCTGTCTATAGTTTCATAGCAAGCAGAATTCATGGATTTTTATTAAAGAAAATAACTGAATTGACTACTTGAAATACACTAAAGAATCAGTTTCTTTGCAAAACTTTGTAAAATAATGCATTTGTTTTATATCCAAAATTGTTATCTGTGATAGCTTAATAATCAAAAATTATACAGAATTAACTCATCGTAGACTGCATATCTTATTAAAACACTACACTCATGACACCTTATAAATTTGCAGCCGTGTTTATTGAGTGTAGTGTTTTAATAAGATATGCAGTCTACGATGAGTTAATAATTTGGCAACGCCGGCCAAAAAGTACCATCCTTAGTATTGAAGATTTGCAGAAACGATGCAAAGCTTGAGTTCTTGACAGATTGTAGAAAATACAATGTCTTTCCGATGTCGATTTGGAGATTACGTTTACCCCATGGATGTGCCTCTCTAATCCCTAAACTAAGAGCAGTATGCCTACGAAAAGCCATCCGCTCCACACGGCGTTCGAAGATTTTACTTAATTAAAGCGCTCATTGAACTTGAAAACGAACTGTACGAGCAAGGTCCACATGTCTTAACGGAAGTTAACGCCCGTGTTGTACGCCTAGCTACGCAAGTGAAAGACACACAAGGACAGAAACCGTAGTTTTTGTCTCTGCACAGCTCCTCTCCTTCCCTATGTTCTGTGCGCCGTTCGGCTTGCACCATAGTTTATGTTTGTATTTTATTTTTAATGTCTCCAAGGAGCATATTACTTTTCATTGTCTGTTATTTATTTTTATTTTATTCTCATGCATGATTTACGAGATGTAGAGATGGCGCACGCAATTCTCTTTAGAATATTTTTAAAAACGTTCCGAAGTTTGTTCGTTTTTGCAGATTTTCGTTGTGTTCGAATTTTTTTGGATATTTCCTGAAGAAGGTCGTTAAACACAACCGAAAACGTTCGTTTGTACCGAATAAACACGGCTGCAAATTTATAAGGTGTCATGAGTGTAGTGTTTTTATACAGAATTTTGCTGTAAACAGAATTATTTTTCCATTACAAAAGTAATAAAATATTAAAATTTTTTTAGTTACTTCATTATCCTTCAACAATGAAGATAAGTCCATATTTATAATTGGAACTGAAGGGGGTGGAATATTTCAATGTTCAATCAACTCCACAGTTGTTGCAAATTGTTAGTATGCCATATTTAAATTTAACTTTGTTATATTTATTCATATTCAAAATATATCATTGATAAATTTTTTATTTAATATTTTCTTTATAATATAGATACAAATTCAGATTTTATTTATAAATCTCCAGTAGTTATAAGTTTTGACGGCCATCTAGGTCGTACCGAATCGGTTCACTGTTCTCCACATTGTCGTAATGCTTTCTTAAGTAGTGGCGGTGATGGTGAAATTCGTGTTTATTCCTTATTACAGGTAAGAAAAGGTATTAATAATTTTGAAGTATTGAGGATTTGTGAAATGATCTTTATTAATAAATACTTTTATAGTTTATTCTTAAAATATTACAGTAATATTTTATTATAATCATATTTTAAATCTTTACAATACTTGTAGTTATTAGAAAATGCAATATATGTGTATTACAAAACTAGCATTACATTTTAATCTTTATTTTTCTTTAAAACAAATTTGATGTAATGCTAGTTGTTACATAGCAGCAAGCTAAAATTATGACATAGAAATGAATTATTTATTACAAAAATCAAAATAATACATTACAGATAGAATTTATTAAACTAATTTTACCTAAATAATAATAAAAGATAAACAATGTTATTGGTTTCTGTTTTTGTTGTTTTAGGTCTTACAAGTTAGAACTTGTCTCAACTCTTACAGATGATTATGGAATTTAAATACTAATTGGGCTGCAATTTGAAAAAATGACCTATAAATTCCTACTGTCATTCCTTAATCTCTGAGTAAAGTTAAAAGGAGTTAGATAGATTATTTAGAGTCACCAGAGTTAGATAAATAAAAACTGAGACTAGATATGGAACCCTTAGAGGCAGGAAGCCCCAGTTAACTATATATGAGCTTCCAACACAAACTGGAAGTCACATTATTTCAATTCAAAAATTTTCCTCCTGAAAGGAATTGGATAGATGACCAGCACGACGCTATTGCTAATGGAAAAGTATGATGTATAGGGGCAAGCCGCCACTAATTTGAGGTGGAGAGGATATATATTTTAAATTAAAAAATTATTAAAAATATGATTAAAAATTGCAGCCCAGCATTATGATGATGTCACAATAAATAATTGCTTGTTTATATTTTACAATCAGTTTTAAGATTTGAGATAGTGTAGCTGAAAGAAAAATTAATGTTATTCTTTAAAATGTTATTATTTTACAAATATCTAAACTGTTAAATTGTATACTTCTTTTAACTTCACTCAATTAAATTGTGTAAAAAATTGTTATGCACATTCTAATTTGAGCTATCTTGATATTGATTCTAGTTAAGCTACTGCTTAGAATGAATCTTAATGTTTTAGTAGACATTGTGCTATCCTTCTATTGTTTATAACATATTTCACTTGTATATGTAATATAATTTTTTATTATTTATATTTTATAGTCATTTTGATTAATTTTGATATTATTCGCAATTTTTGGATTTTGAATAATCACATAATATTTTGAAGAATGTGATGATAAAAGTACAAAGCTCACTTTTTGTCAAAAAATTATTCATAATCACTGATAATTTTATCATTACCAATTAATAAGATAAATATATAATCTAAAACAAAAAATTTATTTTAAAAAGTAAAAAAATAAAATATAAATATCTGCATCCAATCAACACTGGGGTGAAACAACAATGTACCTTGAACCTGTTACCGGTATATGTTAAACATACGATGAAGTTTATCACAAACTTTTTTGAACAGTCAAAAGTTCTTTTTCAGGCGATACACAGAATAACTGATAGAACACAGAACAAAAAGAATGTGAATACTGTATTTAAAATGAGATTGAATCTATGCCTCGTGAAAATGATATGCTGGGGAAAATATAAAATTCAAAACAAAGTTATTAACTTAATTAAATGCATTAATCTAAACATTTCTGAAATTAAATACAATATTTTAAATATTTTAAACATAAATGCATACTGCAGACAAATAAAAAGAAATCATTATGCTAAACTGACACAGTAGAAAAACTACTAAAATATCTATTTTATGTCTTTGATATAACCTAATAGTATGTAAATCATTTATATATGTAGATGTTACTGGCAAAACCTGATTTTATGCCAAACTAGTTTGGCGTAACTGTGTCAGGCCAAACTAGTTAAGAATTACTATTCAAGTATATTAATGGTTAAAATAAAATTAAAGGCAATCAATTAGATGAACAATATTTATTCAAACATAGTCTACTTAATTATAAAAAACAGAGTTAATGTTACCCTAGATATCGAAGGTGGTGGCTTGTCTCTGATTCCAGAAATCAGAAGACGGAACACTGGAAATGCACGTTCTAACCTAACCTATTCTAATAAATTACCATAATTATCAGCAACCAAATTATTAGAATAGGTTAGGTTAGATTAGAACGTGCGTCCCCACTGTTTCCTGTCTTCTGATTGCTGGAATTGGAGACGAACCGCCATCTTCAATACCTAGGGTAAAATTAACCAAAAACAGTATTGATTAGAAGTGACACAACACTTGTACAAAACTATAAAATAAAAATAAGCTAATCAGTACTTATCAGTTTGTATTTTTTTTAATTAAGCCATGCACTTTTAAAGGTAATTAACTTTCGAAAATATTTTCAAAAATTCAAACAAAATAATAAAAATAACTTTTAAAATCAAACTAAAATTAAAAATGAACTTATTTGTGTTTTATGAAGAACTTAAATTAACCATTAATATACTTGAATAATAATTCTAAACTAGTTTGGCGTAAAATCGGGTTTTGCCGGTAACATATATAAATATAAATATTACTATAAAAGTTATCAGAAAAGGATAGAATATAGAAGTATCTGTTTAAACATTTTTTTAACTAAAGAAAACTAACAGTACTTAAGTATGGTGAGATATGATGACATTTAGAGGTACTGTACATTGTTTTCAGTTTTACAATTACATTTCAGTTTATATTTGTCTTTGTATTTCTGTCATCTCGTTGTTAATTCTTTAGTAGTAGTAAAATGTAAAAAGTCATCTTCACAAGTCATGAATTTGTGGCAAAAAATAATAATTTGTGATAAAGCATTTCACTAATGCTAATTCATTCTAAATTTTGTGTAACATGTTTTATCAACTGATTTTCTAAATATTTTATAAAGAACGGTCACAATAATTTCATTTGTTGGATGACACTATTTATAGTTGTTGTCCTGTGGATACCGAGGATCGTTTTCTTTGCTAATCATGAGTTCGGCCAGGCCCACGGCAGAGGCAGCCAGATATTGAAGGATGGAGTCCAACATATCCAGACCAGACACATTATGTATAATTCCTGGGGTTACTTGGTTAGTTTCAATCTCGGGTCTCTCAGAGTGGTAGGACGACGCCTTAACTGCTTGGCCACCCATTCATCAGTTACATTGCTTATATGTCACGTGACATAATGTATGCAATAATATATTATATCACGTGATGCATAATTAACTACTAGTTAATTAATTATTCATAATTACTAGTGAACTTGATGAAGTCATAGTAACATAATATATATTATCTGGAAACAACCAATATATTAATAATCTAAGTTTTGTTTAAATAAAATGAAAAAATTAATTCAAATATAATTTATAATAAAATTTTTTTATTTTAATAAATTAAAGGGTAGTTTTTTGGTTTGTTTACTTGTAAAATAATTATATTAAAACTTTCTAGGATGTTTTTTCTTTTTCAGTCAAAGCCCATACTGGCTTTAAAGACAATCTCAGGATTCAAGACAGCCGAATGGTCACCGGTTCGGCCTTTGATAATTTCTGCCTTAACCAATGACGGTCAGCTCTTTATTTATGATTTAAGTGAAAATTTATCAGTGCCCTCTGGCAGTTATAATATATCCAAAGGAAAAAGTGGAAATACTCTTCATTTCAATGTGCAAAAGTAATTATATTTAATTGCATATACAGTATATACATACACACATATGTATTCTATTATAAATATAAAAAATTAAATTTAATGTAAAATTTGTTTTTGTTTTTAACAGTACAGAACTTTTAACTACATCAACTATGGATCAAAATATTCAAGTTTGGAAATTAGGTAGTGATGTTTTATCAGTTACAGATGAAGAATATGAGATTTTAGCAAAGTTAACTGCAGCTTCATTGGAAGAAAATTAAAAAAGAAATAAATTTGATTAAATATTTAAATTTATTATAATAATAAGCTTAAATCTTTGATTAAATAATCAATTTAGCAAATGCAATATGTATAAAATTTAATAATAATTAAATAAAAATCACTTTTTATTTTCAGCAATAATATTTGGTGTATGCTTTTACTGTCTTTAAAAATTAATTAGATTAGTAATAGTGTCATTATAAATTGATTAGGCGTCATGGCGTATGAATTGATCAATGCGTATACAATCGAATGCAGTACTTCGAAGGAACGAGTATAGTGGTTTTTGGTTACCATGATTGGCCTCGCTTGTTGCATGATGCCCAATTCTTTCCCTTTAACTTTTATCCATGTTTCTGTCCAATTCTCTCTTATTCATGACAATTGGCAGATAAGTTCACAACTAAGATTAGAAAATTCTATGTAAATTAATTTGCTTTTACATTAAAAAAAGACTTCCTCTTAATAAAGGAAAGTTCTCTACGATCTCAGACACGCTTCTTATTTAATGCAAAGACTAAAATCAAAAATCTGCTTGTTAGTACATTACTATAGCTTTTAGATCGATGATTCCCAAACTTTTTTGAGCCACTGCCCAAAGTCCGTCGAAATTGAAAACTCATGCTCGAGCATTCTTTCTTACCTTGCTTAATGTTATCAGTTTAAGTGAGTCCCAAAGTGAATACATTAAGCAGATCCTTTTTTACATTATAATATTTACAGATTAAAAAGGATATGCAACAGCTAAGACAGTTCCAGTAGAATTCCACGAAGCATCTAAACACTGAAAATGAAAAAAATCTAAAAATTCAGTAATCAGTTAAATAATAAAAAGTTTTTTTTTATTAATTCTCAAAAATTCTGCCATTAACCAAATATATGATAAATTTTAAAAGCTCTTAAGTAATTTACATAATATTCTTCTACAGAAATAATAATGAAGTAAGCAATTTCATTGAAAATTTGTATTACAAATATACACATGTTCATATATATTGTGTGGAAAGTATCAAAAATAATTAATAAATGTTACTAAAAATATTCATACGTAGTAATTCTTCCAATAGTTCTACATTTTATTTCAATTGGTTGTTTTACGGAAACACGAACTTAACTTACTTCCGAAGGAATTTTGTACGTATGAGTATAAATAATACGAGTCGAACTCTGTTCTTCGTCTCTTAACAACGTATAGTTATCAAAAGCATTTGTGTGAGAATTCTTTTCTAAATATTTACAAACTTCTGGAGCTACTCTCTGAAGAAAACCACTTATTGAATCATAATCAATATTGACTTCTTTGAACCGTTTGATGTACAAGGTTTGGTTTGGACCTAAAAAAAGTATAAAATTATGTGGAATACAATATTTTGGAAATCAAAAATTTTGTTTTAAATAACATAATCTCAGAATTTTTTTACAAAATATAATAGATTTTATTAATTACCATAACACTATTCATTTCTTTAGTTTGAGTCATTGATTCTACAGATGAAATGGGATTAGTCAGAATTCCATTTTCACTTATTGTTCTAAATAAAACAAAAATCTTATCATCAGTGGCAAGCGGTTCCGTTCCCCGAACACCGGGAGTTCGGGTCATGGGTTTGCACCGGCCGGGACGGGCCGTCAAAGTGGAGTTTTCCGGGTTTTCTCTATGTCTGTAATGCCCATGGGGCTGGTTAACCTTAAAAAGACCTCCAGGAAGGCATTCCCTGGCAGATCATCCGGGTGTTGCATTGCCGTAACTTAACTAAATGTATTGTAAGTATTCCTCACTCGATAATGTCAATGTTATTTACAAACATTTATATTATTAAAATTTCGCAATGATTGAAAAGAAAGAAAGCTATCTTTTATAAAAAATTAAAATATAACTGTTTTACATTTTATTCAACTTAAACCTTTACAAAATTAGAAAAACTGAACCAAATTTCAAACTTAAAATTCCCCATTATACATTAAAAATATACAATTCCGGATTGTTAAAATTAAAGAATTCCCAACAGCATTTGTGATTTTATATAAATCAAATGCTGGTGGGAATTCTTCTATTTGGACATTAGTTCCCCAGTGCCCATAGATGGCGTAACCGAGCTAAAAATTAAAAATTTCATTTTATTTTATGTATTATTTCATTAATTAATAAAAAGTAAAAAATAATTTTAAAGCAATTCTAATAATTTTTAAATCATTACTTATGACTAGAATATAAAATAAATGTTATCGAAATGTGATAGGAAAACGAAACCGAAACTTTATCACGTGTTTCATACCCGACTTATTTATGTAGGTGAAGTCCGTCGTGTTGACAATTAATCGAGTTTAAAATGAAGTTGGACGAGAGATTTTAATCTGTATTTTGGATTTATTATTTAAAAGACGAGATCGGTATTATATTTAATTATTATTTTTATTTTAATATTTTAATTAAAGCTATTAAGATTAATTTTAGTAAAAGTCGGGAGTTTTTCATAATTTTGCTTTCTTAAGATACCTCACTAGTAGACGTGTTCTGAACCGATAGAAATATTTGGGGACGATACGTATAAAATGATAGGTAAAGAAAACATCGTTGGACTATTTACTGACTGTGCTACGTTCGAAACATCATTGTTAAATTTAAGCTTTTCTTCGCGGAGTAGCACGTTGGATGCGTGTCACGTGACCTGGCTTCTACTCTGTTTCCCGCATCATGTGATGGAAGTCTTCTCACTTTAAAATTTTGAAAAATTTAATTATTAAAAATTCTATGAATGTAACGAAGTTAAAATATTTTTAGAAGATTTAATTTTCGTTTGAAATTATTTTCATTGAGATAATATAATTGAATATTGACGATGATAATTACGTATTGGTCCATCGACATCGTTAGTTTCGGTTTTGTTTTGCGTAACGTGTGTTAGTATTAGTTTGAATTATGTCTCTGAAATTAAGCAAATGCTTTTGATACTAGCAAAGTATTTTTTTTAAAATTGTAAGTTTGTTCGAGTACTTTGCAGAATATAGTGCCTATTTTGTCTCATCTATAAAAGCATTATTGTGTGTGAAATACAATGTATGTATGATACATTGGCTGTGACACACTGAATGTATTGTACAGTACAGTACATACATACATTTCGCAGAGTCGACAGTTGTAACTGAGCAAAAATGTTTCTATTGGTAGCTTTTTTTGTTTTGACTCTTTCCGAATAGGGTTACCAAACACTCTACTTTGGGAGAACATGTCCTACAATTTGATCTCCATTCCTGTCCTCCTTCCTTTGAACAAAAACAGCAAATGTCCTACTTTTGGAGGAGTGAACGTGGGAGACTACACTCATTCATCAACCCTACAAGTGTCACTTGTGGTCAAGTCACAAATATCTAGAGCCCTGGTAAATCTTAGTTCTAGATTATGCTGTTATGGCAAACAGCACAGCACCAGTCACGGAAAGCAATGTTCGGATTGAGAAATGTATTGCACTTCACAATTTAAAATTAGAGGAGAAGGTTTCTGTTAAGGATTGTAAAGCTCGAGCCACCAGAGGGCGCACGAGCTCTGTATAAAAGAATTGGCGGGCTCTCCGAAGCTCTCTTTCTTTTGTCTCCAGTCGTTACTCTGTATGTGTGTCTGAATAAAATAATTGTTAGTGTTACCAATCAGTCGTCTTCTCATTTGGAATTTAACAGGTTATGGGCCCAGAAGAACAAAGTAGTCGACAAATACGTATACGTTAAGGAAGAAAGTATACAAAGAAATTTTTTTTGAATCAGTCTAAACGTCAAGACAATGGAAAGCAATATGGCGACCACCTTACCGCAATTACGGGACGGAAACTTCTCTAACTGGAGATTTCGAGTAGAAACTATTTTAGAAGAAAAAGGAGTAAAAGATCTTGTTGGTGAACAAGTAATAGAGACTAATGGAATAACTGAGGCAGAAAAGAAAAGATTCATCGAAAGAGACGCCAAGGCCAGAAGCATAATCATACAGTGTCTAACGGACAGACATTTAGAATACGTTAAAGATTCGAAAACAGCTCAAGAAATGATGAAATCTCTTACGAACGTCTTCGAACGAAAAAGTACATTTTCTAAACTATATATAAGAAGAAAATTATTGTCACTTAAGTGTGGAGATGATGACTTGCAGAATCACTTCGTAACATTTGACGGACTCATAAGGGAATTGGAGTCAACCGGCACAATAATGGAAGACAGCGACAAGGTAAGCCACCTTCTTCTAACTATGCCTCAGAAATACGATACTGTAATTACGGCCCTTGAGACAATGACGACTAGCGTAACTTTGGAATTCGTAAAAAGTAGGCTATTAGATGCTGAACTTAAATTTAAAAATTCGGAACATGGAGAGAAGACCGAAAGTCTCCCTTGTTTTATAGGAGTGGGAAATAAAGGTTGTTTTATTTGCGGAGATCGTCGACATTTAAAATATAATTGCCCTAAAAGAGGAGATAGTACTCACTCGGGCCATGGTGCCAGAGGGAAAGCGAAAAGAGGTGGAAATAAAAGTAGAAATAATTGGAGAAACAATTATCAGAATAATGGAAGTAACCAGAGAAATTATGAAGAGAGAGCAAATATGATATCACATGAAAAGGAAATATCCTTTGTGGCATTTAACGACACAGAACATGATGCAAATATTGGACAAGAAAGTGTCATACATTTTGTATTGGATTCAGGAGCAACAGAACACCTAGTTCAAGAGAATATGGCTGCCTATATGACTGATATAGAAAGTCTAACCAAACCAATAAGCATAAATGTAGCAAATGGAGAAAAACTTCTAGCACAAAAGAGAGGCAAGATAAAACTATCTTATAATAATAAAAATATTGTTCTGACTGCTCTTATTGTACCAAAGATTTCCCACAACTTGTTATCTGTAAGGAAAATCAATGACACTGGAAAAAGGGTTATTTTTGAAAGAAAAAAGGCTGTCATAATGCACAGAGATTTTTACATGGACTGTCCACTTACAGGAAGCTTGTTTATTGCAGAGTTCACCATAAGAAATAATACACAATGCCTCAAAACGGAAGCCAATGACTTATGGCATAGAAGATTAGGCCACCTAAACTACCGTGATCTGAAATTAATGAATCTGCCATGTCCCAACCAACCCTGTGGACCATGCATGAAGGGCAAAGCTACAAGATTACCATTCAAAAAGACTGAACACAGATCACACAGAATAGGAGAATTGTTACACACAGATATATGTGGACCCATAAATCCAAACACTATAAATGGCAAAAAATATTTCCAAACAATAACAGATGATTTTTCACATTTTACTGTAGTATATCTCTTGAAAAACAAAGGAGAAGCAGCACTTAATATAATGAACTACGTCAGAGAGATACATGCTCAATTTGAAAAACGAGTAAGTCGTATTAGATGGGACAATGGAGGTGAATTTTCCTCTAGAATGTTGAAAGACTTCTGCAAAAACAAAGGAATTAGAATGGAATATACAACAGCCTACACACCTCAGCAAGGAGGATTGGCAGAAAGAATGAACAGGACACTCTTGGATAAAGCAAGAACTATGTTTGAAGACAGTGATTTACCTAAACACCTGTGGGGAGAGGCAATTCGTACAGCAGCTTATCAGGTAAATCGATCCCCTACAGCAGCACTCAATGGAAATATTCCTTCAAGAATATGGTATGGAAAGGTTGATTTATCAAAACTAAAAGTATTCGGTTGTCAAGCCTGGTTATATAAGCTACCACAATCTACAAAGTTAGAATCACGTGCCAAGGAAGTCAGAATGGTAGGATACAGTGGATCAGGATACAGACTCTGGGATCCAAAAGAAAACGAAATCCTAATAGGTAGAGATGTAAAATTCAATGAAACTCCTATGCCAATATACTACAAAACTCAAAGTGATGATGACTTCTGTGCAAGAGACAAAGAAGAGGACAACAAAACTAATAGTGATCATGAAAAGATAAATCAACGTGAACAAGAAACACAAGAAAAGGAAATAAGAAAAAGAACTATAAAATTACCACAGAAATATAATGATTACGAAATGCATATCGCATACTGCTTATATTCTGAAGATCCAGAAACCTATGAAGAGGCAGTTGAGTCAGGAAAAGAATGGAAAGATGCCATAGAAAAGGAACTGGAAGCTCATCTGAAATTTGGTACCTGGACTGAAACAACACTCCCAAAAGATAAAGATCCAATAGAAACCAAGTGGGTATTTCGAACAAAATCAGATGGAACAAAGAAAGCACGTCTCGTTGCAAAAGGATATCAGGAAGAAGAATTTAACAACTCATATGCACCAGTAGTAAGAATATCAACAGTTAGATTACTCCTATCAAAGGCAATTAATGAAAACTGGAAGATAACCCAACTTGATGTGCCAACTGCATTCTTAAACAGTGAACTGAAAGTTGATGTATACATTAAGCCTCCAAAAGGTCTAATAACAAACAGCAAAGCTTTAAAATTAAAAAAGGCATTATATGGATTGAGAGAAGCACCTCGATGTTGGAATGAGTGTTTTAATAACTTTGCCGTCAAAAATGGACTAACTCGTTCAAACTATGATTTTTGCTTATATATTGGAAATAGTATACATTTGATTGTTTTCGTAGATGATATTTTGTTATTTGGAGAAGCTGATAAGCTAATAAGCAACTTAAGAACAGAATTTAGTGCAAAATTAATGGGAGAGCCAAAGAACTTTCTAGGAATAGACATCACTATGCATAAAAATACACTATCGTTATCACAAGAAAGTATTATCGAAAAACTCTTAATAAAATTCAAAATGAAGGAATGCAAAGGTGTTATAACTCCAATGGAACATGGATTTCAGGCTGATCTTTCAGAAGAAACTTTGAGAGTTCCATTTAGAGAATTAGTGGGAAGCTTATTGTACATAGCACACACTACTCGTCCAGACATTATGTTTGCTGTTTCCTACTTGAGTAGACATCTTGATAAACCTACTGGAACACTTTGGATGGCAGGAAAAAGAATACTGAGATATCTCAAACAAACAAAAGACCTAACCTTAAACTATTCAGTTTGCACAGATGAAAAGCTGATTGCATTTTCAGATGCAGATTGGGCAGGAGACAAAAATGACAGGAAAAGCATAAGTGGTTATGCAATTTTTTACAATAATAATCTTATATCCTGGTCGTCCAAAAAACAACAATCTGTTGCACTATCTACAGCAGAGTCAGAATATTTAGCATCTGCAGCAACTGCCGCTGAACTTATCAACCTTCAAGGGATACTATCAGAATTAAACCCTGGAAGAAAAATTGTAACAGTAATGAACATGGATAATCAAAGTGCCATCAGCATGATTGAAAGCTATGAAAATAGCAAAAGGTCAAAACATATCGATATAAGGGCACACTTCATTAAAGACCTAGTAGCCAAAAATCTTTTGAGTTTAGGCTATGTTCCCTCAAGTGATAACATAGCAGATACTTTTACTAAACCATTGTGTTCAAAGAGATTCATCTGTCTTAGAAAACATCTGGGCATATTCAAGACATCAGACTGTGTAACTAATGCAATTTCATAATGTAAACCTTTTGAAATTGAGGGGTGGTGTTAAGGATTATAAAGCTCGAGCCACCAGAGGGCGCACGAGCTCTGTATAAAAGAATTGGCGGGCTCTCCGAAGCTCTCTTTCTTTTGTCTCCAGTCGTTACTCTGTATGTGTGTCTGAATAAAATAATTGTTAATGTTATCAATCAGTCGTCGTCTTATTTGGAATTTAACAGTTTCTGCTACTGAAGTAGCATTATCTTACCACACAGCCATACATCATTTCAGCTTTAAATCTGTAGATTGCACAAATAAATTGAACTCCAAAATTTTCAATGACTTTATGATAGCAACACAAATTTCTTCTGCCAGAACCTAGACAGAAGCTTTGATTAAAGATGTTTTGGCACCCTATTCATTAGAAAAGACATTACAGGTAGAAAAGTTAAAAAATACTCTATTCATAGGAATTGCAACTGATAGTAGCAATCACAAAGATGCAAAAGATATTTCCAGTTAGGCTGCATTTCTTTATGCAGCACTCGAGAAGCGCTTTACAGCGAACACTCTGAAACCCGTTTCTAAATGCAGCATTACTATGTAGCGAACTGTTTCTAAATGTTTGCTGCAAGAGATTGCTACAGCAAAGATAAAGCAGCGTTTATGTTCGCTACACATGTAAAGCAAAATGGACACTTGGTATATAATACAATATTATGCTGTAAAAATAAAAAAGTCAAAGTGATGTTGATAAAAATATTATGTAAAGATTAAGAAGAATTAAATTTTATAAAATGACTCTGAAAGTTGTCTGAATAAGAAAATATTTTAAATGTAATTATATATCTCCTATCTCTTTACTTTGTTCACATTTTCGAAACGAGAAATGCTCAATTCTTTATATCTGTTTAGTTAAAAAACCAACAATATTTAAATAAAGCACTACTTTCGGCCATAACAGGAATTAAAGGATTGATTATGGCAGCCATGTTTCGCTTGAGTGGAAAGCGTTTCTAAACTATGATACAGCAACATATAGCGATAGCTGCTTGTGACCTCATTTTCGCTATACTCTCACTGCATAAAGAAACGTGGCCTTATAATTCATTATTTTAATCACAAAAACTATTGGAATTGAATATAAACTTGTCCAGGTGATACCAGGCTCAAACAAAAAAGCAGCTACCATTAAGGACTTGTTAACAAATACACTGAGAAAAATTAATTGTTCTCAAAAATGCTTTTGGGGAGACAGCTATAACAAATTTTGGGTCATATGGACATGTTGGAAAAAATGCTAAGACAAAACATTAAGCATTTAGAAGAAAGCAGATGTACAGTGCATATTGTAAATAATTGTATTCAACATGCTGTAGATTCTTTACCCATAGATATTGAGAGCATTCTTGTAAAGATTTTTAAACATTTCTCTATCTATACTGTCCAGTTTAAAAAGTAAAAAAATTTTGTTCTTTTGTCGAAGTTGAATATAAGCAAATTTTTAGTCATTCCAAGACCCATTGGTTATCCTTATATCAAGTAATCGCATGGGTATTAGAAATGTATGAGCCACTAAGGAGTTATTTCTTATCTATTAAGAAGTCTCCAGTTGTGCTTAAATCATTCTTTGAAAACAATTAATTGAAGCATATTTAATGTTTGTACATTCATTAGCCTACAGTTTTCACCAAAGTTTTTTAAAAATGGAAAAAGAATCTAATTGTGTTTATATAAACAATGTCTGTTTTGGAAGAAGTTTCTGATATTTTAAAAGTTAGGTTAGAAACAAACATTTTCCTCCCATTGACAGTGAATAAAATTCTGAAACAAAATGCAGAATTGGAGAAAGAATGCCAAAATATAAAAAGAAATTTCTTGATTATGTATCAAAGTGGACTGGAATACTTAAATCATTGGACTGTTCAAGTTTTGCTATTCAAAGTTTTTAATTGGATGTTACAAAAATCCCTGTTTGGGAGGATGTTATGGAAAGTATTGAATATCTAAATGAAAGGAACATTGCAGTTGATGATTCGAAGTGTGTAAATCAGTATAGTTCTTTGAAAAATTATTTAAAGGCAAATTCTAATTTAAATGAAAAATCAGTAAGTGAAAAATGGCTTGGTTTTTTCAGGCAACAGACAATCCGGAATTACATTCTGAATTGCTTAAAATTTGCCAATACATGTTTTCAATTCCTGCGTACAATGCCACCACCGAAAGAGTATTTAGTCTTAGTTTCATTCATTTGTCCACTGGAATCTCAGTGGACAAATGAATGAAACAGAATGGCAATTGAAACAGTAAAAAGTTTGGTTATGGTGAAATTCAACTGTAACAATCGTAATTGTTTAGAATTTTATGATGAAATCTGAAGAAACAAACAACTGCTTAACAGAGACAACACACCAGAAAAATATGATTTTGTGCAGCAACCTTAATTAAAATGTGAATTATTAAGTTTGTGTTTCAAAATACTTTTGAAAAGATATTCGTATTTGTAAAGGTTCAATAAAAAATCTTTTTTTTTTCAAAATTGTCCACCTATGTGTCTTCCTTTTACTTCTGGTTATTTGGTAACCCTACTCTTTCTGCTGTGTGGGCAGTAAGAGGGCCTCTTTTAGCGAGCTCATTATGGGTTTGGCCGGATCTGCAGTTGGGTGGCCGGGTGGCGACGTGTCCAGTCGGACTGGCCCCAAAAGCTTTCCTGGGGATTTTTTGACTTGTTTGGGTTCAGTCCACCTCAGATGCCTCCTCCATCGTCTTGCCATCGAAATCAGTAGATATTGTGTAGTTACATTTGCTGAACCATGCATGACGTGTGCATTGGAACGGAAAGCAGCTTGTCTCAGTTGCATCTAGCAATAGTACGGGCATTATGGTAGTGCTGTAATGCTACCTATTGCCATAGTTACTACCGTAATGGATGTTCGGCAGGAAAATGCTCTACAGCTCCAGAACTGTCAAGTCTGTCGAACACATCCATTGTATAAAATATACAGAAAAATTTTAATAAAAATACTATGTTGGCTAATAATATGTAATTTTACATTTAGCCTCTTATAACCATTTTTTACTAAGACCAAGACCATAAAATCAACTTTTTATAAACCTTTAATGCTGTGCATCCCTCTTTGGGCCTTCTACAATGAAGTAAATTTACAATTATTAAAACCATATGCACTGATACATAAGACTTACTTCTATGTAAGAGTTTTCCTCAGTTATAAGAGGCATAACATAAAATTAAATGTTTTTAATAATAAGACAAAGTTTTCTAAAGAAAAAAAATCATTTCATAAGTGAAATACTTTTAGAAATCAAAAATTTGTATAATTCTTAAAATTATTCATTTTTAAATAATTTATGCTTCGAAATTATAATTTGAAAAATTTTGATTTACATTTATCAGTTTTTAATGTTTTATCTTTTCAGCTTATTGTGATTTATGATTTGGATTGAAGGACATTGTTAGCCAACAAGAAGAGCTTATCAGTGTTATCGGATGATTATTTTTATCAGACTGTAAGTCATCTTTAAAGGTAGGTCTTATTTATATTTAGAAAAAGTGTATTAATTATTAAAAATGATATAAAATATTTTGTCAAAATACCATTAAAAATGTGAAAATTGAATTAGTAGCTTTCATAAATATCATCACTTTATTTCGCACTGATATTACTGTTGTAGAATTGCAATTTAAATTACTTTTCTTGGAAATATAAACCTTTTTCTAGAAAACCATAGTGTTTTTGGTCTATGAGCCATTATCAGAAATTTACACGAGAATTAAAATTCAAGGAAAATTACTGGATTATGGTAACTAATGGTAAGGAATAATATAAATAAATGAAAATAAGATAAATTGCAAAGATATTCCTTTATGTCATTTGAGAAAGTTATGAACAAGAAGTATTATATTTAAATGAAATAACTAGATATGACAGGATAATGAGAAAAAGGAGCAGGAAGCCAAAGTTAAAAAAAATCTTGAACAGTGGTGCCTACTGTGCAGAAACCATCTGATTAATTATCTCAAACTACAAATTGGCGGCAGTATCAAGGCTTTTCAAACTGTATTGGAGCATTAGAAAATCAAGATCACATTCAAAAAAACAAAGACTTAATTTTATTCATGGGTTTTTTTGATGTTATAAGATAGTTTGAGATAATTATTTAATTCAGTAGAGGCAAGAAACTTACACTGTTTCATCTGATAAAGTTTATCCAAATGATTTTATCATTTTCCTCCATTTAACAGGTTCTGCTTTCCTTATTCAGGCTGACTTAGATAATCATTTTCGTAAAAATCATTCTACACATAAGAACATTTTCTGACAATCTTATCTTGGAGAAAGAAATTTGAATTTGATTTGTGTATCTTAAAGAAAGTTTCAGCATTAAAATGCTTAGAATGATTGTGTTCAATATGCAATTAAAGAAGGAAATAGTTTATGTATTCAGTTCGAAGTTAAAGTGCTTATATTACGATGTAACTAAAATTTTATATATTTATAATAGTGCTATACAAGATAATCTTGTGTTTCTTTGTATAGATTCAAAATTTGTTAAATTATAAAAATAATGCACTATATTTCAAGTTTAATTGGGTTATTTGTTATTCTTTATGAATATATTTATGATTTAGATGGAGAAATAAATGGCCCTCCATTGCAATGAATCACCCAAATGTCTTCTTTGAGTCATGCCTGTTGTATCAAAAACACTTCCTCACTGTTAGTGGTCCTAGCAGATGATTGTCAAAAATGATTTCGCTGTATATATACACATTACATTTTGTTGGACTTGCTTGCTGCTGTTAAAAACCTCAAGAATAAAATCTAAGAGGGCTATTTTTTAAATAAGGTCCGTTTTTTAATAAGAAGAAAAATACTGTAAATATCGTTAAAATATATTTTTTTCTATATTCTACATACTTTTATCTACTTTTCTACATACTTTCCATTTTGTTTAAACATTTGTCATACCGCTCAACAATTTTTTGAATTCCGACTTCAAAGAAATCTGCCGCCTGTCAAGAAGCCCAATCCACGACTGCAGTTTTCACTTCTCCTTCGTCGTTGAAATGTTGACCACCAAGGAACTCCTTTAAGTATCGAAACAAGTGAAAATCACTGGGTGCAAGGTCTGGACTGTGTGGATGATCGTATCAAGTCAAAACGATAAAGCACTATCCAATCTTTTTGTTTTGTGATCGTCAGAAAGCAGTCTTGGAATGCACCGAGAAAACAATTTTCGATAATTCAATAAATAAAACTATATTTCCTTACTGAAGAGACAATATAAAATAAAATAATCAACCATTCCAACTTCAGCAAAAATTCTTTAATCCTAAGAACGTTTTCAAACGCATTAAGCGTCCATCTTCAGTTACATCTTTAAATTAAATATGAAATTCGAACTAATATTAAATTCGAACAAATATTACATAAATTAACGGTACGATTACAATAAATAAATAAAATACATAAAAAATAAAAAATAAAATAAAATAAAATAAACAGGATTATCGTAATTTACAAAATTATGTCAATATTTCATCAACAAATAAAAATAAAATAAAAATAAAACAAAAAATAAAAACGAAACTAAAAAACAACGTGCGGTTTAAACCAATCACGGATTATCGCTATATTTCTTTACAAATGCCTTCATCCGTCATTAAAGATTTAAAACAATATCAGCTCTAGGATTTATCGTACTTCTATGTTTAGCCCAAATCATCGCACAAAAATTTCCAAGCTGTGGAAAGCCCATCAGCGTCCCTATAATTAATGCATTGCGTACTTCTCTGCGCTCTGTGGATCTCCAATTTTTCGAAAAATTTTATTGCGTGTCTCGATCTAGTAGCCCTGATGATAGAGGCTTGGTCCCAAAAGACCGTGATGCCTTGCTGCTTAGCATAACTGGCCAGGACGGTACTATCAACTGATTTTTCCACCGATCGCTTGTGTTCATTAATCCTCTTTTTTAAATTTCTCAAAGTTGCCCCTATATATACTAATTTAGAATCGAACCTATGATCCCTTAATGGTATCGAATAAATTCCTGTTAGTGAGTTACGCTCATACTTCATCTTATCATTCCTTAAAAGCTTGTATATGGTCGGATTACGTCGATAAATAACCTGCAAATTCCTACTCTTGGAAATCCTTTTAACTAACGGCTTAAGAAAAGGAATGTAATCGAGGATCACTTTCTCTCTTGGTTTTCTTAAGCCGTTAGTTAAAAGGATTTCCAAGAGTAGGAATTTGCAGGTTATTTATCGACGTAATCCGACCATATACAAGCTTTTAAGGAATGATAAGATGAAGTATGAGCGTAACTCACTAACAGGAATTTATTCGATACCATTAAGGGATCATAGGTTCGATTCTAAATTAGTATATATAGGGGCAACTTTGAGAAATTTAAAAAAGAGGATTAATGAACACAAGCGATCGGTGGAAAAATCAGTTGATAGTACCGTCCTGGCCAGTTATGCTAAGCAGCAAGGCATCACGGTCTTTTGGGACCAAGCCTCTATCATCAGGGCTACTAGATCGAGACACGCAATAAAATTTTTCGAAAAATTGGAGATCCACAGAGCGCAGAGAAGTACGCAATGCATTAATTATAGGGACGCTGATGGGCTTTCCACAGCTTGGAAATTTTTGTGCGATGATTTGGGCTAAACATAGAAGTACGATAAATCCTAGAGCTGATATTGTTTTAAATCTTTAATGACGGATGAAGGCATTTGTAAAGAAATATAGCGATAATCCGTGATTGGTTTAAACCGCACGTTGTTTTTTAGTTTCGTTTTTATTTTTTGTTTTATTTTTATTTTATTTTTATTTGTTGATGAAATATTGACATAATTTTGTAAATTACGATAATCCTGTTTATTTTATTTTATTTTATTTTTATTTTTTATGTATTTATTTATTTATTGTAATCGTACCGTTAATTTATGTAATATTTGTTCGAATTTAATATTAGTTCGAATTTCATATTTAATTTAAAGATGTAACTGAAGATGGACGCTTAATGCGTTTGAAAACGTTCTTAGGATTAAAGAATTTTTGCTGAAGTTGAATGGTTGATTATTTTATATTCGATAATTCAGTTTCTCCGAAACAATGGTATACAAAACTGATCTTGAAATCTGTGGAAATTCAATTGATAACGTTGAAATCGTGAATCGTCGGTCCTCTCGAATTTTGTTATCCACATCACGAACCAAATCTTCAGAAATCAGAGAAGGTCGGCCAGGGTGTGGCTCATCATGCACATTAACTCGCCCATCCTTGAACATTCTTAACCATTTTCGAACTTTACTGTCACTCATAGTATTATCACCGTAAACTTCACAAATCTGACGGTGAATTTCCGCTGCTGCCAAGTTTCTTGCATTCAAGAATCGAACAACAGATCATATCTCACAGTCGGCGGGAGAATCAATTTTCTTAAACATTTTAAACTTCTACAGCTCAGCATACAGACTGACGATATGGCTGCAAATGGCATCAAAACGTGCGCCAAGCTTGCTCGGAGCAGAAGCATATGCACACTGCCGTGATTGCGCATTATTCTCACTTTTATTCACAAACAGACCTTATTTAAAAAATAGCCCTCGTACAACATACTTAGCCTATCAAAACAATCTCTGCTTGCCTACTACAACCTGTTGTTAAATAATTAGATGAGTTTAAAAAATTTTTCCCAACACACTGGCAAATTCTAACCAAGGACATTATTAAAATTTAAAGAAAGAAGAAAAAAACAAAAATTATTTGTTAAAAATTTCTTACAACATTAAATGAAATTAAAAATAACTGTTAAATCAATGAAAAAAAAATTAGAATGTATTGATATTTAATTTAGACATTTACAGTTAGGTTTTTCATACCTAAACATTTTTGCAGTATACAAAATCTTTATTTTTTACTGCTTTTGTAAAAATATCAGCTATTTGAATTGCTGAAGGAACAAACTGCACATTAATAATTCCATATTCATATTTTTTTGCACAAAATAATGATTAACATCAATGGTTTTGTGCATGTATGAAAAACTGGATTGTGAATATATTTGTTAGCAACTTAATTATCTATATTTAAGGTTAATAGACTTTGCTCTTTTTCATCAGTATCACTGTAAAATTAACTTAGCCAAAATTGCTTTTCTGGGTGCAGCAAATGTGCAATGTATTTATTTCAGATATATATAAACATTTTTTAAAACTGAATCTTTGAGTTATTCTTACATTCAAAACGATAATTTTGAATAAATTTCAGATATTTGAAAGATCTTTTTAACTGCATTCCAGTGACAATAAAATTCTGTTTGGATGGTTGTGATATAAATTTGTCTTGTATTTTAAGTATATGATGATAATGATTATTTAACACACCTTTATCTTTTCAAACAAAATGCTATTTTATATAACTGAAGAAATACAACGGTTGTGTGTAGCATTCAAAAAAACTTCATATTGTTGTGATGTGTGATGGATTATAGGGTGTGCACTTTTCAAAGCCAATATGTGGCACCAGTATCAGACTTATGGATATTCTATGGACAGTTGCCTCCTGTTTCGTCTGTCATACTGTGTTTATGTTGCTCAAAATTACTTTTTTACTTATTTAGATATTATTGAATGCTGGTTTAATTGTGAACCACGGTGTAATGCCAATAATAAAAATCATCAGGTTTGAAATTTTCAAATTTCTGAATGACCCAATAAGAAAAAAAAAAAGAACTGGAAGTAAGGACAAAAACTCAAAAGAAAATCGGTGAATACACTTGGATCAGTATCAGACATTTTGATGAAAATGATTACGAAGTTATTAGTATGGGCAAATTTGTAGGATGTTTTTTTAATTTATGTTTTATGAAGTATAAATAGAATGACTTTTTTAGTTGATAAAAATTGTATGATGTACACTTTTGTTAGTGCTTTTTACAGCTTAGATTTGACCACTCACGTAATAAATACATAGCCTATGTCTAAAAGTGCAAAAGTTTTTGTCAATATTCTAGTTGAACATATTGACTACTGACAGTATTTTGTATTTTTTTTTTCTTGTCATTAACTATGCTTTGTAGCCTATTAATAGCCTAGCATTTTTTATAATAAATTTTTATTGCATTTCTTAATAATGCTTTTTTTATAATTATATACAGTATTATTTACTAATTATGCTATGCATTGCCTACATTCGGGTATAGGACAACAAGAGCAATATCAAAAACAAAAGCCAAAAAACTGTAAAAAGGTCAGTGTAATACTTTAAGCTTGTGTACTTTTCTAAAAGTTCTTTTGTTCTTGTTGTCTTGCAACATGCATTGTCAGATAATTACCACTTATGAAATTTTGTAATATATATATAATAAGTGTTGAAACACTTATTTTATTATATATATATATTATATATATATATATTACAAAAT
The DNA here is from genome assembly GCF_030686945.1 of Centruroides vittatus. Lineage (NCBI taxonomy): Eukaryota > Metazoa > Arthropoda > Arachnida > Scorpiones > Buthidae > Centruroides > Centruroides vittatus. The sequence continues at coordinate 1,572,396 of NW_027122171.1, forward strand.
GAAATTTTAATGTCTTCAAGAAAGCCTTCGATTGCCTACAACATACCTAATTACCTTCTCCTCAGATGCAATGTTGCAAATATATTTACAACTTTGTCAATATCAATATAAACTTTGTCAATATATTTAGAACTCCTCTCTGCGTTTTTGCTATCCAGTTCTTCCATTGAAATATCTTGCCTTCGAGAAGCTTGGGAGTGGGCAAGTCATCACAATGCATATCAATGAGTCCTCTGAGATGCAGTTGCAATTTTTAAAAATTTATTAAATATTTAATTTTCATCAAATAGCTTGAAACTATCACATTTATACATTATCTTACACATTACATTATACTATAAAAAATTTATTATTATATTATGTATGTATTGGATACCCTCTAACCTATGCCTGGATCATCATTCCTCACGTTATTAATCAACGTTTATACAGTAAAAAAATTCAAGCTTAAAAATATCTTTTTTTTTTTTTTTTTTTTTAAATGATGATTAAACAGTATAAACATTGATCAGAGCCCAACTTTGTGATGTATTATAACCCTGTATGGTGAAAAGAGGAGGTCTGCAAACCCATTACACTTCCACTGACAATGAACATGTCTTAGCTCCTAATTCTTTTAATTTCTTTCTTAATTCAGTAACTGTTACATTCTTTAAATCTAGATTTTTATAAGCAGATCAAAACTTCTGTTTAGTTCCCACTATTTTATACACCCCTGGAAGTTACATCAAGCTGATGCTAGCATCACCAGTGACGAGATGTAAATCATGCATGCCCCATTGATTGTTTTTTTTAATAAATATTTCTGTTTCTATAACATAATGTTGCATCATTTACTGGTATTGAAATTTTAATCAAAATTTTAAATAAAATCTGATCTAGATGTGAATTTGTTTTTTTTTCCATAAATTATGTTTTAAAAACAATATTATTGATATCATGCTCTTTAATTAATGGAATGAGTTTTTGTTTGATAACAGGTATATGTATTGGTATTTGCATTGTTATTTAATGTATTCCAATCATTGTAGTTTTCCTAAAACAATAAAATTTTAAAATATTTCTTTAAAAAATTACTCATGTTTTTGAAACAAGCAGCTTAACTTTAATATATATTTGTTTAAAAATACATGTAATTAAAGGCAAATACAAAAAAAAAAAAAAAAAAAACATTTGGAATCTTTCAATGCACTCTATCTTAAATAATAATTATATTTAATTTCCTACAATTCAATTTATACATTAAAATTTTCATAATTTTTATTATTTATATATTTATTATTTTAATAAATATGTCTTGCATTTATTTCTAGATAATTTATTGCATTGACTTTTAAAATAAAATAAGAATGATGAGTGAGAAAAACAAGAAGAAATTCATTCAAAGACCAATGGGATATAAAGAATTGAAAAGTCTGATTGAAAAAGATTCATATGAAATTCTTTTAACACTTCAGTTAAAAAGTTTTCTGGAGCTTTTATCACAACCTTTCCTTAATAAAGATAAAATGGCATTGATTTTAACAGCTGTGGGTAAGGCATGCAAATCTAATGAAAGAGAGATTTTGAGTTTATTTTTAAAATCTATTGAATCTACAAGTAATTTTACATTTATTCATTTACAAAAGTTTCTTTGTAATTTACAAAATAATGAATGTGAGGATTTTCATATTAATTCATTAGACTATTTAATAATCTTTCTATCAGAACTCCAAAGAGTAAATCCTGCGTCGGATACATTATCTATTATCTTGCCGTTACTAAAAACTACAGTCGAGAAGATTGCTAGACGCAATGGAACTATTTCATCTAATTTAGAAGAAAAAATTAAGGAATTAGAACAAGCAAATGACAGTTTTTGTGAATTACACATGAATCAAAAAAAAGAAAATTGTAAATTAAAACATAATGAAGTAGTGGATCCACCAAATGATTTCAGAGAGATTCCTATACTCCCTGTTAGCAGAGAAAGCTTAATGGAAGATCCACCTTTCATTAGACCAATCATTCAGGAAGGTAGTTATTCCAGTGTTGACCATTATTTGGATATTCAGTTTAGATTGTTACGTGAAGATATTCTTAGACCATTAAGAAATGGAATTGGTGAATATCTGATACATGTTGAAAAATCAGATAAAAATAACCTTCATAAAAACTTGAAAGTATATACCAATGTTTTCATTAAAAGATCAGTTATGACTGCATCTGGATTAAATTATATAATTTCATTCGATGTTAAAAAGTTTAAATCTATAAATTGGAATAATAGCAAAAGACTTTTATTTGGATCATTATTGTGTTTATCACATGATAATTTTCAATCTATAATTTTTGCGACTGTATCTAATAGAAATGCAGAAAATCTAGCAAAAGGACAACTAGAAATTCATTTTGAAAATTCTAACAAGATATTTGATTTCGAACCATTCACAGTTTTTATCATGGTTGAATCAGATGCATATTTTGAGGCTTATTATCATGTAATGTTAGCTCTTCAGAAAATGACAGAAGATACACTTCCTTTCAAACAGTACATAGTAAATTGTGAAAAAGAAGTAAAAGCACCCAAATATTTAAAGAAAAACGACTGTTATAATTTTCAGTCTTTGATGATGTCATCTGATTCTGCTAATTTTGAATACGCTGCAAGTATAAAGGTGTTAGATACCACAACCTGGCCATCGAAGGATGATATCGGTTTAGACGATTCTCAGATAAAGTCTTTAAAAATGGCAATGACTAAAGAAATAGCCATCATACAAGGACCACCTGGTACAGGGAAAACATTTATTGGATTAAAGATTGTCCAGTTGCTTTTAAATAATTGTAGTGTTTGGAATCCATCAGAAGAATTATCGCCTATACTTATTGTTTGTTATACAAATCATGCATTAGATCAGTTTTTAGAAGGCATTCTATCTTTCACAAATAGTATAGTACGTGTGGGAGGCCGGTCATCTAATCAGTCTTTGAATGCCTATCAGTTGGCATTTTTACGACAGCAAGATCAAACGAAATCCAGTATGCCACATTATTTATCGAAAGGATATCTTGAAACAAAGTTAGAATTAAAAGCTATTCAGCGAGAAATAATAAATTTTGAGAAGAAAGTAGAAAATGCAGGGAGCTACATACTATCACTAAATGAATTGAGTCAATTTATGAGTAAAGAGCATTTTTTAAAGACTTACGAAGATATGTCCCAATATTTTGATGGCAATACCATAATATCAGAGTGGTTACAATTCAATGATATTACTGATGATGTAGAAAAAGAATATGATCAAAAAGAATTATCTGATGCACATTCATTGGCAGATATGGAAGATTCTGATCAAGAAGAAATTGGTGATATTGATTATATCACAAATGAGAGAGTGATTGATGATTTTGAAGTTGATGCTGAAACTGCAGGAACATCAAAGGATAGTTCTAAAAACTTACAATCAGAACTAAAAAAAGAAGCTAATTGGTTAGTGAAAGGGAAACAAAATACTGATAATCAACATAAAAAAATTATGAAAAAATTACAAGAAACAGATATTATGACAGAAAGACAAGAAAATGAGTGCAAAAATATTTGGAATTTAAATGTTGCAGACCGTTGGCGAATGTATCGATTATGGGTGGCATGTTATATCGACCATTACGTAAAACAAATTAAAAGCTGTCAGGAGAAGTATAAAGAACATATGGTAGGATTTTCCAAATTTAAAGTATTACAGAATGTAGAATTAATGAAACATGCTAAAATTGTTGGTATGACTACAACTGGAGCCTCAAAATATCGCAGTATTGTTCAGAAATTGAAACCAAAAATTGTTGTAGTAGAAGAAGCAGCTGAAGTTTTGGAAGCTCACATTGTGACATCATTAACTCCAGATACAGAACATTTAATTCTTATAGGTGATCATCAACAATTAAAACCTTCTCCAACTGTTTATGAATTGGCAAAAAAGTATCATCTAGACTTATCGTTTTTTGAAAGAATGATAAATAACGGAATGCAATATGAAAAATTAACGATTCAACATAGAATGAGACCATGTATTTCAACATTACTTGTTCCATATTTTTACAAGCATCTGACAGATCATGTGTCAGTAAAAAAATATGAAAATATAAAAGGAATGGATAAAAATATGTTTTTTGTTTGTCATAATTATCATGAAAGTGTTAATGATGATTCAAAGAGTAGAAGCAATTATCATGAAGCAAAATTTATTGATGGTTTGTGCAAATATTTGATTCTTCAAGGTTACAAACCATCACAAATTACAATTTTAACAATGTATACGGGACAAATGCATCTGTTAAAAACAAGACGAAGTCCTGCTTGTAAAGATGTTCGTATAACTGTGGTAGATAACTATCAAGGAGAGGAAAATGATATTATTTTGATTTCATTTGTGAGGAGTAATATGGAACAAAATATTGGGTTTCTTAAAGTAAATAATCGTGTATGTGTGGCACTGTCAAGAGCTAAAAAAGGATTATATTGCATTGGAAATTTTGAATTTTTTGCTGATAATAGTGATATATGGAAAAAAATAATTGAAGATTTAAAAGAAAGCCACCACATTGAATCCTCGTTGAAACTGAAATGTCAGAATCATCCGTCAAATATAACTGATGTGAATTCAGCTTCTGATTTTGTTCTTAAAGCACCAGAAGGCGGTTGTGATCAACTATGCAATTTTCGTTTAGACTGTGGGCATTCTTGCACAGTTTTCTGTCATCCTTATGATCAAGAGCATAAGGATTTTAAATGTAAAAAACCATGCCAAAGAAAAATATGCAAATATAAGCATTGTTGTAAGAAGAAATGCTTTGAAACTTGTGGACCTTGTTTAGAATTGGTTCCAAAAAGACTTCCAAGTTGTAATCATATAATGAAAATTTTTTGTTATCAGGAACCAGAAGATGTCATTTGCAATGTTATTCTTTCTAAGGAATTACAGTGTGGTCATATTTGTAAAGTTACATGTGGTTCGCCATTTCCTGTATGTCAAAAATTATTAAATTGTCGAGCTTTATGTGGTCATAATGTGAAAGTAGAATGCAAGGATTCAAAGAACGAATGGAAAAAATTGAAACTGTGTCAGGAAGTCTGTAATACAGAATTAGAATGTGGACATATCTGTAGAGGAAAATGTAATGAATGTCAGCAAGGTCGTTTACATGTCATATGTGCAGAAAAATGCAAAAGAGTTCTTGTTTGTGGACACGAATGCCAATTTCCCTGTGCAGAAAATTGCCCTCCATGCACAAGGAAATGTGAAAATAGCTGTAAACATAGTAAATGCCCTAAAATATGTGGTCAGCAGTGTAAAATATGCAAAGAGGAATGCAGTTGGAAATGTGAACACTACAGATGCAAACAGCTCTGTGGGGAGTTGTGTGATAGACCACCATGTAACAAAGCGTGTCATAAAATTTTGAAATGTGGTCACGAATGTATAGGATTGTGTGGAGAACCATGTCCTAAATTATGCAGAATTTGTAATCATGATAAAGTTACTGAGATATTTTTTGGAACAGAAGATGAGGAAGATGCTAGGTTCATTCAGTTAGAAGATTGTGGGCACATATTTGAAATTACTGGCTTTACTCAAATGTTGGAAATGAGTTCTAATTCTACTGATGAAATTCAAATGAAATCTTGTCCTTTGTGTAAAAAAGTTATTCGAAAAAGTCTTAGATTTGGAAATCATATAAAGGCATGTCTTAAAGGAATTGAATTAGTTAAAGAAAAGATTAGAGGCTTTGATAATGATAATGAAAGAAAAAAACAGAGTTTGATTGAAAAAATAGACAAATTTAGAACTGAAAATGAACATGTTATTTTTGATATGGTAACTAAACTTCAGTCTCGATCAACTGTTAATGTTGATACTAAAGTAATTTATAGAGTTACGTCTAATATCAATAAAATACTTCTCGAAGAAAAGCAAATGTACAGACATTTGCTAGATTCTTTAGAAAATTTTTTAAATTTCTTAAACGATATATTTGATTTTTGTAACAAATTGTTATTGATATACAATCGTATTCAAAATATTGAGACTCAGTACTCTCTTTTTTGGGAATTTGTTTTGAACTGTATTATCATGATATTAAAAGTGATGGAAGAAAATTCATCGTGTGCTTCTTATCATTTACTCTGCGATATAAATAGAGAAATTAATCGACTTAAATTTTTTACTAAACTGTTTCGTATCACAACATCCATGAATAATCCAGATTTTATACGTCATTACCGGAAAGCTGTACAAATATTAACAATATTTAAAACATTTGATGATGACATTTACAAAAAAGCAGACAAGAAACTGAACGAATTAGCAAGACATTGTGACGGTGCAGTTCTCGGAATAAGTGACATAGAAAAACGTGCAATTCTAAAAGCTATGGATCTTCGACAGGGACATTGGTTTCAGTGTCCTAACGGACATATTTATTGCATTACAGAATGTGGAGGTGCAATGGAAGAAGGGAAATGTAACGAGTGTGGTTTGGTCATTGGTGGAAGTCAGCATCGTCTCCGTCAAGACAACAGAGTAGCAAGTGTCATGGATGGATCGAGACACGCAGCATGGTCTGAACATGCAAATTTAAATAATTTTATGTTAGATGATATATAATAAACTTTGAGTAAATATGTATCATTGAAAATTAATTTTCCTGATAAATCTGATAGATATAGCTTATTGTTTTAACTAAAGGCATGTTTAAATTTAAAATGTAGGAGAAATCTGAAAAATCTTTCTATATTTGTATTTTAAAGAATAATTTTAAACAATATTTCCTTTAAATTCTTAGTGTAAGTTAAAGAAACATTTGTTAAAGAATTTTTAAAGACATTCATTTTAATAATTGAAAATAATTGTTTTTATTTTTGTCAAATTATTCAATTGTAGATTTGTAATTTGTAATTTTTATATTTTAAAAAAATTTAATTTTGCAAAATGTAATAATTGTAAAAATTAATTGTTCACAGTGTTTTATAAGATAATTATTGTTGATATTAATAAAATCAACGTGTTCACATGAAATTTTAGACTATATAGAACAATAACAAGCTTAAATTGTTATTGAAGTTGTTACATTTAAGAGTTTCACTTTGATAATAATTTGATTACTGAACATTAAAGTAAACATACTGATTAATTTTACTATTTTGTATTATAAAATTAAATAATTAATGAAAATTTACCAATAAGTTAATATATATATATGCATACAGTAAGATTAAAATTAAATTTTTTTTTTAATCAAACCTAAAGACTACATTATTTATCAAAATACAAGTTTATGATAATTTTTCAACCTTATCTTTAAGAAAATCTGAAAAACCTTGATCAGTTATGTTTTTTCATTGTAGACTTTACTAAAACAGTATGTAGCAGATATTGATTTAATTTAGCAGTTCCTATCTGTTAATGAAAAATAAAAGCCTAAAAGAAGTAAAAAACAACACAATAAAACCATATTGCAAAAAAAAAAAAGACCAGAAAAAACTAAACTAAATATTTAAACTCCAAACCAAATTGAAAAAATAAACTAAATTCAAAAATAAAAGACTAGACGTAGTTTACAAAAAGAGTAAAATAGCAATACTGACAAGCAAAAACAAAAAAATACAGAAATGCGAGCACACTTGTGGATGGACGACACGAACTTATGGAGGAAAATATTTGTCTCCTTTGGTTTGAACATTTTACCAACGAGAATTGAGAAATGGCAAATACCGAACATTTGTCACTAGTAAACCATCGATGCTACTCTGTATTTGCCAAATGTTTTGCTTGGCATTCAGCAAAGAGCAAATGTGTGGACATGTCCTAAGGTTTGGTTTGATGGGATATGCCATTGTAACACATTGGATGATCTGCAGAGGGAGAAATTTTTATGGAAAACCCTTATTTAGGTATTAGACCAAGGCATTTTATATCATACAGACACAATCTTTTAACAGATTTTCTATTGTTAAAAGTTTTGTCAGAAAATGGCTAGCCTGTCTAACATCATGTTCTGGTAGCAAAAATCTGCCATCTACTTGTGTCTAAATATCCAGATGGCACATTGGTCAGCTGGGTGATATCAATCCACTGAAATTAGAAAAGCTAATTGATTATTCTAGGCTGTGGATTATAGTGGTTGTGAAAGCTTGCTGCTATTCTGAATTGATTTTTGTTTTACTTTCCCAGCTGTTATGTATATGTTACTGTGAAAGACCAATATCTGGCAAATGTTGAGATTCTTTGGTGAATGCCAGCATTCACATAGTTGTTTTGTGTGTGTACGAAATATTTGCTAAATATTATTTCTCACTTACACCGGCAAATGTCGACATTCAGCATGCACTGATGGTGAATGTTGAATAAAAATATTTTTATTACATTAAGACAAAAATACAACTTTTTAATATATATGTCAAAATAGGAGAAAGCTTAAGTAACAGCACATGTAAATAAACTGTTGAACCTAAAACAAACAGTACATTCTTAATCAGAAAAGAAAAATAATACCTATAATAAACTTACACATATATTATGTGATTAACGTTATATAATCTTATTTATTGCAACAACTTAAACTGTTATGACACTTTGAATTGCACAAGAGTCACTTGCCTTTACAACTGCATTTAGTCAGGAATACTTTTTGCAATGACAGCGTGTATAGCCTTGCCCTCCACTTTTCGAATTAGCTGCAGCTGCTTCTCTCAGCAATATTTCTTGAGAAGAAATCTCATCTATGGAAAGTAACTTTTCTTTACAAATTTAGAACTGATTACGGGTATAAAGCTGCTTGAAGGTACCTTTTTTGTTTGCTAATCTATAAAAGTCGGAGTTTTCTATTCCAACAACAACCGCCAACACATTTTGGGCATCTGTACAGCCACGGTCGACATCAGGGACTTGTATTCATACAGTATCACCAATTTGAGCAGAAATTTTCTTTTTGAGGTTCGTAACATTTTTGTTGCTTGCAGTAGAAGATTGTCTTTTGAGGCCGCTCTTTTTATAGAAATAAATTTGTGTTGTTCAGTCAGGGCTTGATATGAAGATGTGGTGGGTTGCAGCTCCTGTTCAATATTTTTCTTTGGAATATGGTATTCGTTATGGCCACTGCTCAAATTTTCTTCAAAAGTATCAACAATTTCTTCAAGCTGTTCTTTGGTTTCAATATTTGCAATTTGTTTGCCAGGCAATGATGATGATGCTATGCCTCTTTTTGGTTTAACACCAAACTTGGTTTCATAAGGACTTTGGCATATTCCTTCGTGATATGTAGTGTTCTTGGCAAATTGAACAAAGGGCAAACCATCTGACCGTTTATTTGTATCATTATCGTTCATCCATGCAGTTAACATATTCTGTATTTCCTGATTGGCCCTTTCAACTGAGCCTTGTGTTTGACTATGATGAGGCTTTCCATGAACTATCTTAACATCTTTCCACATAGCATATAGTTTGGATATGACTTGATTACAGAATTTGCTACCATTATCTGATTGCAATATAGCTGGGGCACCAAATGTTAAAAATATTTGAAGAAGGTGATATGCTACTTCTTCAGCTGTCTTAGTTTTCAAAGGTTGTAGCTGGAAAAATTTTGTTAAATGATCTTGATACACCATTATGAACTTACATTCGCCATCCCTGTGTGACTGCAGCTCTATCAGATCAACTTGACATCTTGAGTTTAAATTCGAACTGACCATTGGTTTCACAACAATACCTTTTTTAGGTACACTATGTTTCATTTGACATTGTTTACATAAATTTAAATACAACATTGTTCGTACCCATCGCAGTAAGGACTATGGCCTAGACGAGGCATACCTTGCCTCTCAAGGCATCTCTCCTGCCCCCGCTGCCAAACCACCTTCTCGGACCAACATCAGCCCTTCACCTGCCATCAGCAGCGACCCTGACCACCAGGTTCCTCAACCAACCAATACCAGCCCTGCGGCCAGCAACGTCCAGGCTTTGTCACCGGCCGACTCCAGCGACGCCCTACCTCCACTAGTGCGACGCTCATGTCACCACAGACGTCGAGTCTCGTCCACGTCCCTGACTACTAGCCAACAACCTGCCGCCTCCGATGCCAACACCTCTACAACCCAGGCCTCATCACCGGCTCACACCAGCCCGGCAACCAGCAACTCTCAAGCTCCGTCACCGGCCGACTCCTGCGACGCCCTACCTCCACTAGTGCGGCGCCCGCATCGCCGCAGACGTCAAGCATCCGTTGCATCACCACCTGTCAGCCAGCAGTCTACTACCCCTGCTGCGACTACATCCGCAGCCCAGGTAAGCCTTCTCATCCCCAGACCTCCTATTGGACCGTCAAGCCCTGCCAGTTCACCCACGAGACCCGTCGGCACCGCACATGGCGCCCCTGATGATGAGCCCATAGTGCTACCTCACCTTATGCCTCCAATAACATCCTCCGCCCACGCTGAACCTCAGTCTCGCACTCAGTGTGCTCCTCAGCCTCCTACCTGGGTGTTACACTGGAGAGACCGCTTCGACGTTGCCATGGATGGTGACATGCTGGATGTCATGATCGAAGATCTCATCGGCCTTGCACAAAACATCTGCGCTGTGTCTGACACAACCATCGCTGTCAACCAGCACCCTACCTCTCAAACCCCCATAGCCGAAGGCGCCAAAAGGATACAACGATTATACAGACTTAATCGGAAAAAAGCCATGGACCACGTCATCAGCGGCCAACCTAAATATTGCAAGATTAATGACTGGCAGCTTTATAGCCACTTCAATCAGCTGTACGCCAGCGAGCCACGCCGCTGCCCGCCTACTCCCGCCTTCGTCCCTCCTGGACCTTGCCCTGAGTTCACCAACCCGTTGGCGGCCACCTTCTCTCCATCCGAGGTAAGCGCCCACCTCAGGAGGTGTCGTAACACTGCACCCGGCCCAGACGGCCTACGATACCACCACTGGGCTCACGTCGATCCTCATGGCCACCCACATTCTGAGTAGTGCCTTCAACGCAGCTCTTAGGACTTCCTACATCCCGTCTAGCTGGCAGTCATCCAATACGATCTTAATTCACAAAAAGGGCGACGCAGACAACATCGGGAACTGGAGACCCATCGCCCTCTCCAACACTCTGGGTAAGATATTTTCAGCCTGCCTATCCAGCAGACTCCTCAGCTGGTGCTCGGAGAACAACATCATTTCCGACGCTCAGAAGGGCTTCCTCAGGCACGAGGGCTGCCTGGATCACAACTTCCTCCTACAATCGATCATCCAGGACGCTAGGAGGAAGCGCAAAAACTGCCACATTGCATGGCTGGATATCCGCAATGCCTTCGGCTCTGTCCCGCACACCACAATCATCCGTTGCCTTCAGTGGTGTGGCCTCCAGGAGGAAAGCATCGACATCGTGGAAAACCTCCTCCGCCACTGCTAAACATCTCAAATATATTTATTTATAAATTATCGCATAATAAAATTAATAACAGTGTAAATATTAATTATTGCTATTTTATACAATACAGTAGACCCCTATAACATGGGTTCACATAGGACGAATTTGTATAACGCGGCAGAAAAATTGCGATCGTGTTCGTATAACATGCTAAAAGAGGCTTGTATAACACGGTAAAAGAATGAGACAGATTGTCATGACCGACTCGTGTCTCCACAGGATTGGTTGAATCTGGACCAATAGTGGACATTGCACAAACCATTGAGCTTAAATGAGCAGTGGACCTACTAAAAAACATTTATTATTCAACGGCCATAAAAATTATATTTCTGTTAATGACGTCTCCAAAATTCAGTAAATTTTTCGCGGGAAGAATAACTTATCAGAAAATGCATCTGGCATTTGATGAGCTGCTCTATGACAAAAACAAGCTTAACCTGTCAGCTGTGCACTCGATAATCCGAAACAACACCACTGTTGCGTAGACGTTTTGTGATTTTTAAAGTGGTTTTTCAATTTGCAATATCTTGCTTAAAAATTGCTGTAGATATGATCTGTTTTCGGTTTTATATCACGTACATATTACACTTTACGATTGTTAACTTCAAAATATTATGTGTTTAAAAAAATTAATAAAATTTAAGATTTTAAAATATTAAAAAAATTGTTTTTTTATAAATAATCCATTAATTTGTTATATATGTTACTTAGATATGTCTATTTTCTGTCAAATAAAAAAAAACTGCAGCTTTCTAAATTGACATAGAGAAATAATACGGCCTATAGATTATAATGCCAATCGGCATGGGGAGGTGGTTGCCTTTCTAAATCTAGGTCAATACACTTTTATTATTGATGATGTGTATTTGATTCTATTTATATGTTAATTACACTATTGTACTAATAGTAGACTATAATAAGCGATTATTACTTTATTATATTAACGACTATACATATATTTCTTATGTATTGCGGAAGTACCACGATAACCGGAAGTACTTTGTCTTTTGAAAGATTTATAGCTGAGAATGGTTTTAAAAACATGCTTATTTGTTAAATAGGATAATACATAAAAATTTATTAAATTCAAGCTAAAAATAGATAAGAATAATGATTTATAATTGTTTGTTTACGTTTGTAGCTGACAATGTAGCTCCGAGTTGGTATAACTTTTTCCAAGAAAGTTCCCACCCCACAAACCCAAGTTGATGCTTATTGGTTAAAGGATAGTCATTTAGCTATAATATACCAATTAGAGCCCAACAGGCATGCTAACTAGGATTTTATTGTCAAATGAACAAAAGAAGGGTCTCCCATAGACTTAACATGGAAAGGAGGAGTTTTGTTAGTAAATTTAAAAATACGGGGTGGTGACAAATATCTTATTCATTGAAACAGACTTAGTCTTTGTAGGTAAAAGCCAATCAGTGCTTAAATCGCCACCGACTAGTTAATTACGAAAAAAAATTGACACTTACTCCAACTGGAGTACTGCGCAAGTTTAACAAAAACTGGTTACTCCAATGGGAGTACTCTGCAAACAACTGGTTAAGCAATGGTGTCTTCGAACGGTGCACACTCGATAAATATTCCTACAATTTTTTGTTTATAGCATATAGGTTTTTTGGAATAATCCATATAAACTATGTGTTTTGGAAATGTTTGAGTCAAATTAGTTTAGAATCAATTAATTTTATGGAAGAAAACCTTTCAAACAGCCATATTCCCTAAACTGCACAAGTGCCGGGATGTGAACGGCTCATGTATTTGTAAAATCTAAGCGACTCGTACAACACGGAACGTGTCTACAGTGTTATAGGGGGTTTACTGTATATTATCAGGTATAAGAATTTGCTGTCATATAATACTTATTGCCACTATAGCACTTACTGGACAAATATGTATAGTGTGAACTATGAACCAGCCTTTGATGTAAGTATCTGCTATAGCATAACAAATGAAAAGATTAATTACTCTGCTTGTCACAAAAACCCATCAAGTCCTTCAGTTGAGAAGTGGAAGTATCAAATTTTTGAGATGATGACACTTGAAAATCTAATTTACTCAAATTTATGTGAAACGTTATGTTATTTTCTGTAGTTTTCAGTGGGATTAGAAAACAGATATCTGATTATTTTCTCCATTTGGAAAAAGATGATAATGAGTACGAAAAATTAGTTTTGCAAAAACTTGACTTGATTAGAAATAAAAATTGAAAATATTAGGAAAGATAATTGTATTTTTAAACATTATAAGTCCTATATAGCTTTGGAAATTGTAGTTTCATAATTAAAATCCATTATTTTTGTTGAAATGAATTTGCTATTATTTATTATTATTTTCATATACTGACAAAAGGTTATGAAAATATATTTATCCTAAACAATTTCTTTTCGACATTTTTCAATTGTAATTTTAAAGAAATGTTTCCTATAACATTATCCAATTGACTTGTTTTTCATTTTCTTCGATCGTACACTTTTATGAGATTAAGTGTACGTCCGAGATCGTCCATAAAAAGGTAAGGTTACCCGTTACGGACAATTTTGGCCCAAAATGGGTTACTTTGGCAAAGACATATAAGAAATGACATTCTTATCTACATAAAATTACAAGGTGAATTCAAATCTGTATTCTTCATAGTAATAAGAATTGAAGTAGAATACAGATTTCAAATAGCAATACATAATTTACGTAAATAATGTTATTGGAATCTGAGCAAAATTAGCCGTTTCTTGGTATATTTTGCTTATTGGTTTGTAGTGAAAATTGTACAGTGGTCTCTCTTCTTTCTCTTCATTTTTAACTCTCCTCCCTTACAGCATTTTTTGTATTCTTTGTATAAAAAATGGCATATTGGTCAGACCCACAACAGCAGCAATTATAGCCCAACAATTCTACATTGATCCACTGATAAATATTTCTGAGCCAATCTGGATTTGAACCCAAGTTCCCAATACAATTGGCTAGTTGCTTTTGACACCTCAACCATTGTAGTCTTACTCAATCATTTTTTGATCTCCAATATATCATTTGCAAACATCTCATTTAAATAAACACCGAAAAATCATCTTATAAAAAGTAATAAAAACTATTAATTTTTAAAATGCATTTATTCAGAATTATTCATTCAAAATTAAGAAAAGATAAAATATTTACAATATCTTTATAACACAAGGACAACACAACAATCGAACATTCATTTAAGCATCTTTGAAATTCAGTAACAAACTTAGCTTCTAGTTTTTGTTTGAAAATTTAATTTAAGAATGTTGCAAACCGCTAACCATTCTTTTTTTTCATTTTCAATTTTTGATAAAAATGGAGATGATTTATCATCAATAAAGGCTTGTTGATTAATGTTAACATTTCTTTGTTAAACGTATGAAAGTTTAAATGCCATCAAGGAATGGACTGATTTAAACATTAAAGATTCAACTATAACAATCTAATGTAGAGTTTTTATATCAATCATATTTTATCTTTTGGAATCTCAATATTGCATTATCTTTCAACAACGGATTGCAGCCGGAAATTCTTTGTTAACTGAGAAAATACAAAAATTTCTAATCGTTACTACAAATTTATAGATTGAATTAAAAAAATCGGAAATTTAATTTTAATGTGTTATAAATTTTTAAAAATAATAATAAAGATAAATTTATTTTAACAATAAAAAGTTAAACAACAAAAATTATTTGAAAATATAAGATATTTGCAATCTGTATTTAGATGTGAAGAATTTGACATTTATAATTGATTTTTTGATGCTCATTTTTGTGTTTTTATTAAATCAATTGATATAAAAACAATATATGCCTGTGTAAAACAATAATGGACTAGCTACACATAGAATGAAGATATTTTTACAAAATAGAAATGAAGAAATTGTGATAAGATTTTCGTTTTAAATTATTTTCCAAAGTCATATAATTGAAATATTTTCTTTCTCTGTATTAAAAAAAAAAAAAGGAAATCAAAATAAGAACCGTTCCATAAAAGTGTGCATTTTTACACTATTCGGAAACATTGTCTGCTTCGTGTGACTGAACTTCTTTTGGTCCATATTTCTGTCCTAAAGTTCTAGCTATGAAATTCCAATATTCTTTTCTTACAGTATCATGTTCTTCTGCTAGGGATTTACATAACTGAAATTAAAACAAAAGAAGATTAGGATTCATATTGAATATTTATAACATATAAATATATTGTCATTATGTGACAGATTTTCATTTTGTTAGATTCCATTTTATCATTCAAACTTTGATTAAGTTTTCTAAGTAACTAAACAGTCTTTTAAATACTATAAATGATATTAAAAGACCATTTATATCAACTGGCAGTTCTGCACACCTGTAAATCTTCTGTATTGTACATATGCAAGTCTCAAAAGTGTGTCTATTATTAAAAAAACCATATTCTTTCTATGTATAAATGTTTTAAAAAATGTATTTAATTCTATTTAGATTTAAACTGTAAAAAATGAAAATATATCTATTATATAAGCAAAATGTAGCGATTATGTGAAGTACCTACTAAATGTATATTTCTAGTCTATATTATTAATTCCTTCATATTCAAGGAAAATAGATTAGAACAGTGATCAACCACTGTATTTTATACAAATCTATTTGTAGATGCTAAGTAAAGATAATGCAATCGGTATTGATTTCATTATTACTGATTCTCATAAACATGAATAATGTTTCCATTTCCAACATTATCTTGTAATCTATCTCATGATTTGAAATTACTGAATATGTAATTTCAAATTTTTAAACTATTCATTGATAAGAACAAACATCTAAATAAAAAATTTTCTGATCACTAACTGCATATTTAACTAATAGCAATGATTTGTGCAAGGTACGAAACATTTTAGTAATTCATTCAATAAATTTTAGATATGTTTTTAAAATTAACCATATTGTACAGACAGGTACCAATCATTCGGGTACTCATTTGAAAATACGTAGATACAATTCTATCGAAAAAATATATATATTATATATATATATATATATATATATATAAACTTACATCAAATGCTCTTTGTAATGTTGTACTATCTTCTTCTCCACCTAGAAGTTTTTCTTCTAAATAATCTATCATAAATGCCAATAAATAGGGAGAACGACATCCGTTTTTGTACAGTTCTTCGCAGAATTCACACAAACCTTGATATTTTGTCAGACCTCTATCCTGTAATATCCTACGTAAATAAATGAAGTAATGAAAGAACACTATACTGCATGCTTGGTTTATATAGAGTCATTTAAACAAAAATTTATATTTATCTATCTTAAGAAACTGCTTTCAATTATTATTAATTATAATTAACAAACAAAAATTTGATTTCAGAAAAAAATTAATTTTAAATAATTTCACTAGCAACACGATATCTTAATTGTATAATGAAAAAAGTATCAGACAGATTGCAATGAAATTACATGAATAAATGTGTAGTGATTAACAGTCTTACTTTTGTAACCACTAAAAAGGGATTTGTAGGAAAATAAACACATTTGTTATGTCCTTCCAATCCAACATTCGCCAGAGGTCAAGAACCATCCAGAAGACAGTTTTAAATGTTAGGGGTGGAGGAACTAACGTTTTCATATCCAGTCTCATCTTTTATCTATCTAACTCTGTTCTTGAGATTAAGGAAAGACGAGCAGACGGATGACGGTGGGAATTTATAGGTCTACAATTTTTTGAAATTGCAGCCCAATTAGCAGTGAATTTAAAAAATAAATTTAAAGAATTTATATTTGTTAAAAAAGATAACAAACAAAATAAACTGGAAAAATCAGGTGTTGTATCCTGTACATGCAGAGATAAACTATATTGGAGAAACCAGAAGAGTATTAGAGAAGAGGATAAAGGAATAAGCAGCATCAATCCTATTAAAAAAAAAAAGAAAACCCCGTTTACCTTAGTTTATACATTGTAATAAGAATAATTGTACAATTAATAATGATGATATTAAAAATTTATTTTTAGAACACAATGAATACTTACAGAAATTTAAAGAACATGTCATGATCAAAAATAACGATAACTTAAATTTGAATAATGGAATGTTTGTAGATGACATTGGCGTGACATCATATATATAGGAATAAAAGTATGGTGTTATGCAATGTGGGATGATTGTAACTGTAATTGATGTAAAGTTACTAAGAAAAACCAAACATGTCGCAGAATACACCTATGTAAGTTTATTTGTTTTTTAAAATTTTACATGTTTTGATAACTGTAAAATTAAAACAGTTTTTTTTATCATCTGTAGACTGAGGAGGGATCGGTACAAACTCTGATCTGAAATGCATATAAATAAAGATCTATGAATTAAAATTGTCTTCTGATTGGTTCTTGACCTCTGGTGAACAAAACTAAAAAGAAAATATAGTATTTTATTTAGTCACATTAATTGATTACTGCAAATTTCAAAATTGCAATAAGCAAGATTTTCCTGTATTTTCATAGCCACCAAAATTTTTAAAATCTTTATATATAAAATGATGCATTACTATATGTATTGCAAAATTATCTGTATAACAGTAAACATCACAAAGTTTTATTTTTTTACACAAAACTATTTATACATATAACTTTATTTCTCTAGCAAAGAAAAAATAAACTTAATAATTCACAGCCCTGACATCATTTTAAAACAACAATTTATGTCAATTTCCTTTATAACCATTATGTAGTGGATTTAAAAATATGTGACTACACAACATCCTTTATTTAACAATTTATTACATTTGCCAAACTTACTACAAGCAAAGTTCATATCAATATAAATACATTCTCCAAATTAGGAACTAATTACAGTCAAACATCGGGTTACAAACTGTACTGACTGTACTTAATTTTCTGTATTATATTGTAATGCTCATAATACAGTAGTTTAAATTGCTGGTATTTCTCAATTCAATTATGTGTCAGCAGTTGTTAAAGACAGTAGCAGACAACCCAACAACCCGCACAAACCCTGCTCATTCCCCACCTTGAGGGGTACAGTTATAGCGTCACTAGCCCAATGAAGCTCATAACCCATTTGAAAGATGTTGCTTCCCCCCAATATATCATGGTGTTGGACTTTAAGTCCCTCTACGCTTCTATTGAGCTTCCTTCAGCCTTTTGTGCACTCAGACATCAAATTTCGTATTGTTGATGATGACACGTTGCACCACCACATTCTTGAGATGGCCCACTTAATATGCTATAATTTGTTTTTCCAGTTTAACAGTGTAGTCTTTACTCAGGTAAGAGCAGTCCCTATGTGAAATGGTAGTAAGACAGTTGGAGAGCAAAGTCCTTCCACAGTTCCTCCCCAACATCCTTTTGTACAGGAGGTATGGAGGTATACAGATGATATCATTATTTTTTGGAAGATGGTGTTGGATTTAATGGTCTTTGTCAATACTATTAATGATAATCCCTACGAGTTGACCCTAGAAGTGGAAAAAGCTAGCCCCTCAGAAATCCACTTCCAGGACATTAATATTAGAGTGGAGGAGTCAGGCATCCACGCCTCTTTATTCTGTAAACCAGGTTTGATGTCCGTGTACATACCGGTAGGGTCTTGTGACTCTTTTCCTTACAAGATTGTGGCATACAAAGTTTTAATAAGAAGGGCTTTTATGCATTCTTTACTCCTCAAGCTCTTGCTGCCGAATTAATGTTTATATAGCGCATAGCCTCCGCCCATAGGTATCCCAATGTTACCCATAGGTTGATTGAATGTTACCACCATATGCACTCAGCATACACCCGTGAAGTTGACAAGCTAAGAAATAATCAACCCAAAGATGAAGAATGGGTCCCTATTACATTTAATCTGTAGTTAAAATTGTTGTGTACTGAGACTGCCAAGAAACGCCAGGTTCGTGTCACATTCAGGAGGTGCCCGACTATTTTTGACATCCTTCGCAATGGGAAGGATCCTATTTTTGACATCCTCCCTCAACTACCTGGCATATACAGTGTCCCCATTAGGGACAATAGGGACCTGGTTTACATCAGCTAGACTAAGTGCTGCTTGGGAGTCAGATTACAGGAGCATCTTGCAGATATACAATATAATATATCTTGTATATCTGCAAGATATTGTATATCTTGCAGATATACAATATGGGAGAACCACCATAGCCCTCGCTACATACACTGCCAATCCGGACATCAAGGCAGACTTCAACTGGGCAAGGTTCATCCTCGCTTCACCTCCCAAGCACCTAAGATGGTTGGAGGCCTTGCACATATTTAAATCTAGTTTCATCTCTACATGCATTAATTATAAGGAGGAGTTGGTTTTGTTGATGGCCTGGCAGGCGCTGATTGACACCAATGTTTAAATGTTGGTTGGTCTCTGCTAGCCATCTGAATGTGCAACATAACTCTTTTAAAAAAATTCTTGTCTGTCCGATTCAAATCATTGTTCAAATGGTTGTGTTCCAAAGCTTTTATGTTTCATAGGATATCCATTTAACATCTGAAGAAGAACTCTAAGGAGTTTGAAAATGTTTGTGGTGAATTTTTGTTTTGTTTTCTTTGAACACTGGTCATTGCTTCATAGGGTACATTGAAAACTACCATAATTAGTTAAGATGTAATGACTATATAAATTATATTAAATTAAGCTTCCTGTAATTTATTTATGCAATATAATAATAGAAAAATATAAAAATAAATTTAAAAACTTTTCATATTTCTCCACAGACTAACAAAATCAAACCAAAATCATTCATAAATCAAAACCAAAATCAAAAATTCATAAATCTTTTCCTGTAAACTTTATGTTCATTGTTCTTAGTAAACTTCATATTAGATATTCTGCATTCAAAAATTTCTTTAAATTTATATTTTTTCATATATTAATTTTAACAATACTTAGCAATTTATACCAACTTTATATGTAAACATTTATATTAAAAACATTAACTTACCCCCTAAGATAATTCCATGCACTCTCATTATGAGGAACCTTCTTAATACAATCTAAAGTATATCTATTAAAAATAAATAAATAACTATTACAATAAAAAAATAATTACACTTCTAAATTCTAAAATCAATTATCAAGTAAGTTTATAAAATTCAGATCACCACAAAACAAGAAATTCAGTTTTAGTAATTGTATTAATTATTATTTTGAATAAAAAATATCATTAAAATGAAGCAACCCTTTAAATTGGGCCAAAGATGTTTTTTCTATGATTAAAGTTATTGCTGGAAAAATACAAAAGACGTGTTTGTGTAACTTTATTAAAATGGCTTACACAACTATATTTAACATGAGCAAAACTTGAAAAAAATAAAATTACAATACTAAACGTATTTTATTAAATATATATACAGTGAAAACTTGATGAGACCAGCATTCTTTTGGATAATCTAGAAAACATGATTATTTTTGTGTTTTGAATACATCAAGCACTGTGCATTTAAAATTTCACAAATAATAAATACAGTAATGCAATTACTGTAGTTTAAAGTGAATTAAATTACTCAAAATCTAATGTAATGTTATGTGATGTAGTTTTGTGGTACTATAATCAACAGATAACATATTAACTTCCAGTTACATACATGGAGAGCTGTCTCTCTGTATTATACACTGTAATATGTACTGTACAATGCTACATGTTCTAGATTTTTCCTTTTTTGAAAACCATTTTGGGTAATTGTATTTGTAGACTAATGAAGGGTTTGTAACAATAAACTCAAAATGCACATTTGAAAGTTGACTTATAAAATCTCTTCTGATTTAATGCTGTCTGTAAGAAGTAATAAAAGGAATGATTATTAAAATAATTAAAATTGGATAAATCTAAAAAAAAAAGAAAATACTCATTATAATGACATTAAGTAAAAAAAAAAAAATATCCAGCAATGAGTTGCTTAACTTTCCTGGCAACATTTAAAACTGCACATATGGCACCATCTGTTAAGATATTTTATTATTAAAAACTTTTTATAGTTTTAATTATTATAAAATGTCAAAAGACTTAATTTTGAGAGTAGAGATGAGTTTTATAAAAAATTGTAAATGCTATAACCAGTAAAATCTTCATTAAGTCCAACCCTACTCAAGATATGACACATGATCTCCACCCCCTCGACCTTTAACCACCAAAATTTAAGAGTATCGATTCCCAATACACAAACCTACCTGCAAAATTTCAGAAATTTCCAATAAAAGGCACAGGAGTTATTAAGCTTCAACGAGGATGCACAAAATTGTCCCCCCCACACACACTAACATCCACATATACAGAAAAAAATGCCCAATTTTTTTTTTTTTTTTTTTGCTTTTCTTGATGTTTCAAGGCCCAGAGTCCAAAAACGTAAAAATCTTAGGGGGTCATTTTTTGACCAATTGCCATACTATCCCTCTGTTATATATAACAGGGCCAGGGAAGTAATAATATGCAATAAACATTGTTATATTTATAAACTAAATATTTTTGTAAAGATTACTTTATTTGAAGAAAATATTTACAAATATTGAATAAACAGTTGCCAGTCAAAATTTATTAATTATTGATCACAACAGAGACACATGTACACTTCAATATATCAGACTTTCAGTGTTCCCTATGAAATTTTCTTAACTTTCACCAGCGCTTTTGCCAAACTAAATTTATTTAACTGCATGTGGCCTACATATATTTGTAATCATTTCTATCTAATTCATAGCTGCTGTATAAATAATATTTTTTTTTGTTTTTAACTGTGTTTTAGTAAACACACCCAAACAACCTTAAAATGCAGCAATACTTTAATAACTAAAACATTTTCATTATTTTGTAATAATGGCATTTTCTCCCATAAAAGGCAGCTTGGGTGTATTATTATGATTATTTTTTGTTTGTTGACAAATGCAAATGTAAATAAAATTAAAAACAATAAATAGTGTAAATAATGAAATAAAATTTGATTAGTGAATGAAGAAAATAATAGGTTACTGTATTTAAACATACTAATAACTAGAAAAAACAGCAATATAAGTATTAAAAAACATGGAAAAAAACAGTGAGGACAATAAAGAAAATGAATCAAAAATGAGAACATGAAACAGAAGCAATATTGTATATAAGCTGGAGTGCATTTGCATCGATCTCCACATTTATATAGGAGAAACCAAGAGGGAACTCCAAACAAGATTCATGGAGGACATTTGGGCAATGAAAAATAATGACGATAAATCTGTGGTCACTAAACACTGTAACCAAAATGGACGTAAAATAATAAAAGAAAATACTAAAGTTAAAAAACACAAAGAAAATATGTTTAAAAGAAAACTATTTGAATATTTAAAAATTATAAAAATAGATAATAATAAAAGAATGAATGAAAATACAGGCCTACAGATACATGAATCTTGGGAGGATTTCCAAACAGATAGGAAATGAAAAAATAAACAAACTAACACATATTTGTGAGCCGGAAGAAAACACGCCCAAAGGTAAAATAAATGCAGATGTGTAAATGAGATGTAGCTTGTAAATTTTCAGTGTGTAAAATCATGATGTAGTATGGATTCATCAGATTCTGTTTTTTTTTTTTTTTTTTTTTTGTATTGAATAGTACGACTTTTCTTTCCAAATTTGTATGTCCAGGATAAAATGTACCCTTTTAGTGGATTTTGCCAAGTATGAATACATATGTTGAGAAGTTTTTACTATAAAACTAATAATGTATGTGTATATATCTAGAAATCCATAAAGAGATCTAGGTATCATGACTGAGGAGGGAAGGACCTGTTAGGTCCAAAATGCATCTTATAATATAATCAAGAGGGGTTGATGATAACAATAATAATAAGCGCAGAGCCCAAATGGTTAGGAGTTGAATGTTGAAATTTGGTACACAGTTAGGGTATGTTAGAAGAATATACACTAAGAAGAGATTTTTTTGAAATTCTTCCCATGGGGAGAGGATTAAGGCTTATCCTAAAGAACTCAGCTTCTATGCACTATTTTAGATGCAAATTTTTTATTTTTTACTGCGTTTTAGTAGGGTATGCCATGAGAATGCACCCTAATAAATTTTTGGAAATCCCTCGCGAGGGAGAGATACAAGGTTAAGGATTACCTTGAAGAACTCGGCTTCTATTGTACTATTTTACATGTGATTTTTTTTGTTTTTAACTGTGTTTTAGTAGAGTATGCCATGAGAATGCACACTAGAAAAGGATTTTTGGAAATTATCCCCACGGAAGAGAGGGAGAAGGTTAAGGATTATTGTAAAAAACTTGGCTTTACTGTACTATTTTAGATGTGGTTTTTTGTGTTTTTGCAGAAAATTGAACATATTTTTAGACCATGTAAAAACTCTCTAATTAGTCTCAGAAGAGACTAATTAGAGAATTTCTTGCACCCAGTGAAAACAAGATTGGCTAAAATCTAATAATCTTAATCTTCACTATCATTACTTTTTGCTTGAGCAATGCTGGGCTCATCTGCTAGTATCATAATAAATACATAGAAAATTGTGTCTCAAGTTCTTTCTGACATGTGGCTGTCCATAAGAAAAGTGCACTAGCATGAAACAGGAAACTTGGATGTAGTTGTGACCATCTTCTTAAAACAAAGTGTGTTATAATTAATAATTCCTGTGCTTTTTGTCAAAAATTTCTGAAGCTTTGCAGGGAAGTGTATGTATTAAAGGGATTGATGCTATTAAATTTTGGTGGTTAAAGGTCCAGGGGATGGGGAGATAGAGGGGAGTCATTTTATATCTCAAGGGGTCGAACTTAATGAAGATTTTACTCATTACCATTAATTAAATTAATGATAATGAGTAAAATCAATACAATATAAAAAAATTAATAATAGTAAAACTCATCTCCAGCTTTAAAAATTCAGTTTTTTGCCTTTTTATAATAATTAATAAATAGAAAAATTTTTAAATAAAGTATCATAACAGATAGTTTCACCACAATTTTGAATATTGTTGCCAGGAAAGTAATGCAACTTACTGGATTTTTACTTTCTTGGCTGTTACACATAACAGAGGGAAAGTATGGTGATCGGTCAGAAACCGACCCCCCAGATTTTTTACATTTTTTAACTTGTCATTGCACATAAAAGCCTAAAAACTTATTTATGTTATCATTTATTAAATAGACAATAGTGTTAGACATAAAAAAAATTTGCACAAGCAAAAATAATAAATAAAAGAAACCACAAAGCAATGCAAATGCCAAAAATATTGAAAAGTACTATATCAAGGAAGCAATGAAATACACTGAAATACAGGAATATAATAGAGGCATCCCTATATTATATTCCTGTATTTCAGTGCTTCCTTGAATCCTTAATGCTCTGAAATATATTACAAGGTATTTTAGAGCATTAAGAATTCAAATTTTAGATTTTCAGAACAACAATAAATAAATAATCTTAAAAATCTTTTAGTTAATTCCAATATATTAATTAAGTTAACCTTACTTGACTTCATTCTCTAAAACATTTTCGGTAAATTTTGTTGTGTGACTAATAACAAAGTAACGTTGATTCCATGCCGAATTGTTTCTCACATCTTCAACCAGTAGTCTATTAACAAAGTCTAACTCATTGTCCCATAATCCATATTCTTGCAGGACCCATTGCCTTTATAAATAGTATTTTTGAAACATTAGACAAAAAAGAATGAAATAAACAATTCTATTTATATATATATTTTATATGTAAAAAAGAAATTATGGTTAATGTTACCTTAAGTAGCCAAGATGGTGGACCTTCCGGTAATCTCGATCCAGGTTACTTAGTGAAGTCAAGATGGAGGGAGCTGCAAACTATTGCGTTGTGTTATGCAAATTAATAGTAACGACGCATTTCGTGTAGAGTTATTGGCGGAAAGTAGTAACAGGTGTGATAATTGTGTTGACTTGAGTGATTTTTGACTTTAGATGTAATTTTTTTAAATTTATTTTTTCTTTTCTTTTTGAAGTTTTTTGTTTAATATTAATTGGTTAGTTATGAGTTCTTTCGATATTTCTTCCCAAGAGTTTTGGGCAGCGTGCACCACCCATAATTTCTATCAAGTGCTCGAATCGGAATTTTCCGAATTAGGTATGGACCCCAGAATCGATAAAGGTTTTAAATTTGCGGTGAGTCTAGGATTATAGCATATTGAGGAAGTGTGTAAGAATTGTTCGAATTCGTGCAAAATTTTTTATCGACATAACCGAGATTCGTGTGTGATGAGATGCAAAAAATGTCAAAGAAATAGTTCTGCATTCAAAGGAACCTTTAAAGGTAAATGTGGAAAAATATCATGGAGTAGAGTCTTTTCTTTTATATGGCATTACATTGCATTGGAATGCTCTTCGACCACCTCAGGTATATCTGTAGGCATTTCGAATAAGGATGCTGTCGACTGGTCCAACCATATACGTTTTATTATGCTAGTTGCTCTGCACAATATGACGTCATTTAAAATTGGAAGTCCGAAGAAAACTGTCAAAATCGACGAGACTGTCATATGTAAACGAAAATACGAAAAAGGCCACAAACTAAAAAGTATGAAATGGGTTGTAGGGGGAATATGTCGAGAAGACAAGAGCTGTTTTATCTGTCAAATAAACGATCGTTCCGAAATCACACTAAATTGGATTATATCGAAATTTGTCAATTCAGGAAGCTTGGTCTTAACTGAGGAATGGAAAGGTTACAACAACATAGACGATTTAGAAGGCGTCGAAATAGAGCACAGGACTAAAAAGTACGAAATGGGTTGTACGGGGAATATGTCGAGAAGACAAGAGCTCATTACCATTAATTAAATTAATGATAATGAGTAAAATCAATACAATATAAAAAAATTAATAATAGTAAAACTCATCTCTAGCTTTAAAAATTCAGTTTTTTGCCTTTTTATAATAATTAATAAACTTCATTGACTTCATTCTCTAAAACATTTTCAGTAAATTTTGTTGTGTGACTAATAACAAAGTAACGTTGATTCCATGCCGAATTGTTTCTCACGTCTTCAACCAGTAGTTTATTAACAAAGTCTAACTCATTGTCCCATAATCCATATTCTTGCAGGACCCATTGCCTTTATAAATAGTATTTTTGAAACAGTAGACAAATCACTCCGAGAATTTCGTTAACCCCAGAACAGGAGACCATATGCAAAATATAGAAAGGCTATGGGGGTATTTAAAAAACAAAAAAAATCTACCAAAGCATTACACCGAGGATCTGTCAGACTTGTACCAGGTTGTTCAATAAGTTTTGTCGTTCAATAAGAGATGGCGCTATTAGGTTTGTCGTTTTATTACTCTAAAAATAGTACTACTTTTTTATAAACACGTGTGAAGTTTCATGTAGATCTGTCAACTCATTTCTATATTTGCAGCTGTTCAAAGTTGACGTGTCAGTGTATTTTTTTACAATGGAAAAAATTGAATATCGTGCAGTGATAAAATTCTTATTTTTGGAAGGTGTAGCACCAAAACAAATTCATGAACGATTGGTAAAAGTGTATAAGGACTCTTCACCTTCAATTAGAACAGTAGAAAGATGGGTTGCTGAATTTAAACATGGCCGTACAAGTCTCGAAGACGATCCACGTGAAGGACGTCCAAAAAGTGCATCAACACCAGAAATCGTAGCAAAAATACAGCATATGGTTTTGGAAGATTGTCGATTAACTGAGAGAGATTTAGTAGAAGCCCTAGGGATCTCATTAGGCAGTGTGAGCAATATTTTGGCTGATGTTTTGGGTTACAGAAAGCTGTGTGCACAATGGGTGCCGCATTCGCTAACTATGGAACAAAAACACATTCGAATGCAACTTTCTCAGCAACATTTGGAGCGTTTTAGAAAAAATAAAAAGGATTTTGTGCGTCGTTTCATTACTATGGATGAGACTTGGGTCTACCATCATGATCCTGAATCAAAACAAGAGGCTAAGGAGTGGTGTGAACCCGGTACTTCGGCTCCGAAGCGAGTTAGGGTCCAGAAATCGGCCAAGAAGGTGTTAGCATCAGTTTTTTGGGATGCAAAAGGAATTTTGTTCGTGGATTATCTCCAAACTGGTAAAACAATAAACTCAGACTATTATTGTAATCTTTTGGACCAGCTGGATGTAAAAATTCGTGAGAAAAGACCTGGTTTACAGAAGAAAAAAATCATTTTTCATCAAGATAACGCACCCTCTCATACAGCTCAAAAAACCATCGCGAAAATCAGTGAATTAAAATACGAATTGTTGCAACATCCTCCCTATTCGCCAGATTTAGCTCCCTCTGACTTCTGGCTGTTCTCACATCTCAAAAAATTCATGCGTGGGAAACGATTTTCATCGAACGAAGAGGTAATAGCAGCCGTGGAAGCGTATTTCAACAGTCTTCCGGATTCTCACTTCAGGGATGGAATCCATAAATTAGAAGATCACTGGAACAAGTGTATTGAATTTCAGGGAAATTATATTGAATAATAAAATGTATTTCAAACCATAAAATTGTGTTTTTTTTAATCGAACGACAAAACTTATTGAACAACCTGGTACATGTATTCCTTTATGTATAAAAAGTTTTGTGGTTGGCCTTCAAAAAAACCCGGGGAAAAGTTCTACACATTTGTGAACCATTTAAGTAAGATATATCCCAGTTCAGAACGAATTCCTTTGTGGAAAAAACCCAAGACAGTCCCTGCAGCCCCAGTTTCTAATATTAAGAAAAAAGTAAAAATGGTGGTCGAAGAAAAGGTGAAGAAAAGAGAGGAATGCAATATTACCGATGATAATAACGATAAAAGTAGGAACGAGGGCGGAAAAAAGAAGAACTGAAAGACAAGTAGTCAAACGGTATCAATTCCTGTCCAAACCAAGCATCGGAAAAAAAAACAACAGCAGCTAGCACAATGACGTAAGTAATAACATTATATAATTATCGTTTATTTTTTTATTTTTTAATATTTCGAAATAGTAATTACTTTAACAAAATCCTTAAATTCTAAAATCGGGATTTAGTATTTAATAAATCGCGGAGCATATCACGTGATCACATCTGCTCCATCGTAAATCGCAGTCAAGATGGCCGCCATCTTGATGTCACTAAATAACCTGGATCGAGATTACCGGAAGGTCCGCCATCTTGGCTACCTAGGGTAACATTAACCAAAATTATTTTACTCACCTATGTTGCCAAGCATGATAGTTTTTTGCATCCAAATTTAAAATAATCTCAGTGAACTGTTTTTCTTGACTAGGATCATGACTCCATTTTACTAATACTTGTCTGTGATGCCTATAAAGATATAAAAAGTTAATAATCTAGAAACTAAAATAATACATATTAAACTCTAATTATCAAAGTACATAAACAGTAATATACTGTAGCCATTTTCATGATAATTATTGATTCCAAGTGTGTTAAATATTTCTGCTTCTCATATCAAACCCGTAAACTAATGTCTTTGTAAAAGTCTTTAGAAAAATCATGCATGAAGTAACTGGTTTATCTAGCATGTCGTCTTGGCATTTATCATCTCTAAAAAAAAGAACCCATACCACTTTCCAAGAACTGCACATTTTCAGTGCTTTTATACAAAAAAATCTTAACTCCAGACCTACCCAGTGCATTAATAATCACAATGAGTCCATATGCTGGCTTACTGGTTTTGCCGGCATACCAAATTCTGGATTAATGGAATTTCACTGTATTCATAAAACAGTCCAAAATGATGATTTGAAGACAACAGTGTTTAAGAACTGGACTGGTGTACACAGACTCCTGTTCTTCACCCAATTAAACATCTTTCAGATAAATCTGAGTGCAAACTAAGAGCCAGACTACATCATCCAACATTAATGAATAATCTCATTACTGCTCTTCTGGAAGAATGGTGCCAAATTCCTGACAACTATTGATGGGAAACCAATAGTTGTCAGGCTTCCCTGATAGGTGGAAGTTGTCAATGCTGCAAAAAATGAACCAACAAAATAGTGGTTACCAATATAATTTTATTTTTTCATTATTACTTTGGTATACAGAATGTATGTACTAAATACAGTATAAATACTTTTTCAAATATATGTATTTGTCTACAGCTCTTTTTGATTTTTCTTTTCCTTATATACAATCCCACTAGTCCAAACAATCACATATATTCAGATTAGTGAGAACGCACTGCATATGTTGTACAGTAATTTATAAATAAATTACTGTACAACAGCTAATAATTTTTGTGCTGAAATGACAATACAATTATCACATTAATAATCTATTACTTATTTAGATACATTTTCTTACTTTTCAAGTTATCGGACACTAATTTTTTATTATTATTATAAATACACTTTCCTGTTTTGCAATAATGAAATTATTAGTAAAAAGTTAAATGACAATCATTATTTTTATGTAAAGACAACCTACTCTTGTCTGAAAATTTACTGACATGACAGCAAACATAATTCTAAAATGGACATTTTAGTTTGTGCAATAATCTATGTTTTAAGTATGAAACTTTATTCAATTAATTGTATCTTTCTTTATTATTGACAATAACAAGCAGCAGACTATTTGCTACAGATTGACCATCACCAATCCAGCACTAATTTTCACAAAAGCAATTTCAAATTTTCCAGGTTGTCACACAAACTTGCCACTACTATTTGATGACACTAACTGTTGCATGAACTATTTTTGAGCATTTTCAAACACTGGTAAGGCATTTCTACTTCTCTTTTGTGCATTTTTATTATAACTTGCCAACAATTAGCCCAATTATGGCTCCAATGACTACAGAAAGTGCTACCAGTGGTTTGAAGCACAAACACCACATTGTCTATAACAGACAAGATAGAACTTCTGAAAAAAACTTGACAGCTGTATGTTTATGCATGGAATGAATGAAGCATTGGCTCATCTACAGTTTATGAAATAAAGAAACAGCGAGAAAAATTACTCAAGTTCTTTGCTGATAATTTTTCCCCTATTAACCATCATATACTGATTTACAGAGTATTTTAAAGGTAGGATGAAATGGTTAGCTGTTGAGTTAAGTGTATTCTAACCTAACAGTAATCTGGCAAAATCACTTACTCGGCATCCGAGAAGTCCCAAAGATGCCAGATTAGTGAAGATCAACCTGTATCGTCTGCTTACTTTCTCTTTGTCTATATGTATATATTTTTATACTATTATCTTCTGATGTAAAATATTTTAAACAAATTTTAAGAATTCTACAAAAATAAAATTATTTATTACTGTTGTTATATAGCATAATTTTTTATAACAACAAGAAAATTTTTTTATGAATGAAAACATTTCAAAACTTACCAAACTTGATAATTTTTCGGATTATCTTCAATGATACTTTGTATATAGTTTAGTTCCTTTTTGAGATCTTTGTTAAGTGCTTTCAACAAAACACGTCGAAAATTCCTGCATTAAACAAAAAACACAAGATTAAATTGTTTAAATTAAATGGTTAAATTCATTTCTTATAAAAGTTTGCTTTCATTATATTTGTAATAAATAAATACAGATTTCTTTTTCTTAATAATTATTACGAATAAAAAAAATCTTAATTATTAATACATACAATTTGTCAAAGAAATATTTACCAGACGGTGTAATTGGACGAATTCAAATTCACAGCATCGGTAGTAAGTTTAAAAGCTCTTTCACTATGTTCATTGCTTGCCAAGACTGCACGGAAATAATCAAATACGTCCTTGACTGTAACAGGAACAAATGTTATATTTCTTTCACTAAAATAATGTTTGTTAAACAATAAAAATATTCATAAAAAATATAATAATCAAAATTTAACAGATCAACAAATAACATTAATTAAAATCATTAATTTTATCAAGACAATAATATTCAGGAATACTTTTCAAGAATTCTCATATTATACAAAAACATAAATTTGATGAAAACTTCATATAAGAATATTATGATATGATGTGAATTTATAAGAATAAAAACAAACTTTAGTCTAATAAAAAGGCAGTTAAATACTAGTAAATACACTACTGTTGAATCAGAAACATCTTTAAGCAGCATCTAGATTAATCTAGAAGCCACTTAAGCAATAAAACTATTCAAAAGAAATGTATAGAATCTTTTTGGTTTCTGCTAATCATTTTTTAACAAATAGTCAAAATATCTAAAAACATTGTTACAAATTATTTCAAACATTTTTTTTTAATTTTCAACTCTAATAATCATTTGTTTGACCAATCTGAAGTTTGGCCAGCTTCCAGATCACACATTTATTTCTTACGTTCAGTTAAGTTTTCTTTCTAAAAACGATAACAACAGAAAAAGTAGAATAAATAAATCACAAATTAAAAAGAATTTCAATCTACAGCACTTTATAATGTTTAATTTATCTTGGGTTGTTCAGAAATAAATAAAAATGCCATTCTAGTTTGGTTTAAGTTTTTTTTAATCAATTTCGGATTGGTGATTGCACTTACATTGCAGTGACATCGGTGACCATGTGACATTCATGTTCAACGAGGGAATTTTCCTTGAATTGCATTTTTAAATATTTTGGCAAATGGTGTATTTTAAACATACTTCATTAAATTTAAACTTTAAGAAAAGATATAGAAGTGACACAGTGCAGCTAACAAATTTTTTAAATATCTTTCCATAGTGACCATGTGACATTCTATTATCCAATCAAAAATAATGATCTAATGAGCCTATTATTTAGAAAGTATTAATGCTCATGTAACTAACATACATACAATTGATCTTTGTTTTATCAATGTGGAATTAAGAAATGACTTTATCAAGGGCTGCAGAAACAACATCACAACATCAATCATAAAAACAATATTAAAGTGTGTATTACTGAAGGTAGACAGCAAGGAAATCTTTTAAAAGACAATAGAGTGTTTACTCAGAATGAATTGTAATTTTATAAAGAAAGATTTTATTATTATTTTAAAGGCCTAAATCTGTTTGTGTGTGTGTGTGTAAGTGAATGCTCTACAACTCCGACTTTTTATTTCACTCCAGGTGAAATTTTGTTTTGTTGTTTTGTTATGTTACAAAGATAATATTTCTACAAATCAAGTAGTTTATACTAAGAACTTTTCTTCGAATTTATTGAAATCTCTACTCTTCTCAATTCTTCAATCTCCACTTTCTGATAAAAAGTATTCTGTCATGCTTGATGGGGGAATTTCTAGTAAATATATTTGTTTGAGTGAAATAAACATATCTATGGTAACTGATTACATTATTGAAAACAAACTTCACCCGTGACTATCCGGTACAGGTATAAAGTCTAATCCAGCAACTTCAACCTTTAAATTTCCGGTCACAAACGACGAAATTAACAGAAAAAACTAACGTTTTCGAATCTCCATTGAGATCTTCCTCAGGTTCGTTAATGGAATGTCATGAGAATAGAACTCTTTTGAAGTTCAAAAAATCGAACATCTCCAGCGTGCGATGACGATGCAAAACATAAGATTGATATAATAGACCTGAGTCTACTAACGTAACGTCGCAAAATATCAATGCAGGAAATAAAACCATGTCTACCATTGTGGATTGACCTCCGAGATGTATCGCCACGCGTACGATAAAACGTTGCTGTCTTTGTAATTAATGCATTTCCCCGATTTGGTAGCTCTGTAAATCTCCAGGGTCTCTAATGCCCTAATGTGGTCCGTTTTGAACGACTTCTTAATGAGGGTGGCGTTATCGAAGTCCGCTTTTACATCAGGGTCTGTGGCATACGTCGACAGGGCGGTGGTGTGCCTTTTTTTGGCAACGTCATTCTTATGTTCAGAAACCCTTTTTTGGAGGGATCTCTTGGTAAAACCAATATATACTAGGTCTCTTTGGAATCTGTGGTCTCTTAACGGGATACTATAAACGCCCGGTGCCCTTAAAATGCTCGGTTTGTCCTTGGCGTTTCTGAGAAGCGAGTAGATAGATGACGTTCTCATGTACACTAACTTCAAAAGAGTTCTATTCTCATGACATTCCATTAATGAACCTGAGGAAGATCTCGATGGAGATTCGAAAACGTTAGTTTTTTCTGTTAATTTTCGTCGTTTGTACCGGAAATTTAAAAGTTGAAGTTGCTGGATTAGATTACATTATTCATTGAAACCTACTTTTGTTACAAGAAGTTATTGTAACTTGACATTGATATTTGAAGGAGATATCATTTATTAAGAAAATAACAGTCATTTATAAAGTAGAAAGATAAAAGTAAGCAAAAAACAAAATCTGTATATCTATCATTTGCCCACATTCTCTACAATAAAATAAATGAATCATTTTCTATTTTTATCAGTGAATAATATAAAAAATTAAATCAATAAAAGACTATTACAATGGTGGGCAAATGTGGCTCTCAGAGCCACTCGCTTGCAGCTCTTACTCAAGTTAAGTGCGGCTCCCACTGAAATCCGATTTTATTTTTATATCAGAATTTTTTTAATTGCACAAACATTTTAATATGATAGAACTTTTTATTGCTTATTTAATTACAAATTATATCATGTATGTGTACATACTATTTTCAAATATACTGGCAAACTGTATGTTAACGACATCTACCAAATCTTATAAAATTACTACATGTGCATATGGAGTGATCACATTTGTATATTTCAGCAATAGTTTTCCTATCAGCTAAGTGTCCTATTTCGTATTTTTTCAAAAAATCTGGTAAATAGACTGTTTTATTTAGCAATTTAAACTCGTTTATGTGTAATTTTTCTGCAGCATTGATGCAAGCTTTTTAAAGACATATGTACAGGTTAAGGAAATTATTTTAATTGTTTATAATTAGTGCACTTAAAAACTCTTGAAAATAAAACTGGAAAGCATTTGCTTGATTTTGGTTATGTTGTTTCTATTTTTGTTAGTAAATTACAACAAAACAGATGTTTAAGAATTATCAGGAAAATATCAACAAAAAGTAAATATAGTCCAAAATTGCTTTTAATTATTCTAAATTGCTTTTACTCTTATTTTACTTTAAGAAGCCCTGTTTTTTCGACAATATATTGTGCCATTTACGAATCTTTTGAAACAAAAATTAATATTTAAACATTTTAATTTTAATGTTTTATTTATACAATCTCAGAAAATATCAAAACATGAAAATACGAACAAGAAAACAGAAGCTTTCAGAAAGAATGAGTAGAAAAATTTACTTTTATTCACAATAATGGAAAGTCATGTCTTATTTGTAAAGT
Source organism: Centruroides vittatus (assembly GCF_030686945.1). NCBI lineage: Eukaryota > Metazoa > Arthropoda > Arachnida > Scorpiones > Buthidae > Centruroides > Centruroides vittatus. Next base: position 1,607,070 of record NW_027122171.1, read on the forward strand.
TACAATTGCAAACTACAAAGTAAGCAATTTACATTACGAGGTAAGTCATCCCCACTTTTCAACTCAATATCCACTCGATTCAAAATTGCAAACAGAGAAACTTAAGTCATTGCAATCAGGTCTTCATAAGTAACAAGGACTCTTGTCTTCTTTTAGTCACAAAGATGACATAGCCAATGAAGCGTTTTTTGATAACTTGGAATATTGCTCATGCCAAATATCCATATGGAGAAGGAGAATTTATTAAAAGAAACTTGGCAGAAGTGATTAAAACTTTGGATCCAGATAATACAAAACTGCATAAATTGATCTCAGAAGTTTCTATGTCATGCAGTACAACTGAGCATTGTATTAGCGAAATTAGTAAAAATGTTGAAAATAGTTTGATGTGTGATTTGAAAAATTGTACAGCATTCAGTTTAGATCTCGACGAGTCTAAAGACATTCAGGATGATCCACAATTGGCCGTTTTTGTTCTCTATGTATCTGTAGACATAAATATGAAGGAGGAAATGTTAGACCTGCTAGCTCTTATCAAACAACTCGTGGTATCAATGTCAAAAATGTGCTTGATGAGGTAATAAACAGGTCTGAATTGCCTCGTGATAAATTTGTAAGTGTTATGACTGATGAAGTCACTGCAACGCCAGGGAATAACCTAGGTCTTATTGGTCTTTTAAACAACGATAATAAAATTCCATGTTCTGTAGCTCTTCATTGCATAATTCACCATGAACATCTCACAGTGAAGTACTTAAAATATGAAAATGTGTGGAAGATTGTTTTGCAGATTATGAATTTAATTAGAATGACAAAACACTGTTAATTTAAGAACTTTTTTAGAAGGGTTAAATGACAAAATAGATGAATTGCTAGTGATCTCTCCTTATGGTCTGATGTAAGATGGTCGTCAACTTACAATGTTTTGAGTTGTTTTGTGAAACTCCTAAATCCTATCATAACATTTTTAAAAGAAAAATGAAAAAAATACCCAGAATTAGAAAATGAAACTTGGTTTTCTGACTTAATGTTCCTTACAGACATCATGAAACATTTGCAAACACTTAATTTGGCTTTATAAGGAAAGGAAAAAATAATTAATGATTTGTCACAAACTGTATTAAGTTTTGAAGCTAAACTTTGGCTTTTTGTGCACAATCTTAAGTCCAGAATATTTAGTCATTTTCCACAAGTAAAAGCCAATATAATTAATATTAAAGAAAAAAAAAATTAGAACAGTATAAAGAAAAATTGGAAAGATTGCAAGCAGATTTCAAATGTAAGTTTGAAGATTTGAAAAGATTTGGATTTCCAATTTCTGATATAATATTTGTCGAAAAAGTGGCTGGGGAATTGGAGTTATTAGAGATAAAAGAAGATCAGGCATTGCAAATGCAGCACAAATCTAGTTCTCTAATTGAATTTTGGTAACTCGTGCCAGAAACAAAATATCCACACTTAAAGAAAGCTGCTTGCCATCTAATTTCAATTTTTGGTACAACATATTGCTGTGAATCATATTCAACAATGAAGTTTGGGAAGTCGAAATATTGTTTATAGTTGACCAATCAGCATCTCACAGAATTGCTGCAAACATCTTTAACAAATTATATGCCAAATTTCAAAGATTTGACCAAAGGTCTTTGTCAAATGTTATACTTTTTGTAATGAATATTTATTATTATATTTTGTTTTTATTAATAAAATTCTAAAATAATTACAATTGAGTCCGCATAAGTCAACACCTCAAGAGGAAGTGGAAATATATCAAGTTATCCAATATGAAGACTAAAACAAAGTTGAAAAAAAAAACCCCCACAAAACTACAATTAGGAAAACACAGTAGTGCTTTATATAGTACTATAGACTTACAATACATTGTTTATTCCATTTACAATAATGCTGTAGATCAGTGTTTCTCAAACTTTTTGGACCACGACCCCCCTTCTGCACTTAAAAATTTCAAAGGACCCCCAAAGAATAAGTATGTGTCAAAAAACATCCCGGAGGGAGGGGGGTTAGGCTCATATTTAAATATTTATATTATTTTTATTATTTATATGTGGAATTTATTTAAGTAAAAATTATTTTATGTATTTTTTATTTCTATTATTTCTAAACATGAATCCATAGTAAATTTATAAAATATTTGAAAAAATTGATCTGGCATCAATTTTTCAGCGACCCCCCAAATATTTTTTACGACCCCCACTTTGAGAATCACTGCTGTAGATGATAAACTGAAAAATTTGTTTAATGTTACAGTGGAACCTCTGTATACGACCTTAATCCGTTCCTGATGTTTGGACTTATACCGAATAGGACGTATACCAAACCAACCTTTCCCATAACAAGTAATGTAAAAATGATTAATCCGTTCTCATGTAAAAAAAATCCCCTCTTGATATGATATATTAATGGGGTTGTAAAATAATTGAAACACTGAGCACATTAATAAAAGAATAAATTTTTAAAGTTATTACAGTATATTGTATTATATTATTTAAATCATTAAATCAAAATCAAATCAAATCAAACTCTCCTTAATACAGTATTAATAATCTGTTCAGAAATTGATTTAACCTCTTTCACTATGTTAGCAGATTTAATAATGTCTTTATTTTTCACGATTGTTGATATCGTCGTTCTCGGAATACGGTATGCAACAGTTAAATCTTGAACACCCCTGCCACCTTCATATTTCTCAACAATCTCTTTTTTCAGTTCCATTGCAATTCTAGTCATTTTTTTAGTTTTCTGTTGCTTTTCATTTGCCTTTTTGCAATTCATGATTAATAAAAATAATAAAATTTTACTTACAAATTAAGAAGAAATTTAACAAAGTTATAAACCATAGGACCGTGAACGTCTAGTCTGGTCTAGTACACCGATAGTGCTACTTGTTCGTAGATGGCACGTATAGTTGAATTAAGTCATATACTGAACAAAAGTCGTATACCGAACAAAATTTGTTTCGTCCAAACAGGACGTATTCCGAATTGGACATATTCTAAAGCAGACGTATACCGAGGTTCCACTGTATTTGTTTTCAGCACTTAACTGTCTCAACTTTCTTTTCAACAATCATGAACACCTTGAAAACATCATCTTCATAATTGTCAATTGTTGGCAAGTAATGTCTAAGGATTCTTAATGCCTCTAGCGTGTCAGGTTTGGTTGGTTTCTAGTGTTTCATTCTCTTCACCTCCAGATTCTTGTTCTTGTTCTGAATTTCTGTGACAATATTGACAACACTTGCTGAGGAATACACCACCATGCAATTGTCCCTGTGCTGTAGTCAGTTTCTCATAGATCACTGCAATGTTGCAGCAGTTCATCCAATTGAACATTCTGTTCTTCATCCTTATCTTCATCTTAAACTGCCACTGTAGAAAGAAATCCTGCTTGTTTAAAGTAGTTTGCAATGTTATGTTTTCCCACACAACCTTCATGTAATGAATTGCATCTAACAGGAAAATGTCAGTTGATTTTCTGCTATCACACCAAAATAAGCTTCTTCCGATAATGACGTTTGAACAAATGAATACTACCCTGATCCAGTGGTTGCACTACAGCAGTGGCATTTGGCAGTAAACACTTTAATTGCTTGTAGCTTTCAACTTTTCCACAAGCAGGACAGTGGTCAAGAACGAATGCTACGCTCCTTTTTTGCTCAACAAATTGGGAGTCATAATTCTGAAGAATTTCCTCCAAATTTTGGAAGTCATCCAACTTTTCAAATTTGTCTTGTATATGATGGGCAAACTCTTCCCTCCATTAAAACATTGAGGTTGTTGAAATTTTCCTGTAATTTGTTTTTTTTCCATCTCATTAAATTTCCAATTATAATTTTAGGTTTTCATTCTCATAAATTTAACATTGAAATGTGGTATATTCTCTACTTTTTCAAGAGAATCAGAGTTACTATTCTCAAGTACTCAGCAAATCATACATATAAATAACACCTTATTCTTGCCGAGAAACGTAATTTATTACAATAACAAACGTTTTCAGCCTGATTTACAGGCCATCTTCAGGTTGAGAACAAAAATGGAATCAACCTGAAGATGGCCTGTAAAACGTTTGTTATTGTAATAAATTACATTTCTCGGCAAGAATTAGGTGTTATATATATGAACCAGAGTTACACAAATAGAAAGCATATCAGAGGATTCATCCTTTCCAGACAGTTTTAACTGCTAAGTCCAGTTATAGTTGGAAAAATGAGAAAATAAAACTTTTCATTAGTGACAAGATTTTTTCCTAAGCTAAGGAAAAATAGCTTAGTTAATTTTCCATTATTATATTTAAACACAGAGTTCCATTTAAAAAATGGATAAATATTGACATACTTTAAAAAGATTTTTAAAATAAATCATAATTTTAAATTAATTTGGAATTAGATTTTGCTTTTACATTGGCATTTTCATTTCCCAAAATAAAAGAAATATAAAATTAACTCTATTACCAATTTCCTGCACAGTAATTTTTTACTTTTACAGTGAGAATTTAGAAGTGATTTTAAGATTGATTATGAGACACTGTAAATATTTAAATTTTATATCCACAAGAAAATACTCATTTGTATGTATTAACTATTATTTATTTACCCTTTACCATGTAATAACCTTTATCATCTGTATCTCATATTTTAAACATATATGATTCATTATAATGCATACAATATTAATCACCTAAAAATGAATTACTGTATTTTATAGCATATAAGTTGAAACTTTTGTGCAGAAAAAAGACTAAAAAATTGCCATGTCTTATATGTAAAATTGTAATCTTCCACAGACTAATGAATTCCCCAAATAACCTTCATTAACACTATAGTGTAATCTCTACCTAGCCCAACTCTCAAGTAAAATTGGAATTATTGAAAATATAAAGTTCGATAATGTGAAATGATTATCAATCAATTGTTCATCATAAGTATCCAACCTGCAAGTTCAGGAAGTTCAGAAGTAGTAATGCTTTCACAACACATATATGTTACTATTTATTTATGTCATACCTTATCACAGTTATCTTATTATACAGGATGGTTTAAATATACTAACTACTTAAATATTCTGTGCTGAAATAGGGGTGTGTCTTATATGCCATAAAATATTGTATACACCTATTTTTAAAATTGTCACATTTAAAACATTAGTCTTCCAACTGGCTTCATATTTTACAATGCTTTATATAAATTATAAAGACAAACTTGGCAACTATTTAAGTATGCCCTCCAAGCAGCTGCTAATGAGTCCATTTTTTTTAAAATTAATCACCGTTCCCCTCTTAAACGCTTTAAATATCTCTGGAAGAGTCGTTGATGTTACGAATGAGGAAGTGGGAATTACGGATTTCCTCATTTGTAACATCAATGACTCTTCCAGACATATTTCCAACATCTTATATCTCATGCAGCCTTTTTTCTATTTGATGAAGAAATACTTTCCTTCAAGTAGAGGGGTACCTGTGGGTAGTCCCATCTCAGGAACGCTTTGTGAATTGGTGGTCAGGTGTCTGGAGTGGTAGGTCTTACCTGGAGTGAGCGATGACATTAAGTTGTATGCTAGATATGTGGATGACATGTTGATTAATTGGAGAAAAAAACTGAACTTGTCAGCGTTCATCGAGGCTTTCAATGATAACGCTTATGGCCTCTTGTTGCAGGTGAAACAACAAAGCTCCATCAGCGTACACTTTCTCAATATAGACATCACATTTCAACATGGCTGATTAAGAACTAAAGTATTCTGTAAGACCTCGTATGCTCCACTTTTCATCCATGCAAATTCACATGATCCTTTTAGTTACAAGATCTCCACTTTTAAGGCCGTGGTAAGAAGGGCTTACACCCGTTGTTCGATGGCAGAAGATAGGAGAATGGAAATGGAGTATATTTCAAGTGTAGCTAGGCAGCATGGGTACCCTGCATACTTTATTAATGCTCTGGTTGCATGCCAGGAACAACCAGCAGAAACAGCACTTCCGAGAGACGAGTTCCTTTTTACTTATTACTTACAACAAGATCCTTACCAACATCTACAAAGGAATAGCCTGCATTATGAGTAACAGGATTGTTTACATGAGATCTCTGATGGTTTTCTCTTGTTTAAAAAATGATAAGGACCAAAATAATATCTCAGGTCTATAGCATCCCTATTTACAATCATAGGGTGAACTGTCCTTGTGAATATATTGGTTCTACAGCACATTTTCTTAAAACAAGGATCAAGGAACATAAATACACCATTCAGAAAGGTCTTTTCACTATAGCATTAGTTTCTTTCATCGTTGATAACAATGTCAAGGCTGTCTTTGATAATGCACGATTACTGTAATGGTGCAATGACCAGGCCAATCTAAAATATCTCGAACAGCTGGAAATGTTTAAAGCATTTAAGAGGGGAACAGTGATCAATTTTAAAGAAATGGACTCATTAGCAGCTGCGTGGAGAGTGTACTTTGACGTAAAACAAATTGTTGTCAAGTTTGTCTTTATAATTTATATAAAGCATCACATTTTTAAAAATAGAAAGCTAGTTGGAAGACTAATGTTTTAAATGCATGTATTGAGCATGCACATATCTTCATGACATGCAATTTTTAAATTTTTGGAATGTGTGTTCTTTTACAAACATTCCAATACATAGAAACCTGATGATGACTGTTAGGCCAGGAACATACATGCATAAAATTGTTTGGCAGAAAACTGAATCAGAAATCAGCTTTCAGTTCAGTTTCTGTTTTATGCTTTTATGCCAGAACACACATACGAAAAAATTCTGGCCGAATAGGAAACACCACTGCCACTAACAGTGCTAATTTTATTAATTTTTTCCTCTCATATATCTGTACCTTCCAGTTTTTCTCCACTTCCTCTGCTATAATATAGAAAATTTAAATGAATACACTTGTATTCCGAATTCAAATAAAAAAAGTGTGATCTAAATACTAGGCCTATATATCGATTCTACCAGACCTACCTGTTGTTTGAAATTTTGCACCTATAGCCATCCATAAACGTTGTTTAAATACAATGTCTTTATACATGACTCTGATGTGGTCGAACGGATTCGATAAACTCCTCTATTTCATTCATTTTTCATTTTTTCGAGACCATCACAATTGTAGCAATAACCCTTGTTGCTAACATTGTTAGAATAAAAACCACGTGTCTACTTTGATATCACAGAAAAGACTTCTCTTTATTGGAGGAATTTTGGCGTAAAAAGTAGAGACATGATCTACTCTTTTTTCAGTTCTGTTTCAGCCAAAATTTTAGTAAAATTTTTACACTTTCTGTTTTATGCTAGATTTTATGCCAAATTTTATGCATGTGTGTTCCTGTTCCTGGCCTTAAAGACAGAGGAAAACTTTTGTTTAAAAGAGAATTAACTGCTGGTTTATGGGTAATTGCTTATTTATTTATTGAAATACAAATGTTTATTATTATTATTATTATCATCATCTTTTTATTAGTTTATTCCTTATTTGTAATTTAATTTGTACATAAAAATAAATGTTTTTTTCTTCCCATTTTCTCCTTGTATGTTTTTTTCTATAATAACAACTGTATACCTACTTTTGCACCCCCCTCTATAAGCTATTTTTATTTTTAATTGTTAGAATACATATAACTACTCTATCAAACATACTAATAATAAAAAACTTGAATTAAACCAAAACTTCTTATACCCATTATTAATTATCTTAAATATCAATATATTTATATTAACTTATAATTACTGACTATAAAATTAATAAATCTCGTGCAACCAATTTTTAAAAGTTTTCATTTTTCTTGTTTCATGAATACAGTAGACCCCCCTATAACATGGTAGATATGTTCCATGTTATATGAATCTGTGTTGTACAAGTCACTTAACCTGTCAGCTGCACACTCAATAATCCGAAACAACACCACTGTTGCGTACAGGTTTTGTGGTTTTTAAAGTGGTTTTTCAATTTGCGATATCGCGCTTAAAAATTGTAGCAGATATAATCTGTTTTCAGTTTTCTATCTCGTACATATTACACTTTACGATTGTTAACTTCAAAATATTATGTGTTTAAAAAAATTAATAAAATTTAAGATTTTAAAATATTTTAAAAAATCGTTTTTTTTAATAAATATTCCATTAATTTGTTACATATGTTACTTAGATATGTCTATTTTCTGTCAAATAAAAAAAACTGCAGCTTTCTAAATCAACGTAGAGAAATAATACGGCCTATAGATTATAACGCCGATCGGCATGGGGGGGTGGCCTTTCTAAATCTAGGTTAATACACTTTTATTATTGATGATGTGTATTTGATTCTATTTATACGTTATTTAAACTATTGTACTAATAGTAGACTATAATAAGCGATTATTACTTTATTATATTAACGACTATACATTTATATCTTATGTATTGCGGAAGTACCACCATAACTGGAAGTACTTTGTTGTTTGAAAGATTTATGGCTGAATGGTTTAAAAAACAAGCTTATTTGTTAAATAGGATAAATATACATAAAAATTTATTAAATTCATGCTAAAAATAATAAGAATAACGATTTATAATTGTTTGTTTACGTTTGTAGCTGACAATGTAGCTCGAAGTTGGTATAACTTTTTCCAAGAAAGTTCCCACCCCACAAACCCAAGTCGATGCTTACTGGTCAAAGGATAGTCATTTAGCTATAATATACCAATTAGAACTTAACAGGCATGCTAAATAAGATTTTATTGTCAAATGAACAAAAGAAGGGTCTCCCATAGACTTAACATGGAATGGAGGAGTTTTGTGCCTAAATTTAAAAATACGGGGTGGTAACAAATATCTTATTCGTTGAAACAGACTTAGTCTATGTAGATAAAAGCCAATCAGTGCTTAAATCGCCACCAACTAGTTAATTACGAAATAAAATTGACACTTACTCCAACTGGAGTTCTCCGCAACAGTTTAACGAAAACTGGTTACTCCAATAGCAGTACTCCGCAAACAACTGGTTAAATACATGAGCCAGTCACAGCCCGGCACTTGTGCAGTTTAGGGAATAGGGCTATTTGAAAGGTTTTCTTCCATAAAATTAATCGATTCTAGACTAATTTGACTCATCATTTCCAAATCACGTATAGTTTTTTGTGAATAAACCATATAAACTATGCTATAAACAAAAAATTGTAGGATTACTTACCGAGTATGCACCACAACCATTGGTTTGACAATACCATTGCTTAAGCTTGTTTTTGTCCTGGAGTGGCTCATCAAACAGTGTTTCCTGATAAGTTATTTTTCTGCGAAAAATTTGCTGAACTTTGGAGACATCATTAATAAAAATATAATCTTTATGGCTGTTGAATAATAAATCTTTTTAGTAGGTCCAGTGCTCATTTAAACTCAACAGTTTGTACAATATCTGCTATTGGTCCAGATTCAACCAATCCTGTCGTGACACGAGTCGGCGATGACGTTTTACTGTGTTATACGAACATGATCGCAATTTTTTCGCCGTGTTATACGAATCGGTGTTATAGGGGGGTTTACTGTAAATATCTATCATCATTTTTCTTTCTTTCTCCAGACTTTCATTATTATACTTTACAATAATTTATGACTATTATTAGTCCTTAGATTTATTTTAATGTAAAATAAAATTCATTGTCTTTTCATATACTCAACACAAATTTTATGAATAAAAATATGTTAAAAATCAATGTAATTTACTTATATGTAATTTATACATTTAAAAATTACTTAAAATAATAAGTAAACTCAAATATGGAGCCCATATTTTTGTTTAGTTAATGGAAAGATTTTCAAATCATTCAAGTTCATTAGTTGATTTTAAAATAACTAGAAAAATGATGATGATAGAAATTTTAAGAGTCTAAATATTTAAAATGATAAAATGCCTTTTAAGATTCATGTAATAAAAAAATTAGAAATACAGCAAGTGCCAAAATCCTCCCAAGTTCATATTATAGAAAAATAGCAAAAACTATTCGATATGCGAAAGGAAATGGAAATAAATCAACTGAAAAATTATCACAATATTCACATAGGGGAAACTTGCTTAATTCGTACTTGCTCCTAATTCGTACTTCGCTTATATCTCGACTCCGGTAATAGCTATTAGTGCCTTTAGTGACAAAAAAAGTAAATAACAGTCGGCCATATTACCATCTGACAGACAACACGCTGTTACGCTGCTTCCGACAAAAATATTGAAAAGGTAAGTTTTTTCAACTTTTTCTGTAATATTTTTGCACATTTCGTAAGAACATTCTTCAAATTGAATCGTGTATAAGTTTTTTAACTATCTGTGATGTATTAATGCATATTTTTGTGATTTCACCTGTGATGATATATGAGTATTTGTTGTCAAACTTTTTGGAGGCAAATGTAAAACTTGTTCGACTCTTGCGTCTATTTCGTACTCCAAGCAAGTTCTTAAAACGTATCGGTACAATTTAGGAAAACCATTTTAGATGAATGTCACAATAAGCTATTACCGATTCGTAAACTGTTATTTTTTTACTAAGTTACTGATTTCAAAAATAATTGCAAAAGTTCAAAACAAATTAAAACTAAATTGTCTTTAATTTTAGAACAACATGTCAAAAAGAAAATATAATTCTTGGAGTAAAGAAAATATGGAAGAAGCGATTAAAAAATATAATGACGGTTTATAAGCTTTCTAAAATTTTGGCTCAAAAAGGGAAACACCAGGTTTGAGCTGTCACTAGTAGCAAACGTGGTATCACCACACCACATGCATCTGCTGTATGAACGATGCTGGAGAATTCGTGCCACCCATGCTCATATGTAAACGTAAAAGAATGGCAGATGACTTAAAGCATGGAGGGCCACCGAATACGTTGTACAGTTGTTCAGAAATCGGATGGATTCTGAGTACATTATTTGTTGAATGGCTTAAACATTTTATAAAGTGTCTGAGGCTGCAAACATCACAAGACAGTCGAGTTCTTCTCATCTTAGACGGTCATTCGACGCACACGAAAAACATTGATGCCATTTATCTTGCAAGGGACTATGGAATAATCATGCTCCCTCTGCCAGCACATACCACACATAAGTTGTGTTCTTGTTCTTATAGAAAGTCCTTATAAAAAAGAGCTCGAGAATAAAACAGAAGAATTCAAGAACAAAAATGTATCAAAGAATCTTGGTGCAAAGAAAAGTAAAACTAATAAACTATCACAAAAGGAGAATAAAAAAAGAAATAAGAAAAAAATGAAAATAACAGTTAGTACTGTAAATTATGCCAAGAAGACGTAAAAGAAAGTATGATCAAATGCACACGATGTGAGATATGGGTATATGAACTTTGCGCAGGAACCAATAAAAAGCAACGGATTACAACTGCGATGACTGCCAAGAATTGGCGAAGACCATCAGCCGAATCTACACACGTATTAATACATTATTAAGATTTTGATTCTTAAGATGCAAACCAATGATAGGATCTCAAAGTACGATTTAAGAATTTATCAGTACGATTTAAGATGAATGGTTCTAAATCGTACTTTTTTAGTGTTTTTTTAAATTGTTTATTTCTCAGAAGTTTATAAGATTTATGCTAAATTTGATTATGGTAGTAATAAAATATTTCTCAAATAAAAGTTACTTAAAATAAAAAATAATTTGTGTTTATTAATTTCGATAATATGATGGTTTTTCCTTAAGGGGTACGAATTAGGCAAGTTTCCCCTAATAGCAAAAAATTAAAATAATTTTTACATTTTTAAGATATCTATGGTGTACAAATTCTGCATGTTGCATTGAGAAGATTTTGATGCAGAAATTAATTTGTTATAACATCAATGCTAAACAATGTAATTTCGTGCATATTAACAAGACATTAACGTATAAATATGCGTGAGCTGCTGCTTGATATGCGTCGTCACAAAGAAGCTTTCCAGTGGGAAGAAACTCCGTATTGTGGACCAGCTAAAGAAAAGCTTTTTTGTCAAGAAAACAGCAATAGAAGTTGGCATTGGGTGTTTGAGCGTATCTGGAGTAAAAAATAGTGAGCTATCATATCACAAAAATTTAAAGGAGGAAAATGTGCCAAAACATAAAGGCACTGTGTATGTTTGATAACGAGTGGACATTGCGATACATCATCACAAGTAAAGAGTAAAATGAAACACGGCTTAGGAATAGAAGTGAGTACTTCAACTATCCACAGATACTTCAAATGTAACAATTTGAAAGCAAGAGTTAAGCTCAAGAAACCTAAACTTACCAAATTACATAAACAGAAACATCTTAATTTTGCCAAATGCTGTAAAGACTGAACTGTAGAAGACTGGAAGAAGTTTGTGGTCAGATGAATCTAAAATTAAGAGTTGGTTCAGATGGATGAAAATGGGTATGGACTACATCAATAAAGTCTATAACTGATGAGAAGTACAAACAACATTAAAATTTGGCAGTGGTAGTCTTATAATCTGGGGCTGTATTACCTATTTTGGGTCCGGAATGCTATGTTCTATACCTAGTAGAACATAGCATTCCAGAATAGCATTATTTACAGAGATACTTGACAATTATTAGTTATAATCTGTTGATTATTACCACATCGATAGGAGCTCGCATTTATAAGCAAGATCCAAAACATACATCCAGGAGGGCATGTCACGGCTTCAAGATCAAAATATTAGCTTGCCAGAGTGGCCGCCCAAATGTCCGATCCCTTCTTAAACGTTGCTCATCCAACTATGCAACTCCACCCGAAAACATTCACAGATTACGGGAACACATACAGAACAAGCAGAACAAAACACTGCACAATTATTATTAACTCAATGAAGACAGCATTAGGTTTTAAAGACCAAAGGAGGCTGTACTGATTATTGAAGTGTACTATTTCTACAAATACTATACAGATGTTTGTCTACATAAAAATCTTCCAAATGCATATATTCTTTGTATGTTACTATTATTAACAAAATAATTACATTGTTCAGATAATTATACTATATAATTATATACATAAACATTGTAAGTATTTTTAAACAACACATTAGATAACAGGCTAAACTATTAATTAATTCATAAATTTTCACTTAAAAATTAAAGATTTTTAAAGATAATAATTTATATTTATATAAAATAATAATAATAATAAAAACAAAGTGTACATTTTTCCGAATAATTTATCTGTACAATTGGATGAGGTCCATCATTCTGTTCAATTGGCTCGACGTCTTTCCATTCGGCTCTATCCCTATATTTTACCCATTCGCAATCGTCTTGAATATCATCGCTGTTGCTATCCATGTAAATAACGACGGAACTCGCTTTGTTTATTTCTTGTAAAGCGGTAAATTACTCAGTTTCTCGGTCGACCAGGAGAAAAAATGGCGACTAGAAGCACATGTACTTCGGGTAACGGTAAAAGTCGAAACGGAACAAACGGACGGAAATTCGTCTAATTCTATAAAAGGAGATGCGAAATACGAAATTTTCTCCGCGGTTAAAAACGGATTCTAAAATAGACAGGACGAATTCTTTACAGTCTAAAGACATTCTTTAAACTGTTTTTTGGGAGAATTTAAATTATATTATTAAGATTTATAATGGATTGTGGAGTGGTTCAAAGTAATTGGAGGGCCAAAGAGAATAAAAATATAAAAGATTGTGTTCAATGGTGTTTGGGTAACCAAAGGTATTGTTGTTTTTTTCATTTTTAGAATGTAATTTCTTATCAAATTACACTTAAAAATGCAATTTATCCATTAATTTCACACATTTAAAAATATGTTATTTGTATATACTGTACTTTGTATATAGGCTACTGTTTTAAATAAATGACTAAAACTAACTACTTTTCAAATTTAATATTAAAATTTTAAATACATAATTTTCATTTTTTAGTTCTGATGTGGAAGATGCAGTTCAAGTTGAAAACTGCATCATGCTAGAACCTATGGATGATGATGCTTCCAGCTTGTTTGCTTCTCCTGCTTGTCAGTTATTGTTGACTTGTCCCGAGAATTTTGAAATGAAAAACATCTCTATACTCTCCGAAGCACGAATAATTGAGGTGTTCGGTCATCACGGTGAATATTTAAAAACCTGTAGGAGCGATCTCATTGAGGAAGTGGATGATATGGCAGTTTTCAGAACCGAAATCATATTTGACAAGGCTTTAACTGTTTGTTCGCTTAAAGTAAGACTACTTTTCTTTATAAAATGTTAATGTTAATTTAGAATTTCTAATTATTTACTTTATATTTAGTTCACATCATTAAAATCTAAGAAGTCCATGTGGTTATACGGAGTGAGAGTCATCCTTCATCCAATGATTGCATCGCAGATTGGTAGTAAGATACCACTCGAAAACGTCAACTTTCGTCTCGGTAATATGGGATCAAAATTAAGCGAGAGAGCGGAAGCATTTAAACAGATGGTTGGGAATTACCAGTCGGCGCAGAATCTCGGAAACGTAGATTATTCGACTCTCGCTCCCATGTTTCAGATGTTAAATATGTTTAATGTGACACCAAAATCTCCGAATGAGAGAGAATTTATTGGAGATAGTATACCGAGTTCTAGAAGTTCTGATCATGGAGATTGGAGAAAACAGAATCTTGTGAAAAAATCTGCACATACAGAGGAATTGAATGACAATTTAAATGATAACAGAGAAAAAATTTTAGATGCTAACAGTAATTTAGAAGGAAATGTTGCAACTAATATTAATAATTTAAAGCAAGAAACCACAACAGAAGAAAATTTGGTGCAAGAGAAAAATAGACAAGATATTTTAATCAGGTAATAATTGAATGTTTAATATCTCCTTTAAAAAATTGCAATTACTAATATTATTGTAATGATTATTGAATGGCAATATATTTCCAACATTTTACAAATCACATGTAATGGAATGGCCAGATGGCTTAAGAAGTAAGGCATCAGCCTATCATTCTTAGAGACTTAGGATTGAATTCAGGCAAACAACCTCGGAAATTTTTCATATTTGAGATATATTGGTCCCTGTCTTTCACTACCCAGCCAATCTCATTGTAACCATGGCTGAATCCAGCAGCTCACCAGTGACACTCCCGATCAAAGGGCTGACCATATAGAGTTTTCTGTTATCTTCGTGCATCTAAGGCCGAGACTCCACTTAGCGTAAAAATGGGCATAAAACCCATTGTGTATGTTCTCTTGTGGCTATTCTAGAATAGATATGGAAAGATTTATCGAAAACATCCGAAAGTATTCATGTATCTACGACAAGAGGTATCTCGATTATAATAATGGATGCCTAAAACACGTGATATGGACGGCCAAAGGAAAATCCTTCAATTTAGAGGAGTATACAATAAAAAAGCTAAGCTTATAAGTGCTATATATTATCTTAATTAATATGATAATAAAAGTTAATATATGAAAGTAAAGATATTATTTTTACTACATTTATAATTATAGTACAGAAAAAACTTGTAGAATATAACCATTGTCTGTATATCGATATATCACATATACAACCATACAGGTGTAACTTTGACAACACTGTCACCGTAAAAACTTTGCTAGCCAGACTTCCACCGCAATCCTAGCTCAAACACAAATAGGTCATGTGATTAAAAGTTTTTACGGCAAGGATTTTATGTCCATTTTTACGCTGGTGGAGTCTCGGCCTAAGAAACCAAAACCTACCCATGATGGACATGGGGAAAAAGCTTTCTTAATGCCAACAGACCAGAGGAGTCAAAATGAAAAAATAAAAATTACATTCATTGCATGTGATTTTTTTTTTAACAGTGATAAATCGTGCTTTCTGGAAATCTGCAGCCAAAAATAATTTGGAAATCCCTATTAGAAAAAGTTTGTTAAAAACATTTGCCACCACATATACTTATTATAGCTAAAGAAAAGCTGGCGAGTGCTTTTGCACAACTTTCCCATCACTCATAATCTACTAAGTTAAAGTTATGTGTAACCCCATTCTCTTATGAAAATAACTTTTATGTTTAATTGTTATATAAAGGCAAAAGGCTTATTTTTGAGGTAGGAGTGAGTTTTTAAAGAAATTGCAAATGCTAATAACAAATATAACTTTCATTAAGTCTGACTCCACTTGAGATATGACAATTTTCCTCTATCTTCTCCTTGACTTTTAACTACCAAAATTTAATAGCATCAATGACCCATATGTAGAAAAATGGTTGCCAAAGTCCAAAATTTTTGGTTCATCCAGTCCTCAGATATAATGCAAAATATACACACATGCATATACAATTTTCTACAGAAATCTTTTACATTTTTGGACTCCCCAGATTTTT
Organism: Centruroides vittatus; assembly: GCF_030686945.1. NCBI lineage: Eukaryota > Metazoa > Arthropoda > Arachnida > Scorpiones > Buthidae > Centruroides > Centruroides vittatus. Next base: position 1,623,385 of record NW_027122171.1, read on the forward strand.
TTGTTTTTAACACTCCAGGAGTTTAAAATGTAAAAACAGCCAGGAAAGTAAATAAAGGTGATGAAATATTACAATGATTAAAAAAAAATACTACTGTTATATTAACTATAGTAATATTTATTGATGATTTTTTTGACATGCATTTTGGAGATACAGTCTCATTTACCCCTATAATGATCTGTGCTGATAATTAGTAATGCATTTGTAATGAGCAGAATTAATATTGTACATTTATTAAATATATAAACATCTCAAGAATCCAATGTATTAATAAACATCCAATCATCAGCCAAATTAATTGGGCAATATAAGGCTACAGTTAATAATTAGAAATTGTATGATTAGAAATTAGAGGTAGATGTTAGATGCCATCTCTTATTGAAAGTAGTTACTATAATTTTAATATAATTTATAATAGTCTGGAAGAAAAGAATCGGCCCAGAACGGGAGTCAAACCCACAACCTGTGCAGTGAGCTGGCTTACCAGAGGACATTGAATACATCCCCAGTCAGCACCATTGGTGGTTGGATAATTATGTCTAAAGTTTAAATGTGTCTGGAAGGGAAGAGTTGCTCAGAGGTCCAGATGGAGTAACTGCTCAGCGCACTACATTGATTAAATAATTACTAAAATATTGAAATGTAATTATGAGGTGTAGATATTCATGAAGGCAGTGATTTAAATAGATTTCTGAAAACGTTATACTTGAGGGCAATGGCGGATCACACGTGAATCAAAGGACTGTCGGTCCATCGCCCATCCAATTCCATCATTACTCAGACGTCGCTTATCGAAATGAGACGAAAGGGATTTAGTAAAGTCCACGACTATCATTAAAACTATAACAATATTTATTGCGAACAATCAGTACAAGTACCGTACACGTTAGAGCTACACGTGCTCTCCGCTAACATCCAACAAACTAAGGTATCCCAGAATCCACCGGAATAATCAAATTTCGTGTACGAGGCTATGGGGGCCTCTAGAGGAACGGCGCCATCTGTCGAGCCTGTGGCAAGTTACTGGTCGCCGCATACTTTTGCAATATAAAAATATAATTTTCTTAGAAATCTTAACTTTAACTTTTTATATTGGTGCAAATGATTTTGATATAACTACATTTCAACTGCTAAAAACACAATTTATCCTATACAATAATTGTTAGGAATGAACTGAATTTTATATTCAGAGCTTCACGAACGAAAAAATATAAAAAATTTCAATATTAAATTAAGCATTATAAGGTTAAGATTTTAGTGTACAGTTAGATGTTGACTAAAGTAAGCCCAGCTTAGGTAATTTCAGACTTTTATAATGTGCTTTATCCCAACATATGGTTGTATGTAGTTTTATATGTGGGAAGTGGTTGTGTCCAAGGAGCACCAGCAGAAGACAACATATTGTCTTTCTAGAACTGGACATTGAGGATTGACACATTCGTTTATTGTTGCTTGGTTTATTATGTAACAGATTTGAGATTGTCAATATTTTATCAATATTTCTAAGTTATAGGAAATTTTGACTTATGGGGAATAATGTTTTAATTAATTATGTTAATAATTTATTTTTGTAGGACATAATATTATGTACTTACCTTACTATTACCTTAATATTTGATAATGCATTTCATTAACAAAATATAATCATCAGAAAATTTAATATTTTGAACTAATATAAATATTGCACATGTATCTAGTTTTTATATTTAAAAATGTGATGATGATAATTCATTATTATTGTTTAAATAATACTATTTATAAAAAATGAAGCTTTTCAGAATTAATATTAATATTTTTGGAAATTATTTTTTGAGGACAATGCTATACTTAAGTAAGGAGTAATCCCAAATTTTTTTGAAAGATCTGACAAATTTTAGACTTTGTTAGTATAAGAGGTATTCACAATGGGAAGTTTTTCTCATCTGTAGAAAAGCTGAATTGTACAGAAGCCAAGAATTATGAACATACCTATGGTCCAGATAATTTCAGGAAAATAATAGTGGCAAAAATGGAAATGATGGCAACTGAATAACCTAACAATGAAAATAAACAATGAATTTAATATAGCAATAATGTGATGAATAATCAGTATTCAAAGTAATCAAAAAATCATTAATGAGTGAATCTTAGATATTGCTGTGAGATATGAAATACGAGGGCTATTTTTTAAATAAGGTCCGTTTGTGAATAAAAGTGAGAATAATGCGCAATCACAGCAGTATGCATATGCTTCTGCTCCAAGCAAGCTTGGCGCACGTTTTGACGCCATTTGCAGCCATATCATCTGTCTGTATGCTGAGCTGTAGAAGTTTAAAATGTTTAAGAAAATTGAGTCTCCCGCCGACTGTGAGATACGATCTGTTATACGATTCTTGAATGCAAGAAACTTGGCAGCAGCGGAAATTCACTGTCAGATTTGTGAAGTTTACGGTGATAATGCTATGAGTGACAGTAAAGTTCGAAAATGGGTAAGAATGTTCAAGGATGGGCGAGTTAATGTGCATAATGAGCCACACCCTGGCTGACCTTCTCTGATTTCTGAAGATTTGATTCGTGATGTGGATAACAAAATTCGAGAGGACCGACGATTCACGATTTCAATGTTATCAATTGAATTTCCACAGATTTCAAGATCAGTTTTGTATACCATTGTTTCAAAGAAACTGAATTATCGAAAATTGTTTTCTCGGTGTGTTCCAAGACTGCTTTCTGATGATCACAAAACAAAAAGATTGGGCAGTGCTTTATTGTTTTGACTCAATACGATCATCCACACAGTCTAGACCTTGCACCCAGTGATTTTCACTTGTTTCGATACTTAAAGGAGTTTCTTGATGGTCAACATTTCAACGACGAAGAAGAAGTGAAAACTGCAGTCGTGGATTGGGCTTCTTGACAGGCGGCAGATTTCTTTGAAGTCGGAATTCAAAAATTTGTTGAGCGGTATGACAAATGTTTAAACAAAATGGAAATTATGTAGAAAAGTAGATAAAAGTATGTAGAATATAGAAAAAAATATATTTTAACGATATTTACAGTATTTTTCTTTTTATTAAAAAACGGACCTTATTTAAAAAATAGCCTTCATAATTTACTTAGATGCAAGATTTGAAGTACAGTAATACGCTGGACTTACGCAAAAGGTGGAACTAAGTGATAACCACGTAAGTTGAATTTGCGTAAGTCTTTGAGGTTTGCCGAATGGCTGTGTTAGCCAGAATAGTCGCACGGTCACAATCAACATGTGGGAGTGAAAGAAACTCTCAGAGACAGACTTTCATTTGTAACCTGTTTATATAACAAAAGGTGCTTACAACTACAATACACTTTTATCAGCGGCGGCATTCAAGTCTTCTGGGTCCCTTTTCGAATGTGAAGGTCCACAAGAAAAGTTCTCCGATGTTTTCGCAGGAGTATGATGGCCCCAAGGAGCACTGTTCAGTTTCTCGAGGGAGAGTTCCGGAAGCAGGGACGATTCAGATAACAGGTGACAAATCCAGGGGAGCGGGTGACATTCCAAAAGAGACGTAATCCAACTGCCAAAGATCACGGAAACACACACAGTCGTAAGATCGCGAGCCAAAGCTCCAAGAACCAAGAACCGAGAGGACAGAGAACGTCACATCCTTTATTTTGACGGTTTTTATAACTTTCTTTTGAGTCCCAGATCGGACATTCCGATAGGTCGATGCCAACTTGCCTCCGCTTTCCAATTGGTCCCCCCCTTCGTTACGAATTGTAACGAGATCAGAACCCAGGTCATTGGATGAGTCAACATTGACGGACAATTCGATTCCTATTGAAGATGTTTGATCTAAGTGGTTCTGCCAGTGGTTGAGGTAGCCCAATCCTTCTACCATTCTTCCATTATACAGTCTCTGATATTGCTTTTGATGTGGACAATGGAAATTTTAGAAAAAGTGATGGTGATGTCTGTTGTGGTGACCTTTTTAGCAAGGGCATCAGCGTGATCATTACATTTATTACCCGTGTGCCCAGGCACCCAGGTAAAACTGAGTTGAGCATATTTGCTGAGGTTTCTGGCAAGATGTCTGACCTCCATGCCAGTCCTTGTGTACTTATTATTGCTCAAAAGGATATTAATCACATACATACTGTCTGTTTTGATACAGATGCTGCCATTGTAGATCTTCCTATTTTTAGTGATGGTGCTTAGAGCTAAATATCTACATACATCAAGGAACACCGGGGATGTAAACAACACTTTCGGGAAATTTTTACCGGTGTTAAACGCAAAACGAAAAATTCTGTTAACGCTAACGCTAACTCTGTGGACCTCATTTCTATCCTTAAAGATCTTCCCTCTCCCTCAAGATTCATCACCGTTTTGGATTTTAAATCTTTATACCCATCACTGGAGCTCCCTCCAGCGTTTTGCGCTCTCAGGGACCTTCTCCTCGGTATTGTTGGAGACCGCACTTTGCACAAACAACTGCTGGAGATGGCCCATATGCTGTGCTATAACTCGTTCTTCATGTTCAATGGAGCTGTTTACACACAAAAAAGAGGAGTCCCTATGGGGAGCCCAGTAGCGGGAGACTTGTGCAAGATGGTCATCAGACAATTGGAGCAAAAGGTCCTGCCGCACTATCTTCCTGACATCATCTTATACAAAAGGTATATCGACGACATAATCATATTATGGAGGAATGTACCTGATGTGTCGGCATTCATGGACGCTGTTAATGACAACCCTTATGGCTTGACCGTGGAATTGGAACAAGCTAACAGCACTGGGGTCCATTTCTTAGATCTAAACATCAGCATTGAAGGGCCTTATATACAAACTTCGGTCTACCGTAAACCTGGTACGCCTTCTTTTTACATCCCCGTTGGGTCATGTGACCCATTCCAATACAAGTCCACCGCTTTCAACACGTTAATTAAGAGGGCATTTTCGCATTCGTCCACTCCAGCAGCACTGGCCACAGAATTGGAGCCTATCAGACGCATAGTGACCATCCACGGGTACCACAAGCTTATTAATAGATTGGTTAACTGTCACCATCGCACAGCACGTATTTCCGACATCCGATCGCGTCTCGCCAATCAATCTGAAGATGAGGCACGGATCCCCGTCACATATAATCCGTACATGGTGACTTTATATAAGAAGATTACCCGCAAGCGCCGTATTAAGATCGCATACAGAAGATGTCCCACCATCTTGGACATACTCCGTAACGGGAAGGATCCCCCCGACCCCAACAGACTTCCGGGCGTTTATTCCATCCCTCTCAAGGATCAGAGGTTTGACAGAAACCTTGTTTATATCGGCTCAACCAAGAGATCCTTGGGAATCAGATTACGTGAGCACAATGCTGATATTCTACATGAGAGAAATTCTACGGCACTCTCAACTTACGCCACCGATCCGGACATCGAAGCAGCCCTCAACCAAGCCAGGCTTATCATCGCATCGCCTCACCCTGAACATCTGAGGTGGTTGGAGGCTATCTCCATTTACAAACACAGCCGCACCACCACCTGCATTAACTATAAAGAGGAACTCAATTTGTCCACCGCCTGGCACACCCTCATCGACACGGACCTTTAATCGCCATCTACTCGCACCTTATGCGCATGTCTGACCAGCTGCATCGTGAAGCATTCGATTTCGGTTTAAAAATAACTCGTTCCATTATTCGATCTGCGTTTTTTATCGTCTGAAGAAGAACTGCTAAGTTCGAAAACGTTAACGGAAATTTTTCGTTTTGCGTTTAACACCGGTAAAAGGTTCCCGAAAGTGTTGGTGCTTAGAGCCTTATATACTGCTAGCAGTTCTACCTGGTTGTTAGTACAGTGCATGTGCAGCCGGTAATATTGCTGATGCTGAATCTCATTCTCACTATCATAGATGACAAAGGTTGCATCAGTACCCTTATCATTGTGTGAGCCATCTGTGTAGATATTCCAACAGGCTCTAATGATTGTTTCTGACATTGATGGTATAGATGCTGGTCTCTCCCAGGTGCCTTCCAAGAGTATTTCCAGTAAGATAATTGTCCATCTTGTAATTTATAATGGAGTCAATCAAGTTCACACTATTAGGAGGCATCAATCCCTTGCTACAGAGGTTCCATATCTCCTCGGTAGTAATATTCTGATGGTTAATGGTCAGCATGTTCCATTGCCAAAAGATCTCTTTAATTCGTAGGTGTATGGGGATAATGTTAGCTATAACCAGCAGCGCATTGCATCCAGTAAAAAATGCAAATACATGGTTCACAAAAATTATTTTCAAAAATACAAAGAATCTTTCGCTCGCATGTATAGGATGATCTAGGAATTTGAAACTGTGATAAATGAATAAAAACTTCATCTTATATGTTAGTAAATACTGTATTTCAAGCAAAAACAACTGTTCTTGTCTCTGCTTTTAATTTAGTTAATAAAATTAAAAATGAAATCCAAAATTTAAGATGACAATTTAACACATTTTTAGACAATGCAAAAATAATAGCACAAAACTTAAATATTTCAGAAGACATCCCTGAAAAAATAATTCGAAAAAGAAAAAGATTATTTTCCAATCTAGCAGAAGATGAAGCTTTAAAAACCCAGTAGAGGAATTTAGATGTTACTTTTTCAACGTTGTGATTGATACTGTTATTGTGCAAATAGATATTTAAAATATAGCCAATATTATTTCTGATTTTAAATTAATCACTGATATAAAAACATTAGAAAAAATGAATAGAAATCCATTCAAGAGATTTTGCAAAATCTTATTGTAAAGATATAGCGGATGACTTAATCTAGGAAATTTATTTGTTATGAGAATTGATCTTGCACCAAAAAGATGTAAATAATGCACAAGACATATTGCAATACATATTAAATAATAATTATAATGAACTGTTTCCAAATGTGCTACCTGTATTAAAAATTTTCTTTACTCTACAAGTTACTATAGCAAGTGCAGAGTGTTCTTTTAGCAAATTGAAATTAATAAAGAATTATCTTTGGTCAGGTATGTGTGAAAAACACTGAAATGTACTCGCTATATTAAGTATCAAAAAGGAAATTGCCAAAAATTATAATTTTTCTGAAATGATTAATGACATAGCAAAAAAAAATTTGTATATTTAAATATATACATAATACACAATATACATTTATTTTGAATCCTTTTATTTTTAGCTTTAAAAAATATTTTAGGGCCCCCAAAATGTTTGGTGCATCCAGGCCCCTTTATGGTGAAGGCTGGCCCTGTGTATACTCTCTTCAAAAGTTCCTCTCATTTCATTTTCTCAGTATGGTTGAATTATCATAGAGCTGATTTACTCACCTTTTGAATCACACACTCTTTCACCCCACATTTCTCCAGCACATTCATTTCTCGCGTAATCTCTCCTTGTTATGCCACAAATACAAGGAGAGACCATCTCTCAAATACTTCATCTCATATGCTCAAATGTTACTCCTGTAACTTTTCTGCCATACTCATTTTTGCTATCATACATGAATACAGGCACCACAGCATTTCCATACACAGCAATTTGTGCCTCTTTGGACATCCTTTTATTCCTTGCCAATTTACTCATTGCACTCATCACCTGTACTCCTGCATTCACTCTCTTCTGGTGATTTCACAGTGTATCCTTCCATTCCTATCTATCATACTTCCCAAATATACAAACTCGTTCACTTGTTCCAGTTATTCAACCATCCAACTCAATCATGCAATCTGTTTGCTCATGTTTGTGTTCAAACACAATCACTTTAGTTTTATTCACATTCACTTAAAGCATATACCCGTGATCAAAAATTATTGAAAATGGTTCAATAAAACACAAGATTTGAATTTACACATAAAAATTTATTTTATACTTTTCAAATTAATCCCTTCCCACCGCAATGCATATATGTGAACATTTTTTTTCCAATCCTTGAAACATGCTTTAAAGTCGTTTTGTGAAATATCTGCAGGATTCACAGTGAATTTTCTTTTACAGCATCAATTGACTCAAAATGGTGACCACAAAGCAGAAATTTTAGTAGAGGATACAGGAAAAATTCACATGATGCCATATCTGGTGAACACAGAGCTGGTAGAACTGTATTTGATGAATTTTTGACCAAAAATTAACAAACAACAAGAGCATTGTGAGCAAGTGCATTATCATGGTGCTAAATTCTCAAGTTTTCTCGCCATAAATCAGGTCAATTTTTATGAATTACTTCATGCAAACAACACAAAATATGCAAATAATAATTTTTGTTGACAGCTTGGCCAGTTGGAAGGAATTCATGATACACAATACCACGACAATCGAAGAAAACAGTCAACACAATGTTGATTTTTGACTGACTTTGTCATGGTCTTTCCAGTCTTGCATCATCTTTTGAGTACCATTCACTTGATTGTGGAGCTGTTTTTATGTAAAAAGCATAGATACATGTTTTATCACCTGTAATGATGCATTTTAAAAACGATTTGCTTTAAGAAAGCATTTCCTCAGCCACTTGAATATGTTATTGTTTTTGAAAAAACTTCAATGTTTTCGGGACAACTAGAGGAGAAATGTACTGCAAGCCCAAATGCTCTTTTAAAATCGCTTAACAAGATCCAAATGACACTGGAACATGTTCAATAATGTTCCTAACTGTTAAACAACAATCATTGAGCACCAAAATCTCAGACTCAAGCAACATGTTGGTCATCAGTTGAAGTGGATGGTGTACTTCTTGTGGTTCATCTTCAATGCATCCTCTGCCTTCCTTGAACATCTTGTACCACTCAAAAAATTATTTTTGATAGACTATTGTAACTAGGGTTTCTCATTTCCCGATCTTTTGCTTGTCCCAGGATTATTCCAGTATAAAAGTGAACTGTTTCCTGGAATCCTGGGATGTAATTAAGATATTAAGATTAAGACTATTTTTAAGATATTAATATAAAATAAATTGTAAAATCAAATGATATAATTATTTTTCATTTTTAAAGTAATTTAATATGTTCTGCAACCTCCAAAATCATAGTATTAACAATTCTGTGTAAAATATGTATTAAAAAATTACATTTGAATTATGTAGAAATTTTCACCAATAGAAAAAATTTATTAAAGTTTGTTGGAAACTGCTTACCATAAAAAAAATACCCTTTGAATTGAGTTGAAAATTTAAAGAAAAAAATGAACTTACATCAAACTTCTAGCTTAGAAGATAATTTTCAGTTTTTAAATAAAACATAATACAAAATATTATTGAAAAATTTTATAAGATTTTAAAAACCAAAGATCAATACTCCGATTACTCAATCTGGTTATTATTTTAATATTGAAAAGTCCTGCTACTGAAAATGCCCTTTCCAATTCAATGGTTGTGAGTGGAATCATCTTTAATGCATTTAAGAGAAGATAAGTGTTACGTGTTTTTTCACCCGTAGTGTCAAAGATTTCTAATTCATTTTCGAGATGCATTGTGGTACTTCTTTCGCTCTCAAGTATTCTTGATTTGTCTACCTCGGCTGCTTTAATAGTGGTATCAAGCTTATAACCTGATAATTTGGCAGTTTGTTTGGCTTTCATAATCGGGTTTATGAAGAAAAACTTCATCCATTACATCATCCACTACCATAAATAATCAGGCTATAAATGATTAAAGATTATAAATAAATTTGGCACTTGAGGTAGGCATTAGGTGCCATCTCTTATTAAAATTAATAATTATAATAATTTAAATAAATTTAGATTAAACTGGAAGAAAAGAATCGGCCTGAAGCGGGACTCGAACCCACAACTCCCACTTACCATGCAGTCGCATTGCCAGTTACGCTACCCGGACCTTTGATCCGATCTCCTCTTCCAGTAATAGCCATCAATGGTTATGTCTTTGGCTTATATATACTGGAAGAGGAGATCGGACCAAAGGTCCGGGTAGCGTAACTGGCAATGCGACTGCATGGTAAGCGGGAGTTGTGGGTTCGAGTCCCGCTTCAGGCCGATTCTTTTCTTCAGTTTAATCTAAATTTATTTAAATTATTATAATTATTAATTTTAATAAGAGATGGCACCTAATGCCTACCTCAAGTGCCAAATTTATTTATAATCTTTAATCGTTTATAGTCCCTTCGCTTGGGAAACATTTCCCAGCATCCTTCTCTCCATATCCTCGGTGTTCATTTTTCACAATCTTTCACTTGGCACGTTCATGAAACTTTCTTGAGAACGAAAGTGACACGAGCTGGTTCCCTCTTCAAATTTTTTGCTTCTCGCCATAATGGTGCCAGGAGGGCTGACCTCCACTTAGTCTATACCATCTTGAGTCTGATGGTGGAATTTGGAGCCCTCTTCTAGACGGGGCTCCCCCAACTACTATCCGCCACATCGAAAAACCCATTCACGAAGCTCTTTGCATTGTCTTGGGGGTGCCCAAGTCTACACCGCTTCTGTCATTATATGCTGAGTCCGGCTATATTCCACTCCACTCCAGGCTGCGCCAGAGGGCCATATCGCACGCCATCACTCACCTCTCGAGAGGCCAATATAGCCCTCTACACATGATTTTCCACACTGCCTCTAGTCTAGACTATTACTGATGGCACCCTTTCCAGAGCCCTTATGCTTCCAGAGTTCTCTCCCAGATCCTACCGATCTCTCACCTCTACCGTCAGAGGCATGTGCCCCCGAGCTCTGTAAACGTTGCTACTCACATATGTCTAGACGACTTCCCAAACTCTTCAAGCAAACCTTCAGCAGCTTTGAGTGCTCGGTTCGCTGAATTACAAGCAACCACCTGGCGAGGTTGGTCTCTCATTGGGGCCGATGCCTCAAAATCCCACTTACGGACGGCGTTCGGTGTGGTTGTTCCGGCTCACACTGTCAAGGAAACACGGTTGCTCCACTCCAACTGCAGCGTCTTTGGTGCGGAAGCTCTTGGTATTCAATGGGCTGTCCACATCAGCGCCTGTCTTAACAGTCTGACGGCCATCCTTTCGGACGGCAAATCCGTTCTCCAGGCTGTTGCCAATGTCAGTTTTTCTTCCCTGGCGGTCATTATCGACCTTGCTGCCACAATCAGTACACATCCCACATCCCTTGAAATCGGATGGACTCCGGGTCATGTCGGTATCCATATTAACGAAGCCGCTGACCAGGCAGCGAGCAATAACACTCCCACCGGCTCCTTGTGGAGGCCTCTCATGGCATGTGACCTCATCCATAGTTTGCAGGAATCGATAATTCGTACTCACACTGACACCTGGTCCACTATTCTCTGGAGTAAAGGTCACGACCATCTTTGTCCTTTCTCCTCTTGGATCTATCATCACGCATTGTCACGTCACACTGAAACTCTATTGGCCCATCTTCACGCTGATACAGCCTCGTTGAACGGGTTTCTTTACTTTCGACGCCTGTGCACCTCGCCTGAATGTCCCCACTGTGGCTTGTCAGAAACTTCTTCTCACTATTGGCTAGTTTGCCCGCAGTACGCGGGGGCCCGCCAAGAATTGGGTCATTCCTTGACTTTGGACTTGTCCATCATTGGTAACTTAACTCCCATATACTGGCCTCGAGCCGACCTTCCTTCTAGTCAACATATGGAAGCCTTGGAACATTTTGTGTACTGATCTAACCGCTTCACCTAATAGCTAAGTGGTGCACCTTGGAGAAAAAGCCAACAGGCTAGAGTCTCCATATTAAGAAAGAAAGAAAGAAAGCCCAATTATTTACGGCAGTGGATGATGTAATGGATTAATATTATTGGGTTTGATGAGTGTTTATTTGAAAAACTTCATACTTGCAAACTTCATACTCGTTTCTATCCTTGCCCAATTTGCATAACCTGGCATAATGCAGTTATAGCAGCTACTGGGCATAGTTAAAATTAAGACAGCATCGGCACAATTATTCAAGATACAGGTTCAGACAAGTAAAGAATTTTCAGTCCTGCCAGAAATACATGTTGATTATTGACAATCTGTGAGATGTCATAACAAGCAAAAATTTAAAAAACTAATAAGCAGGCTTAAAATTAATAAATACAAATGTATTCTGACAGTTTATGAGTTAATTATATTTTCTATTTGCAAAATTTCCTCAACCTTAACACAAAAACAAGAAAAAAGTAAACTTTTAAGAAATTTGCAGGATTTCCCGGGATGAGAAGAATTTCCCGGGTTAAAAAGACAGCCGGGATCCTGTTTGAGAAATCTTAATTGTAACCAAAGGCTTTTTGCGACATTTTCAACATTTTTGTAGCAGTAATTCCATTGCTAAAACAAAATTCAATGCATGTTCTTTGCTCAATCATACTCAACATTTTAAAAAATTGCCAGAACAAAAATAGAATCCTTTATTTGCAAATGAAAAAGACATTGACATATGGATTGATGCTAGATATTGATGAAAGTCATACCAAAAGACAAAAAAAATGGTGACAGCACCCTCTTGCACACATGCAGTTTAAATGAACCATTTCCATCACTTTTTATCACAGTAGTATTCCTCACACACTTCTTCAAGATTAGACACAAGTGTCTGAAGTGTCTGAAGCTCTTCGTTGCTCTCTGCTAATAGCACATAGTGTCATCTGCACACAACAAATGACAGATACATTCATTTCCAATCCTCATTCCATGCACAAGCATTCTGGATCTCCTCATGCAAAACATTAAACAACCATGGGGACATAACACATCCTTGTCTTATAACCTCCTCAATCATGAACCACTCAGACACTGCCAACTATGCATATACATGCTTTGCTGTTTTCATACATTTCTCTCAAACCTCTAAATAGTTTCTCCCTATCTGTCACTCCATAATCACATAACGCTGCCACAGTTTCTCTCTATTCACTTTATCATAAGCTTTTTATAAATCAACAAACACTGCAAATCTTTTTTTACCCATGTTCAAACTTTTCTCCACAATCATTTGCAATGCAAAGATTTGGTTCACACACCCCTTCACTTTCATAAATCCACATTGCACTTTCCATATTTGCTTTGCAGTCAGCTTCTCAACTCTATCAACCTACATTTGTGCAAATACTTTTCTAGGTGTGCTCAGCAACCTTGTATAATGGAAGTTCTTGCAGTCTATCCTTTCATCTTTTTCTTTGTATATTGGAACAATCACTGCATTTCTCCAATCATATGGCACCATGTCCTAATCTCAACATAAGTTGCAAAATTGGAGCATCCCACATTTTTCCCTCTGTATTTTAACATTTCTGCACTCATTTCCTTTTCTAAATTTTTAGCAATATCAATTAAAAATAATTAAGAGAAGCAAATTAGAATATAAAAATTATCAATTAATTGTTATAAATCTCACAACATTCAGACGAAAAGACGAAGGGGATGACCATCATTTCCCCGTTTTTCAATAGTGTTAGGTAACAGATGTTACTCTATCTATATCACATAGACACATATAATTCATAATAGACAAGAGAGGAGGAGGACTAAAGAATAACCAATTATGCTTATTCTTCATTATCTGAACTTCCTCCAGAATAAAATCATGATTGGTCAGAAAAAAGAATAAAACAAAGGGAATGACAAAAATCATGCAGAAAGAGGGGAGAAAGTGACAGAGAAACAGGGAAAAAATGAAGAAAGAGAGAGGAAAAAGAAGAGAATGAACACAACATCCAGAAAGAGAGTCAACTCTTAGAAAAGAGGGTCTCACTAGATGAGACTGTTAAATCTGGAGGAAATAAGAGTCAGCAAAAAGAGAGAAATAAGGAAGGATAGGGATAAAGTGCAAAAGGAATGGAAAAGAAGACAGATCTTTTATGAGAAGACAACTCTTTTCCTGGTATATTGTGAGTCATGAAGTTTTGGATACCCCCACTAGGTACTCCATTTTATTATTATAGAAATAGGCTAACTTCTGAGGACAGACTTTGTATTTAATATTAATGTAAAACTTAATTTTAATGTTATGTTTAGATTCTTTTTTCGTAATAAATTTTCCTTTTTATTCTTGAGTTGGTTTAATTGATTTTGCATGCATCCTCCTGAGAGGCTCATTCCCGGACTTCAGAGTAACTCTTACCCTCACACCTTACATATCTGACTTCCCTAGAATCTAAATCAGAGGTGTGTTCGATAAAACACACCTGGTGGAAGGATCCTACCTAAAACTCCCTGAACTCAATTTTTGACAGCCCCCAAGCCTCCACAACTTTCTCTTGCTCTTACATTCCACACACCCAATCGACATTCACACTTCTACTTTCTTTTTCTCATTAGCCTGTTCTGGTCCTGATAGGACCAGAACAGGCTAATGAAGTAATTCCTGGTTGATGAGGGACAACTCTCAAAGTCATGAATCCCATCACTCCCAGACCCTGCTTTTTTTTTCTTTTACTTTCTTTTTAACAAGAGAGAGTTTCTACATGGTAGGGTATTAGCCCCACGCACAATGGCCCCAACTTGAGGACTAGTGATCCTACTTTAGTCTGGCTCTTGGCTACTTTTAGTCCTGGTTTCCTGTTCAGCAGGAATACTTTAGCAGTGGTATTCCTGCTGGTAGTAAAGCTGCTGCTGACATAGCTCACAGGGTCTAGAGCAGTGGTTCTTAACCTTTTTATATTTGTGGCCCACCAAATATTTCATAATTTTTTTGTGACCCCCATTTTTTTAATAATAATTTATATTTGTTAAATTACCTATAATAAATTGATTTTTTTATTATTGCTTTATTTTTTTATATAATAAATGTAAATCATAACTGTATTATTTCATTATCTATTTAAATAACATTCAAACTTCACAATTAAACATGAAACTCATTAATTTTTAACAAAAAATAAAATAAGAAACATGTCAATAAATCGATCCAAAGTCGATGCTAAAACTAAACTAAAACTAAAATACCCACAACTTGTCGTAAAGATTTTGCATATCTTTGGCAAAAATATTTAAATTTTCAAAGCCCACTATTTTTCCTAATTATTTTTAAAATTCCAAGCATCTTAGTTTCCAAGCATTCAAGTTAGCATCCAAGTTTCTTAGAATTATTTTGGAATAAAAGAAGTAAATACTGCAGTGTAAGTAGCATATTTGCATTTATTTCTTCTGTACTAATAAAGTTGTATGTAGGAAGAAATAAATAATAAATAATAAAAAACTAAATAGGAAAACTTTATCTTTCTTATTTCACTTTTCAATATGATATTTGGTTATACATCAATTTTCTTTTTATTATATTCTGAAGGAAATTTCACATAATTTGGCAGCCCCCGGCAAACTTCTTACGGACCCCCAGGGGGCCGTGGCCCTCCTGTTAAGAATCACTGGTCTAGAGAACATGCAGGTCTGCTCATCACATCAAGGTGGGAATCTTGGAACAGGAAATTATTACAAATTATGTGTATGAGATCTATATCTTTATCAATTAAAATAGACTTTAGTGTAAAAATAAGTTGACTTTAAATGAGACTTTATTTTACACTAATTGACTTTAGTTTAAAAATAAGTTGTGATCGCTAACAAAAAACAAGCAAAGAAAAAAATTAAAATGTATTCTTAAAATTAAAAAAAAATGCCAAAAACGAAAATCTACAAAAATAACTAAAATTATACATAGGGGTTTGAGAATGATTCTAGAGCATTTTAAGATAAAAAATATAAATTTTTCAGCTGTATACATAAACATATAGTTTAAAAGAAAACAAAGGAACTAAAATAATTTTAATTGTCTAGTAATCTTTTTAGTATAAGATAAGAGTTCAATTAGAAAGTAAAGTATTGTTGAAAAGGAGGTAAGATGATGGATGGAGATAAAAGCATGTATCATACTGCCAAAGACAATAGCTCATTCTTATCCAAAACAATATTTTTTTCTGTCTGCATTTTTCTTTAGATACAAGTATAGTTATACTGAAGAGAGATACAAGTAATAATCTAAATATGAATCCTCGTGTATCAACAATAAGATTTGATAAACGTTCAGATGAAAAAATATGTTTTGTCAAAAGTGAATGTTTCTATATTTAATTTTATATGACATGTTATTTTCTAAAAATATGTATATTCTGATAAAAATATTCTTCTGTCTATCACAGAAGAATATTTTTATCAGTGCAATACATATACTGTGCTTATATTTGGTTTCTTTAATCTAAATATATACCGTATTAGCCCGAATATAACGCGATATTTTTCGACCATTTATTTTCAGTTAAAAAATCGACTCGCGCTAAATTCGGGGTTTAAGTAATGGAATGTAATATAAACAAGGACATTTTCCTACAGAGATTGAAACGCGACTGAACGTCAGACCTGGCTCGACCGATCACTTCAAAACAACCATGTGATCTAGTTAGTAGGCCTGCGATTTTGTTTGCATAGCGCTACTATAGTAAGGCTATGTCTCCGCTTGTTCGAAGTTCATTAGTCACGTGATTTTTCGACCGCCTTTTGGGCTCTCACAGACGCCATTTTTTATCTTAAAATTGTGAAATTTTTGGCTTTGCTCGAATAATTATTATTACATCTTTCTTTTCTTTATTTTCTCTACTTTTAAACAATGTAAAATATTTCTATATTGACAAAATGCTTTATTTGTGTCGAATTTAATGTAATTTGATACGTAAAACGGAAAAAATAAACATATCAAATTTCAGCTTGCTGTAATTTATCTCATGTTTCACCGATTGCCATCGGGTTTGTTTGTAAATGGGAAAGAAATATGACTTATTCAAGTTAAGTCAGTAGAAATTTCGTACTACTGCGAGAAAATTTGTCAATAGACCCGCTTTACCCCCTAACACGAAAGTCAATAAACACTAATTGTTTTATAACCCTATTTTCAAATGCTTTTTTCTGAGTTGTAAATCGACCAATTGACCAAGTTTTTATTTTGTTTTACTCAGAAAAATGTTGTGTTTAAGATTTAACAGATATTTTCTTTACATTTTTACACATGAATTTTATTTTTAATTTTTTATGTGATATAGTCGTGTGTTAGGCTTAACTCGATCATTGACATGAATGTAACCTGTGTTATTAGCTATAAATACCTAAATAAATGCTTATCTGATTGAATTTTACTTTCTTTGAATTCTTTTATGAGTATTATTTTTTTTTTCTAAATATCTTTATGAAAATTTTGGAGTCGCGTTAAATTCGGGGTCGCGTTATATTCGGGCTAAATACGTATATAACTCAAAGGTGACTGACTGACATAGTGATCTATCAACGCACAGCCCAAACCACTAGACGGATCGGGCTGAAATTTGGCATGCAGGTAGATGTTATGACGTAGGCATCCGCTAAGAAAGGATTTTGATCAATTCTACCCCCAAGGGGATAAAATAGGGGATGAAAGTTTGTATGAAACTTTGTACAATTTTAAACCGATCCGGCTGAGACTTTGCATGCATAAAGCTACTATGACGTAGGGATCCCCTAAGAAAGGATTTTGATAAATTCCACCCCTAAGGGGATAAAATAGGGGATGAAAGTTTGTATAAATCTTCTTAGATTTTCGACTGATTGAACTGAAATTAAAGATTGCAGCTACTATGACGAAGACGTCCGCTTAAATAGGATGTTGATAAATTCAACCCCCATGGGGATAAAATAAGGGATGATGGAGGATGTAAATGTATTAGTTTGAACCTATCAGTACCTAATGGAACGAATAAATTAAGACGAACAAAATAATTTTTAGTTCTAAATGTTGACAATAGATGGCGTTAGTAGTATTTTAAAATGCTCTATCGTTGTGTTTTCCCTGAGTTACATATACCCGATGATGAGTGGCCGCCGTATCTAATAGTACATACTATACCTAAATATTTCTAGCGGATTATTTTGGATTGCATTTGCTTTGTTTTGGTTTAGTAGTTTTGGTTATAGACTCTGCTTTCTATTTGGCATTTGTTTTGTTTTCATTTGGTTTAAGTATAGGTTTTGTCAGTTAGCCTTTTTTAAAATGGCTAAAGAAAATCTGAACGTTAATGGAGAAGTTGAAGAATGTACTGTCGTCCCTATTGTTGGTGACGGTGCATGTTTGTTTCGTGCTCTCTCTTATTTAATGTACGGAACACAAGATAGAGCGATGGAGGTGCGTTCAGAAATTGTCAGATATGTGATTAATGACTGGAGAAAGTTTTCAATTATGACCCACGACGACAGGAATGGTGATAACTACGTAACATCTGACGAATATTTTGCTGATATGATGAAAAATGCTACTTATGGCGGATTTTGAGTTAATAGCAGCAGGATTAATATTCCCATTTAAGTTTGAAGTTTATAGAAACGGTCTCATATATACGCAATCTGGATCTAACGACTATCCGGTAAGGCGATTACGATTCAGCCAAGATTTGTCCAGTGGGCATTTTGATGCCTATCTTCCCATAGCAACACAGAAAATTACTCGGCGTCGTATGGAGGTAGCTGTAGAAGAACATGATTTTGGAATTGATACACCTTCGCAACTTAAAGTTGATAAGGGTTGTCAGGAGATACCTGTTTTAGAGCGTGAACATTCACCTATTGTATCTTCAATAAATTATGATGAAAAATTAATAAGAAGTTTATTGTCCCAATCTGAGTCTGTGACATTAATAGAAAAAAAGAAAAACAAACGTAGGGCAAGGTTTACTAATTACACACGAAAAAATCAAATAAAAAAGGCACAAAAAAAATATGGACAGACTCTACCTGAATCCCACCGTAAAGCTGTGTCTGAATATAAGAAAAAAAACCCTGATGTACAGAGGCAAGCTGTCACCACCTACCAGGCTGCACACCCTGAAAAACACAGGCAAGCTGTCGCCACCTACCAGGCTGCAAATCCTGAAAAACATAGGCAATCTGCTGCACTATATCAGGCCAGGAATACCGATGTGCATAGAGTGATTCAGTCACGGTATAGAGAAAATGCAATTCAGCGTGTATGGAGAAGCAAGTTGCTTTCGGGTTTGGCGTATGACCCAGATATTGCTTATGGAACTGACAGCAGTGTAGTCTTAGGTTCTATGACGTACAAGTGTCAGTGGTGTAACGCCTTGAAGTGGAAAGATGAGACACCTGGCATGTGTTGTAGCGCCGGTAAAGTACAACTTGAGCCGTTTAAACAACTGCCTGAACCACTTTACAGTCTGGTTAATGATTTACACCCAAATCATGTACACTTCATGGATAATATCCGAAAATATAATGCCTGTTTTCAAATGACTTCCTTTGGTGGAAAACAAATAAAAGAAGGCGGTTTTTCACCAACTTTTAAAGTTCAAGGACAAGTCTATCATTTAATTGGAAGTATATTACCGGAACCTGGGCAGGATGCACAGTTTCTGCAAATTTATTTCGTCGGTGAAGATGATAGAGAAGCTAATATTCGATGTTCTAAATTTCCTGATTTGAGACCAAATTTAATCAAACAATTGCAGCTTATGTTACGTGAGGTGAACCCATACATAAAAGATCTAAAAACAGCCATTGATAAAATATCGCCTTCAGAGTCATTCAAGGTCGTAATACATGCAGATAAAAAACCACAAAGAGAACACAGAGGCAGATTTAATGCACCAACGGCAAATGAAGTGGCTGTTGTATTGGTAGATCAGCATTTTGACCGAAGAGACATTATCCTCGAAAGCCGAAGTAACTCACTTCAGCGTATCAGTGAGATACATCGAGCTTATGACGCGCTGCAGTACCCATTGATGTTTTGCTGGGGGGATGATGGCTATTCAATCAACATACCACAATGCGATCCCACAACTAAGTTGCCCTTGAAAAAAACAGTCTCTGCTGTAAGTTTTTATTCATACAGAATAATGATCAGAGAAGGAGAAGATAACTTTTTGGTTAAATATCGCGCTCTTTTTAGTCAATATTTGGTAGATGAATACGCAAAAATAGAAACTGAAAGACTAAACTACATAAAAAACAATCAAGCCAAATTGCGCACAGATAATTATATTCATTTAAAAGATGCAATTGGACGGCAAGATACTTTCACTTTGTAAAAGACTTTATTACAAATTGCCTCGGCACCGCAGTGCATTACCGAGGTGAGGTACAGAAAATATTAACATTTTAACATTTTTACTATATACAATATAAACACAAAGATAATAATCTATAAAAGCTCGCGTGTAGGTTACAACTGCAGAGATGACATTGAAAGTATACAAATCAGACCATATATCCCACAGATTACGGAATAAGGTTTAAAATATATACACTTCAGAAATACAAATCAACAAAGTTATTCGCTTTTGAATATAATACAGTTTAATATTTGAGAGCATATGCTTGTCCGACCAAAGTATATAAATAAACATAGCCAATATAATATTTAACAACAAAGTTGCTCACATTAAGAATATAGCATCAGAACAGAGTAATTCGCTTGGAGATTACAGTAACAAAACAACACTATCCGTTATATTCCTATCTGACCATCATTCTTTTAAACTTTTAACAAGTTTGTTAAAAGCTTGATTTATGTTTTTATCGTTGATAAGTACATTTAAATTGCATGGCCAGTTGGTATGAGCAGGCAACATGGTAATAATGTGATGACGCATGTCCTCGAGCATGGGGCACCAAAATAGGTAGTGCTCCACACCATCAGGGACATCGCACAAAAAGCAGTTCTGGTTTGAAGACTTGTTAAATCTGTAAAGGTAGTTCTGGAACCTTCCATGCGCTGTGTAGAACTGGGTGACATTATGTTGGATGAGATGTCCAGCAGTAGTAGAAACTTTGGGAAAGAAGTTTCTTGTTATTTTATTCTGAGTGTCCCAGATCTGCTGCCACTTGATAAGCGCACTTTCTTTGAGTCGACTAATTATGAAGCTTTGATGACGGCAAGATACTGAAGCAAATCAGCTGGGACAAATGGTAGTACTTCCATCATCTTTTACTGGTGGACCAAGATACATGCACGAAAAAACGCAAGACGCCATGACCTATGTTAGACATTACGGTCGTCCCGACCTTTTTATTACTGTTACATGTAACCCACGCTGGAGTGACATAAATGAGCACTTACTTTCAGGACAAAAATCTCATGATCGATACGATATTATTTCGCATGTCTTTCGATTAAAGGTAAAAAAAGTCATGGATTTGTTGATAAAAGGAAAAATATTCAGTGAAGTGAGATGCTATATGTATTCGATGGAATGGCAAAAGCGAGGTCTTCCGCATATTCATATACTTTTATGGCTTCAACATCGCATCACTCCGGATCAAATTGACAATATTATTTGTGCTGAAATACCTAACCCCGATCGTGATCCTGAGCTTTACGAAATTGTTAAAAGTAATATGATACATGGCCCCTGTGGAAGTTTAAACCGAAATTCTCCATGCATGAAAGATAATTCGTGCAGCAAACGTTATCCTAAGGCTCTTATTAAGGAAACTCAAACCGGTGATGATGGTTATCCGCAGTACAGGAGACGTTCTCTGGATGACGGTGGATTCTCTGTCAATATCAAGGGTGTTACAATAGATAATCGTTGGGTGGTTCCTTATAATCCAGTGCTATTAAGAACATGTAACGCTCACGTGAACGTAGAGTATTGCCATTCAGTGAAGTCAATCAAATACGTTTGCAAATATGTTAATAAAGGGTCAGATCAGGCTACGTTTACTTTAGAGAACGGGAAGGATGGGAAGGATGAAGTTACAACCTACGCAAGTGGTCGATATATAAGTTCAGCTGAAGCAGTTTGGCGAATCCTTGAATTCCCAATACATGAGCGTTTTCCACCTGTAGTGCACCTTGCTGTCCATTTAGAAAATGGACAGAGAATTTATTTTAATGAGCAGAACTTGTGCGACAAATTGAGTAGTCCTCCTACAACTACACTCCTCTCCTTTTTCGATCTGTGTAACGTGGATGACTTTGCAAAAACATTGCTATACTCGGAAGTCCCTGCGTATTACGTTTGGAACAAGCGATCGTTTCAGAGAAGGAAGAGAGGAGTGAATGTTGAAGGATGGTCAGGGGTCAAAAAAGAATACGTTCTAGGTAGGGTTTATACTGTTCATCCAAACAATACAGAATGCTACCACCTTCGAATGCTTCTACATGAGATCAGAGGCCCAATTTCATTTGAAGCGTTGAAAACTGTAGATGGTCACTTACATCCCACTTTCCAATCCGCGTGCAAGGCTCTAGGTCTACTCGAAGATGATCGGCATTTGGATTCAGCTCTTGAAGAGGCAGCACTTTGTCAAACACCGCATATGATTCGAGAGCTTTTTGCTATCATTTTATTGTTCTGCCAGGTTTCCGACCCCTTATGTCTTTGGGAAAAATACAAAGAATACCTTTCTGAAGACTTTAAAAAACAACTGGAAAGGCAAGGTGACGTGGATGTAGAGCACTCATCGGACCTGATATTTAACAAATGCCTGTCGGTATTAGAGGATGCCGTATTATCATTAGGCGGCCGTCCTCTTAAAGAGTATGGATTACCTCAGCCAATAACATCAATACATTTTGAAAATAGAGAGTACGTGAAGGAGACCAGTTACGATACAGTGGCCTTAGAAGACGCAGTAAGAAAAAATGAAGCATCCTTGAATGACGAGCAACAGGAAGTTTACAATAAAATTATCACAAGTGTAGATGCAAATGACGGTCGAATATTCTTCTTAGACGCTCCAGGTGGAACTGGTAAAACCTTCCTTATTAATTTACTTTTGGCGAAAGTAAGAAGTACTCACGGCATTGCCCTGGCTGTGGCGTCGTCCGGCATAGCTGCTACATTACTCGAAGGTGGTCGAACTGCTCATGCTACTTTTAAGTTACCACTCAATTTAATCACTGCCGAGACTCCCATTTGCAACATCTCCAAACAAAGTAATTTTGCTGAAGTTTTAAAGAGTACAAAAATAATCGTGTGGGACGAAATAACGATGGCTCATAAAGGTGGTATTGAAGCCTTAAACAGATCACTAAGGGATATAAGGGGTAATACAAAATTAATGGGTGGCGTAACAGTTTTGCTGGCCGGAGACTTTCGGCAGACTCTACCAGTCGTGCCAAAAGGAACCAGAGCTGACGAAGTAAAGTCGTGCATTAAGAAATCTAATTTGTGGCCCCAGGTTAATATTCTTAAGCTCTCTAAAAATATGAGAGCACATTTGGGCGGGGATGAGTCTGCTGGTAGATTTTCAGATCTCCTTTTTAAAATCGGTAATGGTGATTTTCCATCGTTTGATGGAATGATAACCATCCCGGAAGAATTGTGCACAGTTGTTACTACGGTTCAAGAATTGCTGTCTAAAGTTTATCCAGACATTATTCATATACATGACAAGCCTATTGAATGGTTATGTGAGCGTGCCATACTTACTCCAAAGAACGATCAAGCAGCAGCTATCAACGATATCCTGCTCATGTCGTTTGAGGGCGAAGAAAAGGTCTATACTTCGATTGATACTGTGGTTAATACAGATGACGCTACTAATTACCCTGTAGAATTTTTAAATTCATTGAAACCGCCAGGTTTTTCTTATCATAAGCTTATTCTGCGTGTGGGCACTCCAATTATGTTGTTGCAAAATTTAAAACCACCAAAACTTTGTAACGGTACGAGACTGCAAGTGAAAGAGTTACATCGCAATATAGTGGAAGTGTGCGAAAGGAGAAACTGTATTTATACCACGAATCCCATTAATACCTAATGATATCCCCTTCGAATTTAAACGATTACAGTTTTCCCTAAAGTCTGCTTTGCCATGACAATAAACAAGTCTCAGGGGCAAACTCTCAAATTTGCGGGTATTGACTTGAGAGAACATTGCTTCTCTCATGGACAGTTTTATGTTGCTTGCTCACGAGTAAGTTCACCCAATAGCTTGATAGTTTTAGTGCCTAATAACAGATTAGTTAAGAATATTGTGTACAAAGAAGTTTTGTAGGCCCTAATTTTTTACACACACTAAACAAAAGTAAAGCCGCAAAAACTATACCTAATTAATAATAATACTTCTTAACGCGAGCGGAGCCGCGGGCAAAAGCTAGTCTCAATATATAACTAGTCAAAATATCTTAATTTTCTAAGAATTATCACTTCCACTCATTAGCCAATCAACAACTTTATTTTACCAGATGTATTTTGGAAATTACAATATATTCTTCCTCAGTTTCTTTTCTTCCATAGAAACTAAACAAGGTACAAACACTTTTCTGATACACTAGTAAATATACAATAACTTCCAATTTCAAAGTTTCAACTATTTAATTACTTTCATATTAAAATCATTTCCATCTATATTCCTTTGTTAACAACATTTTGTTATACACAGTCCTTGCTATTATTACTTCCATTTGTTCACCATCACATCAACACGCCAACCACCTTCAGACTAGACCAAAAGTCATAAGATTACAGAAATATGGGCTTATCATAAAAGATTTATTAGTATATTTTTAAAGAATTTGGAATTATTTTTCATTATGAAATTTTTAATGTTTATCATTTATTTTATACTTGCAGATGAGCCCAGCATTGCTTGGGCAAAAATAACAACAAACGTTAAGATTATTAGATTCTTTCATACTTCTAACCCTTCTATTATATTATAGTATTTGATTTATATAACTACAAATGTAATCTTATGTAAGAGTTTATTTACTAATCTAGCCCATTTTTAAAATTCTTTAAATTATGTACAGTAGAGGAATAGAGAATTTTGAAAATGTGTTAAATTAGTCACTCGGTGTGATAAACCCTTACGTAAGCTTTATTGTTATATAATTCAAATACTATAATATAATAAATATTAAAATGAAAACTATATAAAGAGTTTGGTTATTCCAGCCTACCATTGTCACATTTATCGTGATGCTTGGATGGTACAAAATGGCACAATTTCATTGGTCAAGTAGACAGAAATTAAAAATATGAACTCTTAAAAACTTTAAGATATATTTTTTCCTAATGTTAACTCCAAGAAATTGTTCGATTTGCAGCCAAATATCATTTGGCTGCAAATTTAGAGTAATTTGCCAATGAATCAAATTTCACAAAAAACGGACCGAATGTTTAAACTTGGCACCCTCACAAACCACTTAAATCATATTTTGTGCAGGCCAGTAACGTCATATGTAATTTTCCTATTCCAAGGCCACCATAACTCTGGTTTGATAGAAAGAAGGAACTGTTGTGGATGGGGATTGAAGTAACTCATTGACCTGTTCCTGGATGGTCAACGACTACTCATTAATACCAGTCTACTCAGCGTCGTAACTAGTCTTTTATGCGCCCAGTGCAAGCTTCTGTAACTACGCCCCAAAACTACGATATAAAACTTGGTCCAGGTCATTTCTATGTCCCCCCAGTGTCTGAGCCCTGTGCCTGGGCACCGCTGGCACCGCCCTAGTTACGGCACTGAGTCTACTATTAATATTTGAAAAGTGATCCTGTTAGACAGGTTGTGATGGCCCCACATGTGATTGAAGTTGCTAACCTTAACATCCAAAAGACTTTGTATGGCTTGCTATTCCTTTTATGTGATGAGTTTTTAAATTTTGGCAACAGATTGTATAAACTATGTGGGAAGTATGTTCTCGTAAATATTGTGTTTATAGAAAAAATATTGAGTTTCAATTTGAAAAAATTTTAGTCTATAAATTCTGACTGTCATCCCGACTGTCTATCTGTTTGTCCTTCCTTAATCTTGAGAAAGCAGTTACATAGATGAAAGTTGAGACCAAATGTGAAAAGCTTAGAACAAGAGGCCCAGGTTAACTATATACAAATTTCTGGTTTAGAACAGAAGCCATGTTACTTCAATTCAAAAGTTCCCCCAAACGCAGTTAGATAGATGATCGACACAACTCTATTGCTAACAGGAAAAGTATGATATGTAAAGGCAATACACCACTAAAAGAATTGAGAACATTGTGACGAAAAGTTTCAGCCCAGCATTGTAACCATAATTGTCACAATAAATAATTGCTTGTTATAATTAGTTTGGTTTATTTGTTTACCACAACGTGACATGTAAGCGATCTGCTGGGGAATTTTGAAGGGGTATAGTACATAACATAAAAGTAACATAAAAGTCTTCCTGGGGAATTCCCAGGAAGACTTTTATGGGAAGCTGGACCCTATTTAGGTGAAGAAAACCTGGAAAACTCCAAGTGGCCAACCCGTTGGTCATGCCCGAACCACGACTAACTAACTACCAGAGTTCAGAGAGTGGTTTTATCCACTTGGCTACTGGAGGGCGCTTATTAGAATCAAGAAAATACCATTCAGAAATGAAAAAACCCAAATTGTTAATGTAGAAAATTAAATACTTATAGATTTTTCACAGGGTAACACTTTTGATTCCATGCAGGCAAGTGCTAATATGCCACCTGTCACAGTAATTGAGTGAATATAATATATATATTTTAAAATTATATCCTTTTTTTTATAAGAATTATATTTAGTTTATTATTTTATTGAATTTTTTCCAATAGATGGCGCTATCTGTAAAGACAGCAATTGAATGTAGACAGAAATTAATCAATATATGGAAATCCAATCAGTTTGGGGTGGGATGTACGACATGGTGAAAGTTTGAAGTATTTATATACATAACTGCTGAGTTTCATAGCAATTGGTTGAACAGCCTAGGCATGTATAGCAAACAAATAAACAAACATCCTCATTTATATATATAAGAACAAAGGAAGTTATGAGCATTTAACAGAGAGAAAAAGATAGTCTATCCATAAAGCAGTGCAGTCGTGTTTTAGTTTTTGTATATATATATATTAATTCAAAAAATCTACATCTTTATTACATTTTAAATTCAAATTGTTTATTTAAAACTTTTTGTGGATGCACATTCAAAAACAGAAGTGTATGCTTAGAACAAAAAAAAAACTGCATGAAAACATTGAAGTGGATGGTGGAATGCATCTTTCAAAGAGGAAAGATGTTTTTTGTTTTTAACAGAAATTTGAACGTTGAATTTGAAGGCAAAATAAGGATTTAAGTGATCCCAATACCATTCTTGAGATCCTACAAAAAAGATAATTATTTGTTTTGTCATTTATTAAATTTATATTTGCATAAATTTACAGTTGTTAATAAAAAAAGAACCCATGAAAACTACAATCCATCAGAAATCAGAATATGGACCGAGCAAAGGTGGTTTTGATCCATTGATCCATGACTATATAAATATCTCTTGCCAACTGTGAAGGTTTACATTTCAAATAAATGGCACTATTTGTAAAACTGCAAGCTCTATGAACAATAGGGGGTTAGGAGAATAATAGTCATGACTCTGAACATATGCAGTATAATGAAAAAATGAATTTTACATTGAAAATGCACAATATAACAAACTTTTGTAAACTGTATGAAATTGAACCAATTTAAAGATTATTTTTTTAAACTTGGTGAGTGGCAGTACAACTTTTCTTGATAAGAATTGTGAACTCATTTTTTTAATAAAAGGAATCAGAATCTAATTAAAATTAGTTAATCATTTGCACATCTTGATTTTTCAGATTTCTGCCTTATTTTGTATTTTTGCTGTGGTAAAAATTTTTTAATAGTATTTTCATTAACTCTAAATTTAGATAATTATTATAATTATAATAACAGTAATTAGATTTGTAGTCCTGGAAATTTTCCAATTAAAATGTACTTGTAGAACTGGTTCAAAAACACTTTAAAAGTTAGTCTTAATTATTATTATTATTATTATTATTTTACTGTAATATATTTAGTATTAATGATTGGCTGCATCTTATGAATTTTAACTAATACATAAAAATTATTACAAATTTAGGATTAAGACAAACTTTTAAAGTGTTTTTGAACCAGTTCTACAAGTACATTTTAATTGGAAAATTTCCAGGTCTACAAATCTAATTACTGTAGCAGTTGTATAGTAACTGTACTGGCTTAGGCATTTAGGCTTGAACTCAATCCAGACTCCAAAATTTATTATGGTAGTATGGGTTAAATCATTCTTCATTTCTCATTTGTGTTGCTTAATCTTCTTGTGAAGGATGTAAATATGTTAGTATCTTTCATTAACTAAGTATAAACAAGCAAATATTTATTGTGACATTGTCACAATGCTGGGCTGCAATTTTTAATCATATTTTTAATTTATTTCATTTCAAATATATGCTCTCCACCTCAATTTAGTACTGTAGTGTCTTGCCTCTGTACATGATACTTTTCCTTTAACAAGTCATACCAGTCATCTATTTAACATCTTTCAGGGGAAAATTTTGAATTGAAATAACATGACTGTAGAGAATCCTATATGAATTAATGGATTCCCTCCCACTGGTTTGCTGTACCGAATTGAAATTGTCAAATATCTTAACACAAAAAAAAAAAAAATACACTTTAATCACACTTGATTGTATATGGTAGAAATTCAATCCTATGCAGTAATGAGACTGTTCTTACCCTTCCTTGCCCACTTCTCTTACTCTCTTGACCTCCCACCTCTACTCTGACTCTCCTTCCACATTCCTCACTCTCTCATTTTTCCCATCTTTTTTTTTTTTTTATGGCTCTTTGTCTACCCTTGTTTAGCTTCTGTCTCCCCTTTTTACAACCCTTACGACTGCTTGTATAGGGATTGGATATGGACAGACAAGATCGCAGTTGGGAGAGAAGAATATATCCAATATCATTACAGTGACTTTGTATCAGAAGTTTGTATGTAGTTAATCTGGGCCTCTTGCCCCTAAGGTTTCCATATCCAGTCTTGGATTTCATCTATCTGACTCCATTCTTGAGGTTAAGGAAAGACAGGTGACATTGGGAATTTATAGGTCTATAATTTTTTTCAAATTGCAGCCCAATAAATAATCTATTGATAATTTTTCCACATAAATATATAAATCGTATAATTGTTTTATTTTTTGCTTTAAATAGACTAACTACTAACTATATTTTAAATAAAATTTCCATCCAGAATTTTGTTGCTGATGGAAGCAGTTTTCTTAGCTTTGAATGTATAAATTGAAACTATCCTTGGACATGTATGTAGACATATAGTACATATATTGGCTGCATTTAATTTAACAGAGATATGGTAGTGATAACTGATACAAATCTCCTAAAGGACAAATTATGAACCAGTGCAAGTGATAGTGGTATTACAATAGCATCTGCTCATTCTGCAAATTTTAAAAACAATGTTGTTGAATGTTTTTAAGTTTTATTTTGCATCATCTGTTTTTAGTTACTAATAAATGTTTTTGAGTAGATTAACACTGTAATCCATGTAAGTAACATATGCTTCACATGCTATGTACGCAGAGCCATTTACTGTACCTGAAGGTACTATAAATGAATTACTGTATTAACCATGATGCCAAAACACTGTACATGTTTGGGAGTATGGCTATTATGGAGGTCTTTCAGTAGAAAAGTACTCTGCCAAAGCAGTAATTGATTGTATGTGTGGAAATGAGTTTGCATTTCATCTAATTTTCATGTTTATCAATATAAAATATAAGTTTTTTTTTATACAGGAACATTTTTTAAATGTAAAAAATGCTTTTTCAACATTCCATAGAAAAATTTGTTGAAGAGAGAGAAATTCACATTACAGAACTTTTTAATATGGAAGTTAGACTGTATTTTAATTTGAATAATTTAAAAATTAGTATGTTAACAGTTTACTTTACTAATTAACAAATTTTTAATTTTTTTTTATAGTCAGCTGGAAGAGAGAAATTTAGAAGCCATTTCAAAATTAATAGAAAAATCAAATGAACAAATTGAAAAACAATTAGAACAATTTCAAAATAAACTTTGGGAAAAAACAGAGAAACGACTACAAGAATTGGAACAAAAGATTCTCTGCAAACTTGATGAAATCTTAACCTTTATAAACCTCATGGAGTTTCTAGATGAGATGGTCATCAATTGAAAAGTTTGGATTAACTTGGTAAAGTTTGTAGTACATGTAGTTTAATTTGCTGTGAACATCAGTATAAATATAATTTTCTTTCTGTGTTAATTCTTTCCATTCATCACTTCAAGAAATCAATGTTTCTATTTAACAGAAATGTACATTACAATTTTTAATTTTAATATTTCCAATTCAGTAAAATGTGACTTATGGAATTGCATACCCAGAAAGAAAATTGATTTGTGTGCTAAATATTTGTGAAGGATGATTCGCATCAATCAAAAAATAGATCTTATAAGCTGATCCTTTTAAAGAAGTAAACCAAAGTTTTAGAGATAATCAAAAACATTATTATTCAATGAGAAAAGCTACATCTAAATTGTTTTATTTATATTGAAAAGGGTTCAGTCTCTAAGAACTGTTTGTAGTTGATCTTGATCATCCCTATATTCATAGTAAATGAAACTGTAAGGTTTAAAATAAAATTATTTATTGCTATAATACCTATGTTACTTTCAATAACTGAAATGAATCATTTAAAAAATTTTAATATCTTTAAACAAAGATAAAAATATAAAAAAGAACATTTATTCGTATATGAATACAATTAACATGATTATGTTTCAAGATGATGATACATTTTGATGATTCAAATGTAAGTTTGTTTTCATTTTCCTCATTAGAGTCCTGAAAATAATAATAATAATAATAATTATTATTATTAATATAGGAAAATCATTGTCTAAAAATATGTGCAAAAACTAAAATTACCTATTCTTGTGTGTTGGAATTTCCATCTTTAGATAAATTCTCGTTGGGTGGTGAAGGTTCTCTTACATCATACGTATGATCCTTCAACATTGACATCCAATTTAACATTATAGAAATAAGTCAAGACCAATACTTTTATTATAATTTTCTGTTCCTAATCAAGTTTAAAAAGGCTTTTTCCATATTGATACATATACTATAGATATTATTTCATTTTAGATTATTAAGAGAACAAATTTATACTATTTCTTCTAAAGATTATTCTACTAAGAAACTGCATTTTTAAGTAGAAGTATGTTGATGGTAATGCTAAAAAAATTAAGACTCACATAAATGTTATCTATTGTTGCAAATGAAATGGCCGAATTTTACTTCCGAGTTTAAATCTTTATTAATTTAATTTAAAACTTACATATTCAATCAAAATTGTCTCCACCAACATAAATACACTTTTCCCAATGCAGTAGAAATCATGAGAATGAGAAGCCAAAAAGTCATTAAAGGTACTTTTTATTGCAGCCTTTTCCTCAAAGACTTTCCTTGCCAAAAAACTGTCCAAATGTATAAAAAAAATGGTAGTCTGTTGGCAAAACGTCTGGAGAATAAGGTGGATGGAAAAGAATTTCATTTGAATACTTTCATTTTTGTGACGAATAATTAAAGAACTGAAGACCTTCAAATGATGCTCCTTATTTCTTTCACTGAGTTTGTATGGTATGCATTTGTCAAGCTTCTTAACTTTCCCTAACATGTATAGATGTTGAGAAATGGTTGAATAATGTCCAGTATGTTCACAACTTTTCTGCAATTTCCCAGACAGTCAGGTGACATTCCAATTCAACGATGTCCTCTGATTCTGAATTTTGAGATTTGTATTCTCAGAATGAAATTTTTTGAACCAATGCCTGATGGCCTGCTCACTCACAGAACCTTCACCAAAAGTTTAATTAGTATTTTGAGTTGCTTTGGCTGCATTACATCCCTGCTTATACTCAAGAGAAAATTATTCAATTTCCTTTTCTTTGTGCCATCAGAAAAAGTACTCTTAAACATGTGGAACTCACAATATAAATGAGATTACATTATTAAATTCACAAGTTATATGTGTGTTCTTCCAATTGCAAACATACAGGACTGTTCATGTGGAAAAAATTGAACTACAAGGCCAGAAAAAGTATTGGGTCATGATGAAATGGCCATTTTTTTAAATTTAAAGCCATTTCATCATGACCCAATACTTTTATATTTAACTAGTATTGTTTTTAAAAAAATTCCACTTGAAGTTATTTTATAATGATTAAAAACTGTATATATTCTTTTACTTGTCATTAAGACTCTAACCTATATTGTACTTCTTAAAACAAACTTCAAAAAAATTGGAAAATCTTTTTACACTTACATTCTTTCTTTTGAAAATGTAGGACAAACATAACTGTAATTAATATTTAGAAAAGAAGAAGCATTTTCTATTATTATTTATATGTGAATAATACAACAATGAAAAAGAAAACATATTCAAT
This sequence comes from Centruroides vittatus, assembly GCF_030686945.1. Lineage (NCBI taxonomy): Eukaryota > Metazoa > Arthropoda > Arachnida > Scorpiones > Buthidae > Centruroides > Centruroides vittatus. The sequence continues at coordinate 1,655,536 of NW_027122171.1, forward strand.
CTGCTTTTAAGGCTAAAATTACTATATTTAACAGTTTGGAAAGATAGTTTCAACATCAAGAAGCATACTTTTTTTTCTAGCTCTAGAATAATAATTCAGTTTCAGGCTTGAATTTTGTTTTATTTTTATACATTAACAATTTGATAAATATGGGATGATAATGCAAAATAAAATAAATAAACTAACTGCATTTCAAAAATCATAACCAAAATATTGCCAGATTTTTTTTTTAATGATATTTAGTTAACCCTGTCCAAAGACTGGGCTGGACATGCCAGCATACTGGATGTTGTGTTAATGGGATTTCACTGTACTGATTTATTTTTAATAGACAGCAATTCCAAAAAGGAATTTTCAAAGAAAGAAAGTGCACATTTTAAACAGAAAATGAATAGACAAATATATAAACCCACATGATATAAAATGATTTTCTGTAAAAATTGAACTGATTTGAAAAAACTTGCTCATTGAGACACAATCTTGCAAATATGAGTAAGGTACACTCCTACCAAACCACGTGTTCTTCACTAACATGTTCTGCAAAACTACTCATAAGTCACTAGGGAGTTTTTAACTTTGATTTTCATGAAAACATTTCAGAAGCTTTTCTCAATAAAGGTTCATACCAAGGCTTATCCAAACAAACAATATTACTGAAATCTATAATGGTCACATCTTAACCTACTCTTGTTAGATGTGAATTTATATTTTATTTTAGGTCTTTTAGAGTCCACACAACTCCAACCTTTACAAGTTTTACTGTAATATTTTAACTTAAGCACTTGTGTAAAAATAATCATTCAAATTATTATAACAAAAAATAAGTTTGTAAAGGATACGAATTTTCATTTCTTTCTGCCTCAACTATAGATGGGTATATGAATTTCTCTTTAAATTCATTCACTGCTTTCTACAATCAAATTAAATAATTAAATGAACTATAAAAATAAAATTTAGGATACAAGCTTATTAAAATGATAAATGAAAAAATAATAATAAAAGCTTTTTTTTCACAATAATAAACAATACATGCCTCACAATCTTTCCATAGCAGAGGTTGATGTATTCCATCATTTCCATATTTTTTATTGTATTTTTCATAACAGACTTCTTCCAACATAAGTCCAATGCTTGGAGCAATAGGAATGTCAATCTAGTAAAGAAATAATTATTTAAAATTTTTCTGATAAGACATCAGGATAATAGAGGAAGCAAGCAAAACAAATAAAGGTTGAAAATTTGTAAATATTGATATCGTCAAAACAGCTTACCCTACTGTTACTCCAACATCGTTGCAGACAACTGGCATCTGTTACATTCCTAATGATTGCAATTACCAAACCAATCATTTTTCTTATCTGATGTAGCATAAAGCTTTGTCCTTTTATTTTAAGGGTGACAAATTCTATTTCATCTTGTACAAATGGCTCCCCACACTAAAATCAAATATATCTGTTTATATCTAGTTACAGTAAATATGGTTTTAAAAATAATTTTAAATGTTATTTAATTCTTCAGTGTACACATAGTTAACCACATAAGATTTGTGGCACAGATAATGCTAGACTGTGATAATTTTCTACATTTTAGATCTTTTTTTTATGTTACTTCACATACTGCTTTTAATAATAATTACTACAAATATTTTTAAAAACAATTTATACATTAATAGTTTAGTGCTGAAATCTTTTTGATATTAATTTCCAGAAACTGAGTCAGCACTTCTGCTGAATGTATTTTGCAACATTTGTAGCAATATGCACACAACTTTTTAGTTTATTGTTACAACAAAAATTAACAATGTCTAAAAGTTTTGAAGTACAGTCAAACCTGTTTTTGTGCGGTCTTTTTCTGTGCGATTTGTTTTGTGCAATTTTTTTTTTGTGCGGTATATGAAAAGTTCAATCAAATTGGAACATAATTGACTCCTGTAAAATTTTTAAAAACTCTATTGGTTGTTTTCTATGACATCAGCAGGTTTTTTCATTTTTTATTCAGAAAAATTTTTTTCTCATATGTTTATTTCGGTCCCCTCTTATTTTAATAGCATAAAAACCATAAATATTATGTTATATTTGAACAGATGTGGTAAGTTAGCTCCCCTCCAGCTTTAGACTGCAGGTGTGAAATTTTACGCCTTGTTAAATGAAATAACACTTCCTGCAGCTATATTTATCAAATAAAATCATTATTTAACGATTATTTTTAACTTTTTAATGTTAGATTTGTATTTAAGTGGAAATAATTAATTAATATAAAAATTAAAATTCTTAGAGGATTTTTTTCCCCATTAGGTGTTGCAGAAAAAGGCCCAAGGAGTTAAAAAAACAATTCCTAGTTATTTCGCACGGTTTCGAATTATTTTCTACGTGAGACTTTTTTTATGCGGTCCCTATTCACCGCATAAAAAAAATATTTTTTTAATTGTGTTGCGAAAACTATTTTTTATAGCCACTCGTGAAGTTTTGCGCGATTTTTTTTAATGCATTTTCTTTTATGCGGTCCCTATCCTCCGCACAAAAACAGGTTTGACTGTAATTTTTAAATCAAAGACCTTGATTGGCACAGAAATAATCAGCAGAATGTTTCAAACTTGCAAAAGAATCTGATATAGATAGAAAAAGAATTTTGACTGGTCAGAAAATCTGTGTAAATAAACAGACAGATTAAAAATAGTACAGTAAAAATTAAATGATGAGTCCATTTCAGTAAATAATTTGATAGCATGATCTTAGTATCTTACTGTATAGAAGAGAAAAAATCCTACTACATGTTCTTTCTCCATTTTCTGTTCTCTTTGTATTACTTATTTCAGATCAGGAGTGTGCAACTTAAGTGTTGTCTTGAGCCATCTTAATTTAAACTGTTTTTAAATAGGCCATAATATTATGACTGTATGTACTTATAGAAACAATAAATATCTCTGCACAAATCCAACAATAGAAAACTGTGTTAAACTTAAATACATTACATGAATTTAAATTAAAACAATGCTAATGCACTTATTAATATCTGAGCAAACCTATGGTATTAACATAAACATATTTTTACCAAAATCAAATAGCAGGCTGTATTGAAACATTTAGCAGACCATCCTTTTTAAAGTAAGAGCAATTCTGCTAGCATAAATCAAAATAATGTAAGAAAATTAGATCTCATCATGTATTGTGACAAATTTGAAAAGTTGTCTCAAAGTAAATTTAATAAGCATAATCTTAGCATTAAACTATACTATTACAATAAAACCTTGTTATTTTGAAACTGAATAGACCAAATAAACACAACTTTGAATTATCTGAAGATTTTTTGATTTTTTGTAATTCTTGAATTAAATTATGACATTATCTTACATAATTTCATCTGCTATTTTAAGCTATTTTGAAAAAACTGTCAATTGGCACATACTTAAACAAAACAATGAAAATGCAACAAATTACTTTCAAAACAAGAACTAAGAATAATGTGCAAAAGAAGCTTAAGTGCTTACATAAGAAATACTGTGAATTTCATCTAGAAGACCAATGGCTAGTTCTATGAAGAATTCACCATCTTAAGTTTGAGATTATGAAAATCATATGATCTGATGAAAATAAGTTCTATTAATTAACAGCAAAAGTTATAAGTATGCATTGTATCATGAATAGGCACATGTATTTAATGGACTTTGGAATTATTGAAACAATAGATTTTTGCAAAAAATTCCAAAATAATTAAATGCCAAACAGGTTTCTTCCATAAAAATAAAAAAATTCTCTCTTCATTGGCAATGTTTAAAATATCTGAATGACTTTGAATGGACATCCAATAGATCAACAATGTATAATTGGTAAAATTGAAACTGTCACTCAGGTGAGGAAACTTTCATATGAACACATAATATGATGGAAGATTTAGAATTAAATGATATTTTGGCCAGTCACTGGACCAGAAAACAACTTCGAATTTCATTATATGCATATTTCGAATTATCCAAACTAAAATATATGCAAAATCCTATTCTCTTGGCAGGGAACTAGACTTGACTTTGAATTATCCAATATTGAAATAACATGGTTTTACTGTATTATTAAGCATAATTTATCATCATTATTATTATAGCCAGCTTTTTTCCTTTTATTTCTTTGTTTTCAAAGATTCTGAATGTATATAGATTATGATTTTTAACAAGTTCTAAGCACTGAAAAGATTGTGATGATTTCCATAATGTATTCAAGATAAAAACAATACTAAAGCATCAAATAAAACTTTATTTTTTAAAATTAAAATGAAATGTAAAAAGTTAGTTAAAAGTTAAAATAAGTTAAAATAAATGATTTCTATATTTCCTAATTGAATAATTCTGGATGTGATCATCAAAGCAGATTTGACAGTTTATTTGCTTCCATACATGTAAGGGAAATGAAGTAATCTAGTTCTACATACATTCAGTATTTTTGGAAACAAAGAATTATAAGGAAAAGCTGGCTGCCATATTATTATAAATCAAATTGTGCTTAATGATGATAATATACTTTAATATTTAAAATATGAATTAATTAATTTTATTACCTCAAATGACATTATATATCTCTTTGCACTTGCATCTGTTGCTTTTCTAAAATGTTAATATTTTAGATTTGCATATGAAGATAAAATAAAAGCAACAATATGAATGAAAAGACTAACCTTCCAGCAGTAAAATTATGAAAATTATGAGTACCATGAAATAACCTGCAAATCCTATTTACTTCTTGAAGACGATTTTCTGGAATTTTATGAATAGATTATTATTATTATTATTATTAGGGAATTAAAATTTGTTTAATACCAACCTGGAATGCGATAAGTTTTTCCAATGTCCTCTGTAGGATTGGAAAAAGCAAATGTTGGAAGAATATATGAATATATTCTAGCATCACAACTCAATTTGGCATTGAAGTTTTTTGTGGCTCGTTTGAGTCCTAGTATAGTTTTGGAAAAAATTAATATACACAACAATTGATAATCTTAAAAATTTTTAAATTTTCATTTAACTTGACCTAACCCATAACTCTTATCTGTGGTGGAAGATTGTTATTAATTAATTCAATAACTGACAAAAAGTTTTCTATTGGTGGTAACTTCAATGAAATTATCTGACAAGCTGCAGACACTCCTTTATCTGTTCTAGCAGCTCTCTGAAAATGCATTAATTGTGGTTTTTCATATCGGTCATGTGCAATCAATCTAGCTTTATACATTGCTATCAAGATATCTTCTTCGATAGTCTTAACTCCATGATTTCTGAAACAAAACAAAGATTTTAATTGTTATGTTAAATATGACTTTTTAATGTTCATATATTTAATCTATACAAAGGATGAAATTATTATTTATGTAAAAGATTATTGTTTTAATAATCAACAAACAAAATAACATGGTAAATCAGAATCTAAATTGCAAGATTATTTTTAAACTATATTTTAAGTTAATTAAGTAATGTAACGTGACATTACTTAATTAACTTGCGTTACTTAATTATAAAAAATAAAATGTTATCATTAACATTTTATTTTTTATAATTTTATTTTATATTTACAGTAGTTTTTTGTGTTCATATTTATATTTATTTTAAATTATTTTTCTTAGAAATGTTTTTAAAGAAAAGCTTATATTGTGAAGTTTAAAGATTATATTTTGCTAACAGAAGTTTTATTTGTTAAAAAAACAAAAAAATAACATCCTCTTTTTTCTTTTGCTTTAAACAAAGTTTCTGATGTACACATTTTTTCCAAATTAAAAAATTTTAATTTACAATAAAATTACAAACTTTAAATTATTAAAACTATTTTAATTAATTATTTCTTTGCAATTTGGAATTAGATTAACTGTTCAAAAATATAAAAAATAATGTAATAAATTACCTTTGCATTCCAAAATAGCCTTTCCCACAGTATGAAATCATCATTGCCATCTTCTTTGGTTTACCTTTCAACAATAATATTAAGTCCTTTTCCTCGGATTTCTCATCATTATTTGAAATCTAAAATTGATGTTAACCAGTTATTTTATTTTCATATTATTATTTATAATAATATTTTAATATAAAAGTTTTATACTCTGAACGGAAAATTATGAAAATAAGCTTTATTCTGTTTGTTTGTCTTTCTAAACTAAAATAAAATGTGCATAGTGATTTGGTTTTAATAATATGTGCATATAGTGTGATCAGTGAAACTCGTATTACATTAATTACACACTAACTTACATTAAAGAATTACATTTTATATTAAATAATAATATATTATATATATGCATAATTTGATTAGACAAAAATAGGATGGAGGGATAGCATAAAGACTGTGACATTTAAAAAAGTTATTTGAGTGGCACTGTATTAGTGTACACAGATGCAAAGAAGGCTGTTACACAAGTAATTTGATAATTTATTTGTTTTTGTTTTTGGTGGACTTAATGCTAAAAAATAAATAATCATCAAATTTTAAGATGGTGGGTTTTGTTGCAGAATGTTATGGTATTACCAGAAACATAACAAATGCAATGTTTATCAAACTATGGTCCACAGTCTCTTCAGTCCGAAAAGTTCTCAGGATATATGTCAGAGATGTCACATGCTTGAAATGAGTGACATTTCGAGGTGGGCATGTAACTGAGCGGTGTCAAAACAGACTCATGTGACACATCCACCATTCAATGTGATACTCCATGATGGAAACAAGCTTAAACAATGGGGCCAAAATGATGCAGAGTTGGTAAGTAGTCCTTCAGTTTTTTGTTTAAAGCATCTTTTATATGGGTTGGTGACAAAAAATTGTGTGTCTATTGCAATGTCTATCAAATATGTCTTCTCTTTATAAAAATAATCGAAGAAGAAGCATGCTATACAGCTTTTACAGAACTACTAAAATTTTAAAGCATTAAACAAAGATTATTTCAAAAACTTTTACTTGTTCTTCATTTTCACTTTTAAACTTTTTGGCAGGTGAATTTTCACAATTGTCAGGTAGACTTCTTTTTTCCCTCATCATGTTGCTCATCCATGTTTTCATTCATTTATTCCTGTAATATTTTTGGATTTTAAATAAAGGTACTTTTAAATTTCATAATTGGCTCTATAGTGTATATTAAATTTATGTAAATTAACAGTAATATGAGTTCATTTGAATTGAAAAAGAATTGATCATTTGATTATCAAAATCATCTAAACTATCTTGAATGATTTTAGAATACCATATTTTACGGACTATAAGACGCACCTTAATTTTTAAGCAATTTTTTTAAAAAAATGCCTATAAGACACTACGGACTATAAGACGCACCTGAATTTTGGAGGCAATTTTTCGAAGAAAAAAGTGCGTCTTATAGTCCGTAAAATACGGTAATTCAAATTATTCGCTTTTCCCTTTTTTACTACATTTTAACCTTAAAATAACAAAAATTGCCAAATAAGCTATAAAAATCCTGTATGCAATTTAAATTTCACACTAAAAATTATTTTTTCTTGTAAAGGGCAATTTTTGCCCTCATTGGAAAACACTGCATAACACAAGGCCAGTTTCCTATCACATATTTTAAAAACCAATGGCCAAATAACACAAGTTATTTAGATTGGTTGTTTTCAAAGCATGGTTCACAAACCACTGGCTGTCTGTAAGTTTGCACCACACGGTTTTCAGACCAACCAGCTGATCAGTTGGGCATACTATTGAAGACATAGAGTTACTTCAAAATGCAACTCTATGCTCTTTTAGCCATAAATAAGAATACTTTCACACATTACATCTCTTATAATAGGTTACCAGATAGACAAAATACTTTGGTACACAACCTATTACTATCCAATGTGATGTTTACAGAATACAAAGAGGATAATGTAGTGTCTAAGAAGTATCGAAAGTACTCCAGACAATAAGTTGGGTAAAATGTATGCATGAGGACTTTACATAGACAACGCCTTGACTTACAATTAACAAAGTTTTAATAATAGACAAATACATCAGAACTTACACTACTTACTACCAGATACAATTAACAACGCTTGCAACAATTAATAGATCCTTTTTGAGGAGCCAATTGTGTGATCTAAACAAAAATTAATTTAAATGTTCTTGAAACCCTGTTTTATTGTATGTTGAGCACTAAACACAAGACCATGTTATTTATCAAACACTTGGCTTTTTTCCACCTTTATTAGTTGATAGTCAACTAATAAAGGTGAAAAAAAGCTAAGTGTTTGATAAATAACACGGTCTTGTGTTTAGTGCTCAAAAATTAATTTTACGCTGTTTTACAGATGAAGGCCACTAACTGAATCTCCCTAGTATGAGAACACATTTCTTTCCATGGGTCCAAGAATCCAAGTCCTGGTTAGAAAAAATGATGATTCATCCGCACATGGGATGCCAATTTATACATCTCGCCATCATATTATGTCACACCCTTCACGTGGTCACATATAACCAATAGTTGCACGGCAGACAACGCCACCCCAAAAAGGTGGTTCTACCAGAATGGAAATTATTAACATTTCTTCATTTACATGATTACAATTTCAGGCATGGACTAACGAAACATATTACACAAAGCACATAAACATATATAAAAGTCATATGAAAAAGATATATGTAGTGACGCAGCACTACAATAAAGCATAAGCGATCTGAAGTTAGTGTATAATTTGGTTTAAGCACCATAGATCAATAACCATTGATTTAGATGTGTCTTGATTTGTTCCCACGAAGGAAAACGGATAACAATTTCAGGTTCAAGTGTAGCTATTTAAGATATAAAACACTTTGACTATTTAATAGTTTTATGGTAATTATAACATCAGTTTAGCATTAAACGTCTGAGAAATTGCAAGAATTAAGCTAAAAGAACGTATATTAACTATTTGTTTATGAAAGCCATTCAAATGAACCCACAAATATAGCATAAATTGAAAATATTAAAACAAATTTTGTACCTTTTAAACAGAATTAATCAAATAAATAATAGTAATTTAATATGCATTTGTTTACTTTGTATTGCGTGAATGCATGAGATAAAACCACGTGTGACAACTCAACAACAAGAAACATAAATTTTTACAGATATCGAGATTACGGTTACTTCGACATTGTCGCTGCTAACGAGATTATTCTCTGATACGTTCTTTTCTTTAAAGTTGCCAATCCAATGCTTAAATTAATATTGTAATAAATTTATCGTTATTTTATTGCGTTTTATACCTGCATACGGAAAATATTTTTTCATAATAATTTTAAACATTTCCGTAAACTAAAATGAGGTTAGAGATTTTGCACAGGATTAAAGAACACAAATACAATGCTAATAATATGACGGCCGGGTGGCCGAGCAGTTAAGGTGGCAGCCTACTGCTCTGTGGAGCCCGGAATCGAATCCGGATGAGTCGAAAAATCCCTAGGTGGTCCGACCGGATGTGTCGGGCTCCTCCCTCGCTACCCGGCCGCCCCATTGTGGGCCTGGCCGAACCCATAATGGGCTTCCTAAACGAGGCCTTAGTGCTCACAGGGCAGAAAGAGTTAAATGTACCACAGATCGTGAAAACCCTTTCGTTATCGATTGATGTAGGTTCGATGGTTTTCACCGCCAAGTAAAGTTTCTCTACATTTTCACTACGTTTGTGTGCTAACACTGATATTTTTATTTCTTCTGCTTTAAAATTTTCTTTTACGTAGTTTGAATATTAATTAAAAACTTCGTAGCTTCGGCTCATTTTTCCCGAAACTTCAAAACCTAAAAATGCCAAAAATTTCCGAAGGTTTGAAGCAATGTATCATGATTAATATTCTCTATTATGACACTTCTCTAGAAAGTCATTATTGTTATTATTATAATTATTATAAACAGGGATTTTATCAGCGCCCTCAGATTATGTAAAAGGGAGGCATAAGCTATTAAAAAGAGCATCGTACATTGCTTAAAGAACTTTAAACTCTAATATGATTCAACGTCGGATCAGCGCTCCTACAAGCTTGCGCTTTTTGCACTCTGGGCTAACTTGGCCTCGAAAACAAGGAACAGCGTTTTGCCAAACTTGCGACGAAGTTTCATGAGTCAATAGATAAATATCGTTCCTTAATTTACTTTATATTTGCAGAATATGATAGACGTTTGTTTGGGGACCCCTTGGGGATTAGGAAAAAACAACCGAGACGAAAAGCAGAGTACGTGCTTCAATGTACGGGCGCCCCTTGCTTGTCTCACTTACATTTAGGGAGATTGATAAAATTTGTTTATGCATAATGTATCATGTGAAGTTAGTTATTAAAAAGTTATAATGACAAACACTTTAATTCATCACGGATGGTTTTCTTGTATTGCAAAACTTTCAAAGTCATCCTCCTATTAAAAAGCTCTCATTTTTGCCATTCGACCAGGCCTGCTTGCTGGCGAATCCGTTTTTTTTTTTTTTTTTTTTTTTTTTGCCAAGCCCATTATAGATTCGGCTAGGCCCACAATGGGGCGATCGGGTGGTGAGGGACGGAGTCTGACATATCCGAACGGACTACCCTCCGAAAAATTCCTGGGGATTATTCGACCCGTCCGGATTCGATCCCGGGTCCTTTAGAACCACCTCGACCTTTCGGCCATTCGGCCGTCGTAAAGGTCCTGTTAGTAACCACAGGATGAAAAAAGTAAAAAAAAAAAAACTAGTTTTAGAAGTTTTTAAATTTATATTTTAAATTTACAATTCGTAATTATTTAATAGTAACAAAATATAATAAATGTTATTTAATATATTAAATTTATAGTTAATTAAATCGTTGAGATGGCGCGCATTTAATATGGTGGCCCACAGTAATCGAAACGATAAGTAGGATTCCGGCGTTTCTAATTTGAAACAGATTGAAATATTTTAAAATCATGGCAAACAAATTATTAGATAAGTGTTTAAAATGTTGTACTAATAAATGGGTCAATAAAAGATATTTATCACATTTAATATGGAATAAAAGTGTATTTATAGTGAGGAGCAGACCTTTGCTAGGGACCGTCCGTTTAAAATCGCAAAACAATTCAAATTCTCCTTTCGTACCAATCCCATTAAAAATCACTAACAATCCTGATGATATTAATGTAGGCGAGGAATTAACTACCAAGTTAAAGAAAGGTAAGTTATCGTTGTTTTGTGCTCTGAATGCCAAAATCTGGCTCGTTGATCCTCAAAGACCTCAACCAGGTTCTTTTCTAATAGCACTATTAGAAGATTATTTTTCTAAGAAGTAGTTTATCAGGCTTTAGACGATTTTCATTAAAAAAAAAAGAGAGCAACTAAGGGTTCAGAAATGACTTTTGATAGGATATTCTGCTCCAAAATTTTCCTTGAATCTTTGCTGATTCGGCCAGTCATGTTCAAGACATCGTCCTATTTTCACTTTGTAGTCACCATTTTGAATCGACTGAGGGGCTCACCAGTAGCCAAGCAGTTCCATTCCCCGAATGCTGGGAGTTCGGTCGTGGGTTTGTGCCTGCTGGACACCTGGAGTTTTCTGGGTTTTCTCTGTGTCTGTAATGCCCGAATAGGGCCAGTTACTCTTAAAAAGACCTCCCAGAAGGCATCCCTCTAGACAGATCATCTGAGTGTTGCGTTACTGTAACTTAATGAACAAACAAACAAACAAACGAATTGACTGATGCCATAAAAGAAAATTTGCTGTGAGTTCCAAAGGGGTTTTGCAAAACGACTTCAAAGCATGTTCGAATGATTGGAAAAAATGTTGACATAAGTGCATTGTAGTGGGAGGGAATTACTTCGAAAGAGACAAAATAAATTTTGATGAATAAGTTCAAATCTTTCATTTTATCAAATCATCCCTGATACTTTTTGATCATGGGTATGGCACCATGGCTAGCCGTGGTCGTAGTTTTGAACCAGGTCGTGCAAAAGGAATTAGTGTTTAAATAATTTTTACGTGGACCCTTGGACTAAAAGAAAAACATAACATTTTCACTTATTGAGTAGTTAAATCAAACAACTTTATAACTAAATCCTAACAACTCTGTAGCTGTTTGAAAGAATGTTTCCTTAAATTGAAAGAAAACAATCTCATTTCTAAAAACTGCTATTGCTAATAGGATGTGTGTGCTTTTGGGGTACTAAACAGTTTCATAAACAAAAATCAAACTGGATAATGCAACCTTATTTCCTGTTCTAATGATTTCTACACAGTAATTGCCAAAAACCCAGCTTCATGCAAATATGAAGCTGGGTTGACTACTAAACCTCAATGAAACATAATTTCATTGAGGTTTAGTACTCAACAAAACATAATTCATTTTTCATTTCATTCCTATTCATTTTCATTTTATCTTTATTTATTTATGAAATTAATTTTTACTGATATCCAAAACTCAGTTTGTTCCATGCTGCCAAAGTTTTCAGAATTGGTACTTACTGAAAAAGTTTGAAAAATGTTGCTCTAAATTTAATCAAATTTGATAGGAAAATATTGTTTGTGACTCTTATGTCTATCTTCCAAGATAATTTAATAACAATAAGCATATTTTATTGCATAAAATGAAAAACATGTCTCAATATTGAAATGATACAGCATTTATATTATCCTTTATCATAATCTGTGTTGTATGCTTTGAAAAGAATCTAGTTTATTTGTACTACATTTATCACATTTTATGATATATAAATAACATAAAAAATAAAAAATGAACTTGCATAAGTAGAGTTGTCATGAGTTGCTATAGAGTTATCATAAGTGAGGTAGCATTGTGGTAAAATTTGATTGATACCAAGTATTAGATAGGAAGTATCTACTCTGGAAAACAAATGGATAATTCTAATTAAAATAATTTTATTGAATTATCAATTATTGAACATTTTTTATTATTTGTTAGTCAATCGTATTTGTTTGACTTTCATATTTCAACTAAGTTGTTTTTAGAAAACTAAACAGTTCCCATTGTTGATCTGGCCAAACCCATAATGGACATGATTAAAAATAAAGATATTAAGTCCACACAGTGGAAAGAGTAAAAGAAAACAAAATAAAGCTAGACTATGGTGAAACATAACCATTGATCCATTGTTGATTACACAAAACATTAATAATTTTGAAGCCATTGCACAGCATTATACATGACCAACAGAATGCAACCACTTGCACTACAGATTATTAAATATATTTTTTAGAAATAGTAATGGGAAACATTAATTTTATCACGATAAGAGATTAAACTTTGGATAGTAATGAATTATACATTTGATAACATAGTTTTTACATTTTGATCACTTTTTTTTAAGCTATAATAAAACAAACTATAACAGCGTGTACAAGTTTGTGCATGTACACACAGCTTTATACTTATACAGGTTTAAAGAAATTCATCAAATCTTTTAATAAAACATATTTTTATATTTTAATTAATTATTTTTAATTGAATTTAAATTGTTCATTTTGTAAATTACTTCATAATGTTTAATAAATTTTTTTAGATGATTTATTAAGTGTCCTTAACCAATTTGTTCAACGGCCTCATGTAAAACAGTTATCGGAAGAAAATGGATTAGAAGGTACAGTTTGAGTATTTTTTATGAAAAATATTAAATATTTATGCTATTGGAAAATTAAAATTATAATTTATAAATTTTTGTAATGTTTAATTACTTACTTTTACTGTATTTACTATTAATTTTATGTTTGTGCTGTTAAATAACTGTTTTGGCAACACTTTTTGGTTTTGAATTGTGAAAATATTTTCCACAGAAATCTTTTAAAACTACACAATTTAATTAAAACTGTAAAAGAGAATGCTGCTATTTAATGCAAAATTTTAAAGATTATATTATAGAAATAGAATATATATTTAGGGAGGATTACTACTGTCGTCTGTCTTTTTGCCTGTCCTTCCCTAATTTCAAGAATGGTGTTAGATCAGTGGTTCTTAACCTTTTAGTGATGAGGGACCATTTATCAAAATTTTTCTCTTGCCATGGACCACGAGCTGTTTGGTAGTAATATAAGTTCTTATAAGATTGTTCTATAAATTAAACACATATAAAATTATTCGGAACCAAGAGTATTATATTATTTGCGAAAATGTTACATTAATTATATTATTTTAGTGCGATTTTTGTAACTGCATAGTGTTTACCAACTGCTGGATTCTTGGTTTAGTGCTACTCAAAGCCAAACGCATGTCTGCACTGGCATCCAACCGATTTCGATGTTTATTTTTAATACAGTAGAAACATACAATACACCTTATCGCTGAGAACAAACAATTTATTACCTAAAACTAACGTTTTCGGCCCAATTTATGGGCCATCTTCAGGTTACAGCTGTTCGATTCCGATACAAAATCGAACACATTCAAAATTAAACCAAAATAGAACATACGTTTAAATTAAACCAATAGAACAAGCATAGTACAAAATAATAAATAACAAAAATTAAAATAACACGAAAAATGAAAATGAAATTAAAATACAAATAAAATACTGTGACTGGCCGTCAATCTTAAGGAACCATTCGTTTTGCATTAACCCAGAAGCCTACTGAGTGACGGCAGACTCATTATCACGTGTGTTACGTCTTACTATGTATTTCCAGGATGACGGTAACACTGTCGCATCCTTATAATTTAAACATCTGCCAGCCAAACTCGCTCTGTAGATTTCACATTTCTCAGTTATGGACGACAGCGTTGGCGAGTGTACTTTTACAAGAATTTTGGCATTTTCCCATTCTACCACTGAACCATCTGCTTGCGCCATTTTGGATAACGCTGTTGTGCACCTGTTTTTTGTGACATCGTACCGATGCTCCTTTATCCTCACTCCAAGGTTTCTATTAGTGACACCTACGTAGTCCCTATCGATTCCCAACTGGTCATTTTTGTAGGGAATTGCATATACTCCCGCCTGTTCTTTAACACCAATTCTTTCTTTGTCATTTCTAATCAACCTATACACTGTGGGGGCCCTTTTGCATATTAAACTGGCGTTTTTGTGCCTCGCTATTTGCTTCATAATCGGGAAGAGACATTTATTATATGTAAACTTTGTGAAGTTACCCCCAGACTCCGGTTTCTTCTTAGAACTGCTCCTAGGCTTTATGTACGCCGCTATTAAACGTTCTATAGTTCTTGTTCCAAACCCTAACTCCTTTGCTATCTCTTTGATTCTACCCAGCTCATTCATCGTGTCCATTATATTTGAGCAATATAAAAACGCTCTTCTGATTAGGGCCCTAAATGCGGATAATTTATAAACCGTTGGGTCATTGGAACTCGCCGGAATATACATCGGATCATGTGTGGGCTTGATGTACACCTTCGTGCATAAAGCTCCATTCTTAAATTCAATGGCAACGTCCAAGAAGTGTAGCTCTTTGTTACTAACTTGCTCAAGGTTAAGTTTCAAGCCATGTTGGTTAGAGTTCACTTGGTCTAGGAATCGCTGTATCATTGTGTCATTCTTCCAAATAATTAGAACATCGTCTATATATCTTTTGTACATGATTATGTGTTCATTATAGTTGAAAACTGTCATGCGTTCAATCCTTCTCACTACCAATTCACAGAGCAGGCCAGACATCGGGCTGCCCATTGGGACCCCTCTTAACTGCTTATAAACTTTACCTTGGAAACTGAAAAATGACTGAAAGCATATTAGATCTACCATTATCTCTAAATCTTTTTTGTGCTTGTATGCTTTTGGGTGCAACCCACATAACAGGTTCACTAACTCATCAAAACATGAGGTAAGATTTATTGATGGAAACATACTCTCGTAATCCATAACAGTCCCAATCTCATTGTCCATTAACGACATATCATGTAGGTTATTAACCAAACTAAACGGGTCCTTTACGACAAATTGGTAGTCTTCAATAAGTGGTGTTAAATGCCTATGCATACGTTTTTCCAAAATGTAGGTTGGTCCTTTACATTTCTCTACAACCGGTCTGATTTCTTTACTGTTTTTATGTATTTTTGCAAATCCAAACAACCTAGGTACCCCTGGGCAGGTAATGTGGGCCCCTTTTAGGAAAGGGAATAACGATGCTATGGGCGATTTTTCCAATTTTTTTAGTTTTCTGTCAATTCTTTCAACAATACCTCTGTCCACCTCTTCACATTCCGTTTTTCTTATATAGTCATCTAGGGCTTCATTATACCTTTGTTTCTTCATTAAGACCAAATGCTTACTCTTATCCGCCCTAGTGACCACTATATCGTTATCATTCAACCATCTTCTAGCCTGGTTAATGCACAATTCTTTATCTTGCCTCCTGGAGCATTTTTCAGTTTTGAATGCCGTCTTCCATCTGTAATAGTCCTTATCCACTTCACACATTCCTGTAATTCCTCTTTCTATTTCGGCTACTACGCCTCTCCAGTTCCTACTGCTGTCCGGAACATAATTCGGACCTTTTTCCAGAACACGTTTAACACACTGCGGGAGTTGCATCTGATCCCATAATATATACGGGGTTGGCTTCAAAATGCTCTTAACTTTGGACGGTTGCTTTTTCGAAATCCATAACAGTTTTTTCTTGTACTTCTTCTTTAAACTAATGCTTATCTGGTCCGTTAACCCAACTACTCTTGAATTGATACTCGCTAATGTATCCGGGTTCTTTCGAAACAAATTCTCTTCCAGTTCCACTATTTCTTTAATGGTTCTGTACTTTATATTCTTTACACGTTTAATTGAATTATTTAAGCATAGCATTCTTACTCTTTCCCGTATCAACATACATTCATCAGGCAACTAACTTAATTCTAAAAATGGACATTGGATAAATTCTTCTTGCCCGACATTCTTTCAAGAATTGTAATCTGGAGTCAATCTTTACGATTTTCACAGCCAGTTTTCTATATTTCCTATGTGGATCGGCCAGTGACGCCATAATTAATCTTCTGCTCAGACTCAGCTTCTTAATGAATACAGTAGAAACATACAATACACCTTATCGCTGAGAACAAACAATTTATTACCTAAAACTAATGTTTTCGGCCCAATTTAATTTTGAATGTGTTCGATTTTGTATCGGAATCGAACAGCTGTAACCTGAAGATGGCCCATAAATTGGGCCAAAAACATTAGTTTTAGGTAATAAATTGTTTGTTCTCAGCGATAAGGTGTATTGTATGTTTCTACTGTATTCATTAAGAAGCTGAGTCTGAGCAGAAGGTTTATTTTTAATTATCAAAAGCACTGAGAATCCTTGCTCACATAAATATGTGGTTGACAATAAAATTAGGTACTGTAAAGCAATTTCTTGAATTTTAGGGATAGCAATAGCTTTTTGGCTCCAAAAATATTCAAGATTAATTCCTGTCTCAAATATATCCT
The DNA here is from genome assembly GCF_030686945.1 of Centruroides vittatus. Taxonomy (NCBI): domain Eukaryota; kingdom Metazoa; phylum Arthropoda; class Arachnida; order Scorpiones; family Buthidae; genus Centruroides; species Centruroides vittatus. The sequence continues at coordinate 1,672,859 of NW_027122171.1, forward strand.
TGCAGTTACTATCGTGTTGCATTTCAATTAACTCTTTTTGTATTTCATCTGGCACCTCAGAAATGTTAACTATGAAAGGATTGCGGATCAGTTTCCGAATACCTTTGTCTTTGCAGTCAGGAAAATAGCGATTGAATTTATTTTTCAAGTTTTGCAAATAGAATGTAATGTTCTTTTGTATTTGTCCTTTAATCTCCCACACTGTCTGTCAATAATTGGGTTCAATGTATCAAATGCAAAAAAATTCTCTCTCGACTTTGTTGATCCATAGGTTGATTTTAGTGATAAATGCACTGATTTTATCTTCAAATACAAATATATTGCTAGTGCCTTCCAATTTCATATTATCTTACCCTTGCAGTTGAAGGTTCAATTTATTTAGTTGTGCAAAAAATCCACTAAATAAGAAAAATGTATTTGAAATTTGAACGACAGAACTTGTCGTCATTTATTTAATAATTTTAGGATGACTTTATGGACCACTTCGGCTGCTTTCAGGGACCACTAGTGGTGCACGGACCACCGGTTAAGAACCACGGTGTTAGATAGATGAAAGCCGAGACCAGATATGGAAAGATTAGGGGCAGGAGGCCCTGATTAACTATATAAAAATTTCTAATGCAAACCAGAAGTCACGTAATTTTAATTCAAAAACTTTTTCCTGAAAAGTGTTAGATAGATGACCAGCATGACTCTTGTCATCAGGAAAAGTATGATGTACAGGGGCAAGACACTAATAATTTGATATAGAGAACATATATTTAAAATTAAATAAATTAAGATGATAATTAAAAAATTGCAGCTTGGATTGTGATGATGTCAAAATAAATAATTGCTTGCTTTCTGTTAAATTTTTCTTAAGTTATATTAACAAACATAATTCAGATTATTATTTAGATTAGGGTGGTCCAACTTTTTTCAGTTTCGGGCGAAATCGAATTTTTGACCATAAGTCACAGGCTAGAGAAATAGTTTATGAATATATGGAAAATTCTTTTGAACTCTTAATTAAATAACAAACTGTAGCTAGATAACATTTTAATGGGAGCACTGAGCAGTATGTTGGTGTATTAAAGATTTACCTTATTGATTTAATATAATGAAATTGTTCTTATTTGATTTATTACTAAATAAGTATTATGTCTGATGATAATTTTCAATGATATTTTATTTTCATAACTTTCTATTCTAAAAATGATACTATGTGCTTATAGAATGGATGAAGTGATTCAGTTCTTTATAATTGCATTTTCATAAGAAAATCATAATGATAAACAATGAAACAAATCTATGTTTAACATAGTATAAAGTATTATTATTTAATTATAAAATTAACATTAAGAATTAAGAAATAAAATCTTCAGTTCATTTTTTGCTATAATTATTTGTTTTTTTCTTTTTAATATTTAACTATATATATATATAATTATATATACATAAATATGCATTGTAAGCAAAGTCCAAATTCTGTAGTCACTTAGAAATCTGAATTGCCAGATTAGATCATGCTATATTACTGCTACTATTAATAATTAAATACAAAGTAAGTTGGGCCTAGAGGTAGGTGTTAGGCATCATCTCTTATTAAATTTAATAATTATAATTAAATTAATATTTATTAATTAATTTAGAAGGCTCTAGAAGAAAAGAATCTGCTTGGAATGGGACTCAATCCTGCAACTGCCTCTTACTATGTGAATGTGTTGCCAGTTATGTGACCCAACCTTCCGCCTGACCTTGTATTTAATTATTAATAGTAGTAGTAATACAATCTGATGTAATCTGGCAATCGTATGGTTCTAATACATAACTATCGGGCTTATGGAGGTTTATACTGTATTTGTAAAAAACATTATTTATTAATTTAATTATCTATAAATTAAAAAATTAACTACAGGTTAGTAAATTGTTTTGTATTTAATATTTAACAGAGATATTTTCTTTTAATTTAATTTTTAATGTTTAAACTAAATTTATTTTTAACTTTTAGTTAGGTTATTTCATCAGGTATTCATCAGTTTTCGAAAATTTTGTATGGAATCAGAAACGCTACCTGTAGATTTACATGTAATTTTCAGTGATATTTTACAAGGAGCAGGTAAATTATACTGTAATTTAAATATTTATAAACTTTTAAAATATTTATTAATTTTTATATCATTTTATATAAAAAGTAATAAATATTTAGGTATAATATTATTGTAGTATGATATTTATTTATTTATTTATTATTTATCATGTGAATGGTGCATGCTGAATAAAGAGTCACTGCACAGATATCAGAAAAGGAGTATAGATCATTTGAAAAAAATAGCATTTTCAATCATGTGAACAAACTATAAAATTTACAAAACACTTATTTTTATTCCAAAATATGTAGTAAAAATCATAAAATTAAAATGTTTAAAAATCAGACAATCTTAATTTGATCCACTTAAACTCAAATCAAATTTATATTGAGGTTTTGACATTATAGCATTTAAGAAAAAACACATGTATGTGCAGAGGCAAAGGGAAATTTATCAAATATGTTGACAAATTTCAATATCTTTCTGTATTGCTGTTTATTTTATGTAATAGAAAGTTTTTAAAATTTTGGTAAAGGTTAAAAATATTTGTTAACATTACAATAACTACCAAATATTTTGTAAATTTTTCAATTATTCTGGTAATTAACAAATAATGACAATTAGCAATAATATTCTAAAAAGTAATTAATTATATTTTTGAAACATTATAGAACTATGCATTAAAATTTTTTGAATGATATTTTATTTGTTATTCTGATTTTAAAAAGTTAATAACTATGAAAATTTGGGTTAATGTTACCTTAGGTTCCGAGATGGCGGCGGTGGGAATTTTTCCCTATCTTGGCGACTGCGGCGGGGAAAAATTTTTTCCCTAGAGTCGTGACGTCGACGCCGTTGAGAATTTTTCCCCGTTCGGTTTCAACCCTGAGATCAACGTTGCCGAGTATCCTGTAACCTCGAAACGGCGACGGTCGTGTGTAAATTTGCGACGGTAGAGGGAGCCTTTTTGTGACGTTGTGTGAGAGTAATATCGGCGGGAAGTTCGTAGTTGTGTTACGAACGAATATGCAAATGCTCAATCTGTGACGTGATTTCTGTTCATTTCAATGCAATTTTATGCAAATCGACTAGTTTCCAGTTGGAATCGTTTACTGCAGTGTTGCGACGAATTGCGTATTGGAATATTTGCTGTTTATTTTTCTGGTTACGATATTTCATTTTTTTTCCTCACCACCTCCCCGCGTTTAGTTTATTGCCAATTATTCGATAATGAGTAGTTTTGCCGATTTGAGTTTCAACGACGAATTTCGGTCGAGTTGCACCACACGTGATTTCTACAAGTTAATGGAAGACGACTTTTTGGAGCTAGGTTTGCCTCCCCGTGTCGATAACACATTGAGATTTCCGAAATTTCCTGTAAAATTAGGCATACAGCCGACCGAGTCCGTTTGCATTCTGTGCGATTCTAAATGCAAATTATGTCATCGGAGTAATAGAGAAAGCTGTTTCTTGCAATGTAGTAAGTGCGGAACGAAGACTTCTGCCTTTGAAGGAACATTTAAAAGTAAATTTGGCCACATTTCTTGGGGTTGCATTCTGTTGTTTATATTGCCAAATAGTAATAAATCGAACAGAGGGAAACGCCAATCGACCAATAAAAGAGCAGCCGAATCGAAAAGAACGGGGAAGAAAAGAGCCGCACCAAGAGAAAAGGAAAGTATCCAAGCTGGCAAAACCAAAAATAGAATGGATCGGAAAGGAAAAAAAAAGTAGGAAGAAGTAGGCAACCACCATCGAAAAGTGAGTAAAAATATCTTTTTTTTTTTTTTTTTTTGTTAATGTCTGCGGAGTCTGCAGAGAAATTCAAGATGGCGGCCGGAAACGCGGCCATCTTGAATCGAGGGAAAAATTTTTTCCCCGCCGCAGTATCCAACGTAGGGAAAAATTTCCCCCGTCGCTATCTCGGAACCTAGGGTAACATTAACCAAAATTTGTTGTTTGTAATCATATAATATACATATTATGTGATCATATTTATTTAAAAAACAATAATATATAAAACCCTGTGAAACTTTATAATGGCTGTATAAGTTTTTGATATATTTGATTATTAAATGATTGAATTTATCAGAAATTGAATCATAAATCTTATTGATTTTAATTAAAAAGTTAAAACAAGTTTAGACTTTTTCATTTTGTGGACAATAAAAAATATAAAAGTATTCCTTGATTTTTACTAATGCATGGTATGTAAATTACTGCATTTTATTTATTAAAATTTTTACAGTTTTCACCATTTTATATTTTTTAAAATACATTTTGGAGTGTTTTGGTTTTTCATCAGTTATTTTTGTTATATAAAAATTAATTTAAAATATTTATAAATTAACAAACAATTTGTAAAGATTATAAATTCACTCAAAAGTTATTTTCATTGTTAATTCATATACTTTCAGTTACCGAGTGCTGCTATTTTATAAAAATTAAGTAACTTTCATTTTCTTAAATTCTACTAAACAATATATATTTCATAGACTAGTATAAAATATTCACTTAGGGATAAAGGGGAGAAAAAGCAAATTTACCATTGATATTTCTTTTTCTAGTATGTTATAAAATTTTAAATGAAATACAGTAAGACCCCGCTTAATGCAGGGGATGCGATGCGTTCCTAGACAACAAAGCGCTAAACAAAACAACATTAAACGAGGTAATTTAAAATAGAGTAAATAGGGATAGGTGAACACGCAACCAAAAATAAAACAAATTTTACTTTAATTTTAAGTTATTTTTATATTAATTTGTATAATAATACATGTTAAATAACACATAAACATATGCACACATAAATGTAAAGTTCATTTTTTGTGACGAAGGTCCTGACTTTTTCGAAATTTTTTTTTTTTTTTTTGAAATAAAGTTGTGAAGTTTCATTTGTCACTTTTTTCTTTCCTTAAGCAAATGTTGGTAGCAGAAGATCACATCCAAAACGCTTCGTTTTGCTTTTGCACTCCTTTCAAAATCTGGATCATTCACTACAATTTGATGAATGATTTCAGTTATTGTTACCAAACTTTTACTAAAGAAATCTGTAGAGAAATTTTTTGGGTTCTTTGTTTTCAGAATCTCTAATTTCCAGTTCTACATGAATTCCTTGTTCTGCCAGTTCTTGAAGGTCGTCGTTGGTAAGACTCTCACCAGAAACCTGCAGTAACTCCTCAATATCCTGCTCATCTACATCTCCTAGTCCTGCTGTATCACTGTATCATTGAATGAAGAGCTCACCGCTGTATCATTAGGTTGACTTTGGTCAACCTAATTATACAGTGATAGGCTCTTCTCATTGAGAATTCTTGGATACCTTCAGCCATTACTTCTTCCACACTTCGTTCGTGCATTTATCAGTTAATTCTTGGCAAGTGAAGCTGATAGTGCCTATTGCATCCATGAAGATATATTTTTTCCAAAATTGCACCAAACAAACATATATTTAAAGAAAGTACACCTTTTTGCCACCTTTTTCTGATTGGCTTGTGTTCGTAAATAATTGTATTATATACAAATCAATGAAATGCCACACTAATTTAAATTAGCGTAAATTTTGAGCTTTTTTTAAGGCTTCGAGCAGACCACGTTATATTGAATCAGCGTTAAGCGGGGTCTTACTGTACTAATAAATTTCCATTTTTTTTCTATTCTTATGTGAACACTTTATGTACTCAGATTTTTAAAATCTGAGTACCTAAAATGTTTAACATAAATAGAATATTGTTATGAATAGAACATTAAAATATTGTTATAAGAATTTAGAAAGGTGAAATTAATATACAGTAGGCTCTCATTAATTTGAACTCTGAGGGACTGCCTTAAACAGTTTGAATTAAAAGGAGAACATTTCTGGATGGTATAGAACAAAAAACAAAAATGATTTTAACAATACATTAACACCACATGGCAAGCAGAATAATGTTTAATCAATGAGTAATACAAAACAAAGGCTCTGTGTTGCCCAAGAGAGGCCACAATGAGCAAGCACCACAGGGTAACTATAAACTGCCACGTGCCAACTGATTTGAAATGTTTTAAAATTTTAATTAATTTATTTTTAAATTTAATTTTTAAAATTAATTTGTTAATTTAAAATTTGACCTTTAAATTTCAAAAAAGATAAGATGATGTTAATCTAGTAGCACATGCTTTTGATTCAAATAAACAGGAGGTAGTACAATCAAGTTTGAATTAATGAGAGAATTACCGAGGAACAGATGAAGACTAGTATCCAGTTCAAATTAAGAGGAAATTTGAATTGTATAAGTTAATTGTATTAATAGTATTCAATAATTTAGAGTTTGTGAATTGTAAAAATTAGCATTTTGTAACAACATGAAATTCTGCAAATTATAAAAATTTTAGCAAAGAAAAAGATGGTGATTTTAAGTTATGCATTAGTAATAATAATGAAATAGTTTTTCAAAATTTATCCACAAAGAACATGACTGATAAAGAAAATGTTTCAGTTAATACAAAATTATAATAAATTGGTAAGTACAATCATTAAAATATTTCATATAAACAACACAGAAACTGGATAATAATAATAATATTAAAGAAACAAAAAAACCAAAAACTCCAGCAAAAACAAAAAATATTTAATGATAAACATTTTCAATAACTTTAGCTATCATCATCAGCTTAAATATATTCAAAAAAGAATGCAATCTTCCTTTTTAATTATGACATTCAATTCATCTGTGTTCTTTTTCTTTAATATTAAAATACTTCTGCTTTTACATTTTACTGTTGATTTTTGATTTTTCCAATCAAGAAAGTTTTGATGTTTTTTTTAAAATCAGGTTATAAATAATAAATCTGTTATAAATGTTTTTTGTTACTAAAATATAAATAATTTATATAATTTTTTCATACCCAGTATTTAAATAGTTGTCATAAATTATGATGGTATAATGAATGAAATCATTTTTAAAATATCTGAGAATTTAATAATATATATTGTATTTGCAATTGAATGCAAATAACCTGCACTCTAGTGTCATTTTAGAAAACAATTATAGCATTGGAGTCATCAAATTATTGCCATTATATGACTGCATTTATTCAGACAAGAAATGTAAGAAGAGAGGGAAAACCAAAAGGACCAAGTCACATGCCTACAGGAGTTCTCTCTCTGTTTTCTCTCTAGTTGCATTTATGCAAAAGTTGAAAGGAAAATTCTTGTGTATTTTATAGCAAAATAAATTTAATGAAAAATAAATGAAACTACTCTATTAACATTGTCTTTCTTTTATTTATGGACTCTCTATGTTTTTTTGATTTTCCTGGCCATTTTATACATATTTGACAAATTGCTGGCCGGCCCATTATTGCCATTCTATTGATGATGTTGCATGGAAGCAAGGCTGCTGAAATGTTGCATGTGGGCCAACTCAGCAGAGGAGAAAAATATGCAAGAAAGTTCAACAGGTTGAACTTTTGAGAATGAGGGAAACTCGTGCATTTCTTGCATGTAATGCATGAGAATTCTTTCTTCCTCTTCTGCATAAACAGCATTGCAAGTGCAGATTTTAATTCCAAAAGCTTTCTTTTGCCAGTTTTTCCCTCTTCTCATGTTTGCATAAATGCAGTCTGTGTATCTGTCTTGTTTCCATTTGCCATTCTCATTGATTTGACATGGATTTTAGAAGAATGAAAAAAAATTAATGAAATAAGCAATTGTTACTGTAGTGTACCTCAATACAAACAAACTATGAGTATTTTGCATTCACTTCCAAAAGGTCTAATCTTATGGAAACAATGTTCAATGTTTTACAATTTGGAAAAACATTCAAAAACACTTGTTTGCACTTTGCATTGTCTTACAACTTATTATGTATTGCCAGGTAAAATATACAGGGTCTTTACAAAATAACTTCGAGATTTCATATACAGTTTGATAAATGATACATTAGAAATTTCACTTAAATTACAAGATGAAATGAAAGGACGTACTTTCAAGTTTTTTTGCATTTAGTATATTTTGATATGTGCTCTCTTCATGGCTCTACAAGTGTCCAATCAATATTCTGTCACTTCTCCACATCCACACTAGCAAGTCAGGTGTGATAGTCACAATGGTATTGTTATAGTAATCTGCAACTCCAAACTGCATCACACTAATTTCTTTTGTGGCTTCAAGTGCAGGAAACTTGGATTTGTTTCATGTTATCTTCTGACATGCATGACCTTCCAGTGGTTTCCCTTTTAAAATGTTGCAACCACTGATAAATAGTCGTATCTGAAGGTACTTTACTGCCATACTAAAGGTAAAAATTTCATTGAACGGTAATTACAGATTTAATTTCAGAGCCAAATCACACACTACCCTTTCTGCTGTAGGGCCATCATAGTGTTATTTTTACTCAATGTGATATACATCAAAAAACTTTTTTGAGTTTTCAATAACACTGGAACAAATATATTTCTAATATGTCACTTATGAAGATTAGTATAAACTTTCAAAATTGTGAAGTTATTTTGTGAAGACACTGTATTGTATCATTATTAATTATCCTGAAATGATATTTATTCAATACTATACTTTTTAAAATAAAATATTATTTTTTAAATACTACTTTATAATAGGTTTTTTTGATATAATTTCTTGTCATAAAATATAAACTTTCCAAACCTTTAACAGAACCAGAATTGGTTTTGTTCATCATAAATCGAAAAATTGTTCAATCCTGATGAAGGCCAATTAATTTGACCGAAAAGGTTTGATATTTTAATAAAGAGACTGCATGTTAAAGGTTTGGAAAGTTTAGTTAGTTATCGTAAGTGCAGTTTGAGAAGAGTCATAAAATATATAGCTTTGTGTCAACATATCTATTTGTCAGTGTTTATCAGTGCAGCTGAGAACTTTCCCAGCTCTAAAGATTGTCAATATGACTGGCAAAATTTCATCAAGTGTGGGAGCCAATGTTCCCTCTAATTTTTTTTGTATATGAGCAGAACATATACTTCTCTGAGCAAAAAAAATTTTTGCTGTGCAGATTCTGAGCAAAAAATTTTTCTGAGCATATATATATACATATGCTCAGAATAATAAGATTATATATATATATAATCTTATTTTTTTCTATAAAAATTAAAATAATTAATCATAAAGTAGAGATTAAAATTTATTTTAAAACATACTTCCATACAAAATATTATCTTTTGTCAATGATTTAATGTATTTAATCGAAATATACGTAGCAACAATCATGTTGCAGACAGAGTGAGAAATCAGTAAACAACAACTCAAATCAGTCTGCAAACTCGCCTGTGCGGCATATAAATTCTCGTGCATGGCAACAATTTGAGCAGTGCACGGCCATGCAGCCGCACAGCTTAGAGGGAACATTGGTGGGAGCTGTAAATAGTTTGGTATCAGCAAGCATGTTTCTAGCACAGACCAAAGGAAATGACATAATGTGCCATCTTTAATAAAATGACAATGTTATACTTGTCAGTTCTCCAGATACATTTTGTTACTTATGTGGTGAATTCATGCAGTTAAATGATGACAATCAATTTCAAAACTATTGAAAACGATTTATGGTTTGTATTTCTCGTGTCCTTTGTAAACAGAAAGATACAACATTTCACTAAAGAAAGCATAAGTTCAAAGAGACTTCCTCTGTAACATTATCTACTAATTTGATCATTTGAATGCTAAAACATAATAAACTTTTGAGTTTGTAAACATACATTAGGTATTATTATTTGAAAAATTTCTTGCTGCATTTACTTTTATTTATACATTGCTTCTCATGTTATAATTATGTGGTGGAATTTACGATAACTTGAAAACTGTGTGTGTTGTGAAAAAACAAATGAAATTTTTGGAATCAGCATGTTTAAATTAGGCAATTAGTGTAAATTACAATGTCTCCTTGATAATTAGTACAATTTACAATTATTCACAATCTCAAAGAATTAACCTTAATAGGGAAAAAACCTAGCATAAGAAAAACTCTTAATTGGCACCAAATCAGCCATTCATTTATAATTCCACGGGCAGAAGTGTAATCTAGCTTGTATCAGTTTGACAATGGTCTTTTATACATTGTTGAACATGTTTACCAAAAAATAAACTGTTCCTTAACTTGTATTTCTACTAATAATATCTGGCTACAAAACTATAGTAATTCCATTCATCATTCAAATGTCATTATGAAATTATGCAAATGAAAGTTCTAGGTGGAAAGAGTTGAGATAACAATTAAGGTTTTACATAATTCAATCTCTGAAAACCAAAATATTGAAAAATAAATAATGTAAATAATTAAATATAACTATAAATAAAATTATCTCTTGCTATCTCACAACATACAAAATAAAATGGTTTGCATCAAGTACAGCTTTTTCTTCAGTAAAATATTTTCTTTCTTGGAATAAGCTAATATATCACTTAAATGTCCTTTTTTAAAGACGCATCTAATAGTTATTTATTATCACTCAAGTTTTATATATTTATAATGTAATAGATGCAATAATACACTAGTTTTAGCTGTTGTATTGCAAAGATTGAACATCCTTTCACTCATGAATAGGGAGATTTATTTTAAGTCTTCAGTAATATAAAAGCATACATTTTAATTTAAAAAGTTCATATTTATAGTTATAAAAATTATATTGAATTTATTTTCTCCTTGTTTTATGTTATATTTTTTTTAATCTACGTAATTTCTATAGAGGAATGACTAAAATTTGATTTATACCAGGTCATGTCGATGATTTATTTCCCTTTTTCTTGCAACATGCCAGACAAGTGTTTCCTCATTTGGAATGTATGGAAGAATTAAAGAAAATTAGTGATCTCCGTTTACCTGCAAACTGGTAATTACATAAATACATATAAATTTAATAATGTAATGTAATAATGTAAAATTTAATAATAAGTATATTGCAGAACATTATATAATTTATTGTTAGGTATCCTGAGGCAAGAGCAATAAATAGAAAAATAATATTTCATGCTGGACCAACTAATAGTGGAAAAACTTATCATGCTTTAGAAAGGTTCTCAATGGCAAAATCAGGTGTATATTGTGGTCCATTGAAATTATTAGCAGTTGAAGTTTTTCATAAAACAAATGAAAGGGTTAGTGAATTTTGTTATCTCTGTAGAATGTTATTTTTAACTTTTAATGTAAGATAGATGGAAAGTGCTTTTAATGTAAGTCTGGTAAATACAGTAGAATCCACTTATTGTAATTACTTTGAGACTTACCTATACTAATAACAATAACTAACTGATGACATTAAGCAAGGTAAGAAACTAAGTTTTTAATTAAAGAAAATTCTGATTTTATTGTTTCTGATATTAAAAAGACATGTTAAAGCAATTAATTGTATAATTTTGAAAATTTTTAATTTAATATACAATATAAATATAAATATCTTACGAAACCCGATACATTACAATAACACTACTTCAACTGTCGTATAACATCGAACTATAAATTGACAATAATAATTATAAATTAGTAATAAATTTGACTCTAAAAGGAGGCATTTTATATATATATAAAATGCCTCCTTCTAGGAGTAGTGTTAAAGTAGTGTTGTTATAATTAATATGCAATTCATTCAATATTGCATGCTTACTACTGTTTAAAAACTGCTAGCATGTAGGTGTAATTGAAGTAAGAAATGATAGTTTAAACTACAGGTATACCTCGACTTACGTCGGTAATTGGTTCCAGGAGACGCGACGTAAGTCGAAAAACAACGTAAGTCGAATTTACTTGTGTAGTTACGACGTAAGTCGTAGTAGACTCGACTTACGTCGTAACTAAACGCAATAATGGAGGAAACGCCAATAATGAGCACTTAAAGACCGCTAAATAAGATGACAACACAGAAACTCGGATGTTTTCATGGTTTGTTCCCTAGGATTTATGATGATTATATTAACATTTACTGTAAATGTACATATTTTAATATGATTTTATGTGCTTTCAACGCTTTTCTAGTGATATTATGACTTCAGTGTTTGTGGCGGACGGATTTAAAGTCGAATAAAATGACAAACTTGATTTTTATTTTTCCATATACTTTTTTGACAAACGATGTAAAATCAGGAACGACGTAACTCGAGAGGGACGTAAGTCGAGGTATATCTGTATTGTACTTTGAATAAATAAGGATTAAAACAATTAATATTTAATGTGTAAAGCACTGGTTAACAATTGTGCATTATTAATCTCAACAAGAGGCTGATACTACAAAAAGAGAACTTAAAAATGTCTAATTACCCGAAAAAATAACAACAACCAAACTTTGATCATAATAAGCCTAATTCATAAGTTTATTTTAACTTGTTTTGGGACCTGCTAATGTTGATAACATTAAAGGACTGATAACAATATTGTAATTACAATAAGCAGAGTGTACTGTTTATATACAGTAATAAGTGGCATCTACTGGGAATCACATAAACTACTAAATTCTGCCATTTCTACTTTAGGCTGACAAATATTTACTAAGTTCTGAACATTTTAATGTAACAATAATATTAAATACAAATTACATCATATTTATATTTCCTTACTTCTTAAGAGTTCCTTTTTCTTAATATTCATAATTACTAACATAAGAATTTATTTTAAAAGTTAGACTAAATAGTAATAATACAGTTGATGCACCTTATGACAAACACTAATAAAGCAAATTCTCACGTTAAAGCAAATTTTGCCATTGCCTTCACAAAACACCATTGTCACAATGTTAATTTTCATGCAATAAAGTGAACAGAAATTTTACCAGAATTCATTAAACCAAACTGTAAATTACCTTCACAACCCAAAAAATAACCCAATTTCTAATAATAATTTTATTATTCACGTAGAAAAATGTAAAAAGCAAAGTGGTACTGTAATAAATGTTCTATTTTGACTAGAATGTTTTTTTCTAGTAAGCAAAGGCAGGTTTGACCCCTGATTGTAATGCAATTCAAACATCTGGCTTTAGTGAACTATTTTACAGTACTCAGAAAGTAGAGGTTAAAGTTTAATGATGCCCATCTCTTGAAATGGATGTAATTCCATGCAAACACATGCTAGTTTGCATATTGGGGTTGCATACAATAATGCCATGTTTGGCTCCTTTTACTTTCCCAGATGTTATGTATACATAACAAGGGTAAGTATTGGAATTGCATCAAATTTGACACTCCAAGATTTTTGCAAATCTTTGTTTTGAGACCTCTCGAATCCAAAAAAGTCAAAAAGATGGCAAAAAAATTCCATTGGTATGTGTTGGTGTGTATTTTGCTTAATATCTCAGGATGGGGTAAAGATTAAGTAACAAAATTTGGCATGGTGGTTTGTTTATGAGGGGCATTGATGATATTAAATTTTGGTGGTTAAAAGTCAAGGGGATGGGGAGATAAAGGGGGTTGTGTGTCATATCTTGAGTAGGGTTGGACTTAATGAAGATTTTACTTGCTATTAACATTTATACTTTTTTTTTATAAAACTCATCCTTACCCTCAAAATTAAGCTTTTTGCAATTTCATAGTATTTAAAAATATAAAAAGCTTTTATCATAAAATATCATAACAGATGATGCCACACACAATTTTATTAAGTTATATTGTAATTGTTGAATTTCGTCCTTAGGCAATTTTTACTTAATCAATCAAAGAAGACAGTCTGTTCAAAAATATTTTTGAATCCACCATTTATTTCTTTTACGTGTTCCAGAACAACCTTCGATGACCGGACCTTTCCTTTCAGGCTGCTAGGCTGCCAGGTAAAAATTGTTCCTTTAAAAAACACATTTAAAAACATCCAAATTAAAACAAGAGTAAAAAATTCGGAAACTGGCAGATCTTACAGACATCTTCAGGTTTTAAACCTGTCCAGTAGGAGACTTTCAGACTTTTATATCTACTTTTATATTATATCTCTTATATCTACTTGAAGTTATATTGTAATTAAAATTATAAAAGTCATTTTTTAAATAAGATCTCATAATAGCTAGGAAAGTATGCAACTTGTTGCTGGACTTTTTTAGTATTTTGTCACCAGAAAATTTTTCTTTTTCAAGCAATCTTCAGCAGGAAAAAAAAATCACAGATTTCTTTTAGCTTTGTTTTCTTTAACCACTCTGATACAGTATACTGCTCCACACTTACATGGCAAATATTGTCTTGTCCTCATTTTGTTTGATTTGAAAATCATGTAGATCATTAATTTATTTTTGTAAATAAATTTACAAAAATAAATATTTAAATTAATTAAAAATATTTAAATTTAGAGATTTCAATTGCTTATTAATCCTTAACTCCCTAAATTATACGACTTTGCCTGGATCCCAAATTTGTTAATATGAATTTTTGATAAAGCTGAAATAGTTATTATATTCATCATTTCTCATACTTCCATTTAAAATGTGCATTGTATAGTTCAGAGAGAAGTTTTAGAAGTCATTTAAAATTGTTTACTAACAAATCTTCATGAACTACATCATCATCAGATTTTTGGTAACCTTATCAAATAATGGAGTTAAAATTATTTCAGAAATGTTAAATAAATCTTAAATGACTTATGAAACTTGCTCAAATTGAAAAAAATTAAATTTCATTACATATTTTTAGTTTAACACTACATAATTGATTATCTAGCATCTAGATTTATTCAGCTGGATGCTTTTTCAAAAGCATCCAGCTGAATAAATAGATAATACTCAAAGAATAAACTTTTAATATCACTTCTCCAAAAGAAGAAATTAAGATCCAGACCGAAAAATGAATTATGCTCTTGCATGGGATCTGAATTTTATAATGTCATTTTTTAGTTACTATTGATTATAGATTCAATTCAAATCTCACCTTGGACCTTAAAAAAAAAAAAACTTTTTTTCCTGCATTTTGGTTATTTTCTCTGGAAGGATTATGGTTAATAAAAATATTATAAACTAAAGAAATCACTATATGTTGGAACCTGGTTAACTTGAACTTGGATAACACAAAGTTGTGTTTGTTCAATGTCATTTTCTTTCTCTGATTGTCTATCATTGGGACTTACATGTTAAATCAAAATTTTTAACTCAAATAGGGTTTTGATAAAGTATTTTCATAAACTTTCTAGAATTTTAATTTAAATGTTTATCTATCAAATAAACTAATCAGAAAATGTGGGAACTAAAAATAAATATTGTGTCATGTGACAGTAGAGGAGAGTGGTTGCTTCCAGACAGCATGTGTGATCCAGATACTGTAACTGTCATTTAAATCTGCTTTTTTGTCCTCTTTCTTTTTTTGGTTTTAGTTGATTGCAGATAGACATTTCTGACTAGCTGATGTAATAAATAAATGAATTTATCAAAAATTCATTTATTTATTACATCCCTTTGTAACTTGAAGCTTTTTAACTTGAAGTCTGAAATTTTCTCCAACCATTCAACTTAAACAAGTTCCACTGTATTAGTTTATTTGAAGTTATTTTTAAGATGATATGTTTTATTTAGTATTTAAAGGGATAATCTCTCATATCAGATATATTGCAGGGAACACCTTGTGATTTAATTACTGGAGAGGAGCGTTGTTATGTAAATAAAGAAGATAATCCATCTAGTCATGTATCTTGTACTGTAGAAATGACATCTGTAACTGTACCATGTAATTATATTTTTGTTTTATGTGTAATAATAATTTTTAGTATTTGTAAATAAGTTTACATAATTATTTTGTTTCTTTAGATGAAATTGCTGTCATAGATGAAATTCAGATGATGAGAGATATGGGAAGAGGATGGGCTTGGACAAGAGCATTACTTGGTATTGTAGCTAATGAAATTCATGTTTGTGGAGAAGAAGCAGCTATTGATTTAGTTAAAGAAATTGTGGCAACAGTTGGAGAAGAAGTAGAAGTAAGGATAATAAATAAAGCTATTGAAGTGCTAACTAAATGTTTTTAATTGAAAAATGATTATTCTTTTCATACATCTAGGTAAGAAAATATAAAAGATTGACAAAATTAACAATTGAAGATACAGCATTAAGTAAGAATTAAATATGCAGTTTAAGAATTTTGAATTGTAATTAAAATATAATAAAGTTATTTATAATATTTAAGATAAATTGGACAATGTTAGGCCTGGTGATTGCATTGTATGTTTTAGTAAAAATGATATCTATAATGTGAGCTTACAGATTGAAAAAAGAGGACATGAATGTGCAGTGATATATGGTGGTCTGCCTCCAGGTAGTCATTACTCTTCACATTTGATTTTTCTGTTTTAATAATTTTTTATCATTACTTTAATCTGTTTTCTTGTCATTTCAGGTACAAAACTTGCACAGTCTAAAAAATTCAATGATCCCAATGACAGTTGTAAAATTTTAGTAGCAACAGATGCCATTGGAATGGGACTTAACTTGTAAGTACCTCTGTATTTATTTAATTTTTTAATGAAATTATCAAAATATGCACAGCTTTCTAATATGCATTTGCTGTGGTGTGCATGTTATCAATGGTATGTGGTGGAGGTGGTCCCTGATGCACCTCATGTCGGACAAGGTCTCACAAGTGTTTGATGGGAAAGAGATCCGGCAAGGCTGCTATCCAGGGAAGAATGTGAATTCCTTTGAGGCATGTGATAGTTTGCCATACAATGTATGGTCGGGCATTGTCTTGTCGGAACACTATGTCAGATGTGGCCTGCACCAGCGGCCGAACCACTGGTCCCACAATTCATGTGATGTACTGTCGAGAGTACTGGAAATGTGCATCAGGGCTGTCCACTGACAGAACATGATTCTGGCAAGTAGCATTTCCCTCGGGTACTGCCAACACCCATCCATGGCTGTCATTCCTCCACAGACAGAAGTAGGATTCATCTGTAAAAAGTAACCAATGCCATTCAGTGGTTCAGTTGTAATGATGACAGCACCATGCCAGGCCTGTGTCAAGAGGATAATGGCACCCCTGTTGCTGGTTGCTGTGCATGTAGCTAGACTTCATGCAACTTATTGCAAATGGTGGACCAGTTGATGGTGACAGGCAGTTTCATCACATGCTGTGGCAAATGGGTCCCAACAGGTCATTTGGTAAATCTGTTGGTCTGTGCACTCTGTCATGTGCTGTTACGATCCACTCCTTTGGCATGTTCACAGATGTTTCTGTATCCATTGTGTCACACATTGCTGGTTTGTACTCACATCATCCTAACATGCTTTGCACCTATGAGCGGCTCCAGGATAAGGTCTTGTTCCCAGTTGTTAACTGGTGATATTCAGTTAGCTGTCATCTCTGAGGTATTTTCTACACTTCTTTGAAGGTTCTGCTGCCACAAACCATCACTGATAGCATTTTCAGCCAAAGCTGGTTGCTGGTCTTTATAGACAGAGCCAACATGGCGGCTGAGTAGATAAGACGTGATTCACTGTGCTCTCTGTTCTTGGTGTTTTTCTGCAACAGATTACATTGGATTACCTTGTGCCCAGGAGTATAGTCACATTTTACTAGTCACCCTAAACTGTTTGGTATGTCACTCTTTCAAATCCGTTAAGAGAGTTAGCGCTATTTTAAACTTTTATTATTCAGTGGGCTTAGTGGGTGGGAAACTAATCTCTCAGAGGGCGACACCAGGTGGTTTTATGCATGGGTTGGAGGAGTATTAGTTCTGTTATGGGGATGGAGGTGGTTTAGTTATTAAGTGTGCTACGGGCGTTTTTAGTTCATCCCATTAGATATAATGGGGAATTTTCAAACTTTCAATTTTAACCGTTGTAATGGTTTTTTTTTTTAACGATTGCCAACAGTTCTTAACGATTTCTCTTCAACATTTTTGCTAACGGTTTCTCGCAGTGCAACTTTAATTGTTGCACCCGTTTTTTTTGTTTTTTTTTTTAAATTTAGTCTAATTGTATTTATTATTTCCTTTAGTTTTTAGGTGTTTTGTTTTAGTTTTTCAGGCTTTGGTTAAGTTACCAACTGGGCTGGGCCTATGTTTTTAGGGGAGCTTCTAACTGGTTTTCTTTAGTTCTTGCTTTTATTTTATCATGGCGGCTGGTAGCCCCCAGGTTTTATTAATGAGGCCTTTACTGTTCTTAATGATCTTAAAGACTACTTAGCCTCCAACAGCAGTGGGAAGCTGGGTACCAATGTACAGTACATTTTAGTTACATAATTGTTCAATTTCAAAAAATCATTGAACTCTCCTGCTTGAGCTGCTTCTATAGTTTGTCTGAAGTGCTTGATAAAAAGATTGATTCCTTACCTACCAGGAAGGAAATTGATAAGGCCCTTGCCTCTCAGTCTTGTAGGACAGAGAAAAACCATTGACAAGTTTGTCAAGTCAGTACATGGTTCAGGGCAGGCCCTCTCAGTTGTTGGGCACACGGACAGTCAGGGGCATTCTTTTAGCTACAGTGATGCTGTAAGGCATTCAGATGGTCTTCCTAAGGTGGGTTCACCTCCACCCAAGCCATGTTACATGGTTCTGGTCTACAGAGACTCGGGGGTTAATGACTTGGAGGCTAAATGCAATCTACTTACTAACAGCATCAGCCCCCATGCTCTCAAGATTGGAGTGCAGTGGGTAAGGAAAATCCAGAAGGGTGGGGTCGCAGTTGACCTCAGCTGCAGAGGAAACATGGTGGTATTCCAGAATGTGGTCTCAAAGGTCTCTGGCCTACATACATCTATCCCTAGAAAGCGTCTTCCGTTACTGAAAATTAGCTCTGTTCCAAAACAATTTGCAAGTGTAAGCTACCGACATATGGGGGCAATTAGTTAATTGCACGTCAGGAAAAACCTAGGGACCGATCGTATGTGGGTGGTGGCGGCAGAGGCAAAGATGACAAGTGTCTTACAATAACCGTTTATTTTAGTTTCAAAACAAACTTACAAAGTAGGCCTACAATACAAGATGCGATCTAGATCGTCTGCGGCAGAAGGCGCTCCGGATGACGGCGATCGGAGAATGCTGTCGGAGTCGTCGGTAAAGCCCCGGGGCAGTCGGGTAGGAGAGTTCGATGGGGTCGGTGACGGACGTCGGCGAAGGAGTAGGTGGCTGGTTGGAGTACCGTCGTCCACTTCCTGGTAGAAAGCTCCGTCGTCTCCCCTTCTGACCTTGATTCGGGGGTTTTTATACGATTTTCCCTCGAATCTTCCCCTCTTGATTGGTCTTAAGTCCCTTTTTCCTTTTTTCGATTGGTCAGTCTACTGTTTCTAAGCAAGACGAAAACCAAGTTCGGCCGGGGACGGCGCCCGGGCATTGACAGCTACTCACATAATTTACACTGTTTGCCCCCCTCTCGCGGACATCGGGCTAAACCGATCCGCCAAACGTTCTGTGGCTGCCCTCCCCCTTTCGAGACGATCCCCGGGCTCATATGGTCTAGCAGGTGTCCTTGACCATCTGTCTCTCTTCTTTCTCCCCTTTTTTGTTAATTGTTTACATCTCGACTCTTGTATACGAGCACAGCGACATTCCCTTCGTCATTTATTAACGCGTTGTGTTTGTTTTAGAAGAAATGCTTTACAGATGTCCGGTTTATAGCCCGATGCGCGTTCTCGCTCCGATTGACTTTCCAAAATTTTCTGATGTAGCGATCTCGTAAACAATTGAATTCCCGGCGCCATTTTAGGATCTTCACACAAGGGAACATCTGCTGAACGCGGTTTTTGAGCAGATTGGTATGATTGCGGAGGCTTTCACTTTGGAAGAGTTCCAGGGAAAGGCGAGGGTGCGTTTTCCCATTGGGCAACGTAGCACCTTGCATGTCACATGGGTTATTGAGGTATCCCTCGATGTGAGGGCCCTCCTGGTCAAACAAGGGCGCATTAACCTTCAGTGGTCACGTTGTAGTGTAGTGGACTTCGTTCCACTGAACTAGTGTTTCAAGTGTTTAAGATTTGGGAATTTTGCAAAAGACTGTATATCAGATTGTAAGGTTTGCAGCCAATGTGGTGGCAACCATTCGTTCAAGGAATGTGAAAAGAAAGCTGAGTCTCTAAGCTGTGTGAATTGTCTTAGAGAAAGGCAAGACAACCACAGACATAATGCGCTGGATAAAGAATGCCCTGTTTTAAAAAGGATGAAGTCACAGGCAATTTCTAGAATTAACTATGGACTCGAATAACCTTCTTGATACTAGTTGTCAGATTTCCGAAATATGCTTTGTTCAAATAAACTTGAGAAGAGCCATAGCTGCCAACACACAGCTCTGTCAGGAGATGAAAAACTGATGTAGGCCTAATGCAAGAACTTTATTGTGTAAACAACAGGGTGGCCTGCTTTCAGATTAGAGACAGTATTATTCATTATAACAACAGGCAGCCGTGGACTATGGACATTGTGGTGAACCCACACTTAGCCATCATACCACATCCCAGATTCTCCTCATGCAATATGATCTGTATAGAGATCACTCTTCCTAACCTATGGGTTATCATTTTCAATGTTTACTCCTCTAGTGATTCTAGCATTTCTGATGTGCTTCAACCTCTCTCTGAGGCAATGGGACATTTTAGGCATGTGCAATTTTTAATAGTTGGTGATTTCAATGCTCACTCCCCCACATGGGGTGGGGAGCGTAGAGGCATGGGGAGGCCATTGAGGTGTTTGTGATCTGTTGTTATTGAATGATTTGGACTCTCAGCCTACTTTCAACAGCATAAATGAGGTCTCCTGGATCAACCTAAGTTCCGGGGGGCTACATTCCTTCCTAAGGAACTGGGAGGTGGGCAATGTGGACAGCCTCTCTGATCATGAGTATGTGACTTTTGGTCTTTATTACGCCAACTCTTGTTCAGAACAAGACCTAATCATCTCTTGCCCTTTCAACACAAGATCTGCTGACTGGAGTCAGTTCAGGGATCTTTTGCAAGGATGCTGCCTACTCCCTAACCATAATTACTCATGAGTTCAGACAGAGGAATATCTTGAAACCACTATTCAAAGCATATTAGACACATGCAACAAGTCCATTCCCAGGAGGAGAAGTGGAAGGAGGGTTAATCCTTAGTAATGAACTGGCAATCATGTGCAGAACGAACAATCGGTTGCAGAGGGACTTTCAGTGCTGCCACAGTCATGAGAGGAGCTCCATTGTCACTACTTCCAACACCAAAAAGTATACAAGGAAAGGATTAAGAAATCAAAACTTGAGTCATGGCATGCCTTCTGTTCCAGAGCTGGTGGCAATCCCTGGAATTTCATTTATAAACTCAGTGTCAACAAACTGAAAACTACAAATCTTATAAGTAGTGAAGATATTTGTAACACCACAGACAACCTCAAAACTACTGTGTTTTTGAAGCCTTCTGCCCCTCTGACCCTATTGACAATGATACACCAGACCAGGTCTGAATTAGGAATACAGATCATTCTGAAAGGCTTTCGGGAGACGATCCGCTTTTCTCCTACTTGGAAATTTATGATATTATTGCCACCATGTCAAAAGGAAAGCTGCGGGTCCGGATCAGATTAATGCTGACACCATTCGGGAGATCTGGGGTGCCTGGCCAGACTGCAAAATTTTCAATACCTGTCTGCAGAAGGGCATCTTTCCTTGTCTCTGGAAAAATGCACAATTGATTATCATTCCTAAAAAGCACAGAAAGCTGCTCACAGTTAGTAACATGCAAAACATCATTCTTTTGTCATCCTTAGGCAAAGTGTTAGACAAACTTTTATTTAACAGGCTTTATTGGTTCTGGGAGTCTCAGAGACTTTACCATAGCTCCAATATGGATTTAGGAGGCAATGAGGGACCATAGATGCCTTGATGGACCTCAAGACCCACATCAAAGATTACTTTCTGAGCATGCCTATGTGTTTGGACTTAGTCTAGATTTAAAAAATGTGTTTAACTTGACATGGTGGCCGCAGATCCTAAACCAGCTGAGTGAAAATGGATGCCTGGAAAATTTATTCAATTTAGTAAAGGACTACCTTAAGGATAGAATGGCCATGATCAGAATAGGTAAACAGTTTTTCTCCAACCAGCTCTAACAAGGATGCCTGCAGGGCTCTGTTTGTGGCCCACTATTTTGGACAATTTTGTTTGAAATTTTCTTTGTCTTGAGTTTGGTCACCGGTGCAGGGTCTTTGCCTATGCCGATGACACCTTTCTTGTCTTTCCAGCCAATTCTAGGTGCACGATAGAGACTGCTGCCAACGATATTTTGACAAAAGTAGATGAATAGGGTGTCAGTAATAAGTTAATATTCAATGCAATGAGGACTAAAGGCATTGTTTTCACAGCTGCCTACTCATCAACAAATTTGTATTGATGTGTTTTGTGTGTATGCTTCAGAGACTCTTCCATTAAAATAGAGGAACATGTCCTTGGTGTGATCATTGATCACAGGCTAATCTGGAAGAAATACATTATGCACGTAACTAACCATACCAACCTTGTTTTTAATAATCTGCTTTGAGTTGCCAGGAACAGCTGGGGAGTTGATCATGTAGCTGTCAATGCCATCTATGACTGTGTTTTTGCCCACTATTTGTTACGCTTCTGCTTTATGGGGAGAGGCAGCATTCCATTCCCACAATCATTGGTGTCTCAGAACAGCACAATGCCTGGTGCTCCTGCGCCTGACCAAATGTTATTTCACTGTGTCTAACGCTGCTCTTCCTGTGCTTACAGGGAAGCTCCCCATCCTGCAGCAGATCCAGTACTGTACAGGCAGATTTCTTCTTTCCCATGGTAAAAGTGTTACCATCTCAGGCAATGTGTATGTCACAACCCATTATGAAATAAGTAGACCTTTTGCAGACCTCCCTCATTCTGCCCTCAGAAGGGGCCTTGGGGCTCATTACTGTGCTACCATCATCAAAGTTTTTACCAATGCGCAAGGCACTGCAAGTGCTTTTGTTGTGTATGTCAGTAGTGAGGAATTTCATCACGACGTCTTTCCCCTGCACCCGGAGTGCTCAGTGTTTCAAGCAGAAATGTTTGCCATCTTTAAAGCACTAGAATTCTGTAATAAAAATTTCAACAACTACAATATTACTATTTTCACTGACAGCCAGGCCATGGTCCAAGTCTTGACTAACAAAGATACCACTCACCCCCTTGCTAGGGACACTTTGTTCTCTGCAGATCAGTTCAGTAATAATTATCATATCAAATGGATTAAGGGGCACTGCGGCACTCCAGGTATTGAATGTGCAGACTTCCTCGGAAATGTGGCTACCTCTTTCAGGGACATCAACCCAGTGTACAGCCATTTACCGGTCTCCAGGTTAAAGCAGCTCCTCTGGCAACATACAATCGTATCATGGCAACAAGAATGGGAGTGTATCCCAGAGCAGCACATTTCCCGGCAGTTCTTCCCAGATGTAGCAAGATGCCTCAGCTGGAAATGGATCCACCCTCAACACGAGATGTCACAGCTGCTTTCAGAACATGGTAAATTCAATGTCTACTTACATCGGTTTCTACACAGCGACACTGACTGCTGTCCCAACTGTAATGTGCATGATGGGGGTAAGGCATTATCTTTTGTCTTGCCTACTGTTGGAGGACATAAGGTACAAGCTCAAACTTTATGTGGAAGAAGATAACCTCAATTGGCTCTGTAAGCTGGAAATTTTAGTGTCGAGTAAAAAGTACTTTTTCCTTTTTCAAAGGATGGCCAAGCTTTACTTTAACAGAACACTAATACATTGATAAAGGTTTTTTCCCACTTTTCATATCTTTGTATTGCTGAAGATCTTATAATATCCTTATGTCTATTGTACTGTGCATTTACTCTGTGTCTGTTACTGTACAAGGTCTGTACACCATTTTCGCCCTGGCGTCCGTGTTCAGGCGTGGTTTCATTTGTTTTGTTCAGGCCTTCATCAATGTACTTTCATTGTGTATCTAAGTTGCACTAGCATTGTGCAGAGACTATATCCTCTCATACTGTACATATGCAAGCTTTTTGTTTTGACTAACTTTTATGCAAACTGCAATGTCTTCGGTTTCGTGTTTTACCACATGACTCAGGACGTCATGATTTTATATTTACATATATTTTGTTTTCTTTCATTTTTACGCCTACTGTTGGTTTTCCTGCTTGGCATGTCATCTGTATGTATACCCTGTATATATTCATCCCAACTGTGCTTAGCGGTGTTGGGCATAATAAAGTTTATTTTGTTTGTCTGTCTGCTGGTCTGTATAGCTCAAAACTGAGTATCGCATGGTTTCCAATCATTGCCAGGCTCACTGCCTCGTGTGTTTGTTAATTTGCCTTCTCTTATTGAATTTCTTTTTACTCCCTTCTTATTTCTTTGTTCATTCTGATGCATATGCAAATTTGATCATTTGCAAATCTCTGTCACCTCTACCAGTCTTGCAATTTGCATGTGATTATGCACATTCCTTCATGGTGTTGTGATTCCACTTTTGAGGAGTGTAAGACAAAATATTCATCAGAATTCAGTGAAAATTTGAGTATTGGAGGAGGATAGGTAAATTGGAAAGTCATTTCAGTTTTTGCCAATCATTGAAATTTACATATGCCACTCAGAGGGAGCTTTCCTTTCTCTTCTTTCTATCTCCTCATCCTCCTCCTTCCCTTCTCCTCTTCCCTACCCTTCTTCTGCTGGCTAACCACTTTGTGTATGATTGTTGTTTTTTGTTAAACATTATTGAAATTTGTTTATAATGGATATCAAACAAGAATTAGAATATACTAAGTCATTTTGGGCATTTTTTGAACTATGCTTTTTCTCTAAAGAAAATTGTTGAACAAACTTGTTTTATAATAGTAAATATTTAGTCTTATCAGAAATTCAATATATTACCACTAAAGATTGTTTTCATTTACATAAACAACATGGGTTTTACTCTTAATACTTTTTGTTTTAACATTCCACATTAAAATTACAATGTTTTCAGTATATAAAATCTTTAAAATATGATTAATTTTTATTGTACATTTATTTAATTTAAAATATATGTTATCCACCTCAAATTATTGTTAAAGGTACATTATATTTTAACAGGAGTATCCGAAGAATAATTTTTTATTCTATCATAAAACCAACAATAAATGAAAAAGGAGAAAAAGAAATGGATACCATTCCTACTTCTCAAGCTTTACAAATTGCTGGTAGAGCTGGGAGATTTGGTACACAATTTGAAGAAGGATTTGTAACGACATTTCGAGGAGAGGATTTACCTATTTTAAGAGAGATTCTGTCGAGAGAAGTAGAACCGATTGTTGCTGCTGGTTTGCATCCAACAGCCGAACAAATTGAATTATTTGCTTATCATCTACCTCATGCTACACTGTCTAATCTAACTGTAACTATTTATTTTCAATTAATTACTAAAGTGAATTAAAGTATATAAAAATATTTTAATTCACTTTTATATTATTATTTTCAATTAATTACTAAAGTGAATTAAAATATATAAAAATATTTTAATTCTCTTTAGTAATTAATTGAAAATAATATAAATTTAAATATTTTTGTTGTAGGATATTTTTGTTAGTCTTTGCCAAGTTGATACATCAAGCTACTTTATGTGTAATATTGAAGATTTTAAGTTTTTAGCCGATATGATACAACATGTTCCCCTTCCTCTCCGAGCGAGATATGTATTTTGCTGTTCGCCAATTAATAGAAAGTTACCATTTGTTTGCACTATGTTTTTAAAGGTAATTTGATATAATTATATTTAATTTTTTATTTTCATTTTCATTTAAAAGCAAAATCTAATAACATGGAAATTTCATTTATTTATTTTGCAGTTTGCTAGACAATACAGCAGTAATGTTCCTTTGACGTTTGATTGGTTATGCAAAAATATTGGATGGCCATTTTCTCCACCTAAAACTATTTTAGATTTACTTCATTTAGAATCTGTATTTGATGTTCTTGATTTATATTTGTGGTTAAGGTAAGATTTAATAAGAATGTATATAAGAATACAATATATCAATATCTACTATAATTTAGATCAGCAATAATGAACCTTTCTCAAAGGTGGATCAAAATTGAACTTGAAATTCAGTAATGCAAAATCCTGGGCCAAATATTTAATTTGAGTTTTTAAAGATTTTACTTATTTTTCTTGATAAGTTATAGATTAAGCATAACAATAAACTATATACTATAAGGAAAAAGAAAATAATAATATGATTTTAACAGAAGCAGATCTATTGTTTTCTATTTTCAATTCATAATTTATGGCCTTTGAGACTTCTTGACAGCTTTGTGTTTTCACATTACATATGCAATGTTAAAGTTTTGAAATCAATAAAATATTTTTTCATAATTTATAAAAACCAAATACTTTCTAAACATTTAATGCAGGGTCATGGGTTTGCTATCACTGATCTAGATTTTACAAGGTGTTTTAGTTCTATATGAAATTTTACTCGATAAAAAATTTCTTATTTTGTATAGGGATCATTAATTAATTATTAAATATTAATTCAATCATACTTTTTAAGTGTAGCTGAAATAATTAACTGTATTTAACAAATGAAAACACAGATACATATAAAAATTAAACTTTTTTTTAATATATTATCCATATATTATACAAGGTGTCCCAACTAAAAATCCTTAATATTTCCTGAACAAATCAAGGTAAACAATATTAGTTTTTTATAAATTGAAGCTCTGTTTATTAGGATTTAATCCACACACTTAGAACATTTTATTTGGCAACATCCAAAATAAATATGTGCCTGTTTTTTCAAAACACCAATTTGCAAAGTGACCACATGCAGACATTCCTGATATAATAGTCTGAATACTTCATTTTTTTAAAGAAACCCCAAGAAAAATTATTACATGGCCACCAAGATGTCCAAACGTTAATCGAAGTGTATAGTGTATCCAACATTAAATTTTTCTGGGGCAATGAAAATCACTCTCTCTTTGAATATCATGTTAAGAAAATGCAAACCTTGTATGCTGTGTGAAGTGTGGTCTCATTCTTTGAGGAACTGTACTTCCTCAATGTTTGCTTTGCTTTGCTTTTATATTTGTAAAACCATTTAAGAATGTGGATATGGTGTTCATTACTAATTCTCATAGGTGCATGCTTTACAAGAATACAAATACCTAGTGGTCGATTAATTGCACTTTATAATGCTTAAATAACAAAAAGTATAGTGACATGGTTTCAGATTGGCAAAAAAAAAAAAAAAACCTTTCTAGGCAAATCATGAAACAAAAGGAACAGTGTTTCAGCTTGGAAAAGTGCAGTTATTTAAAATCTGTTGTTCAGGATATATTGAGAATTAAAATCCTAACTTTTAACTGGAACACCCTGTATATTTAATAACGTAGTATGTAATGACGGCTGAATATTCAAATGTCTTTGTAGTACATTACAATTGTAGAAATGTATTAAATCTGATAAAATTAATCATTTACAACAGTGTGTGTAAGTTTCAAGTGAAATCTCTTTGTTATAGTTAATAATTATATTTCTTTTTTCATTTTTACAGATGATGATAAAACATGATGTCAATACATAACAGATACTTCAGTAGTCTAATCTCTTAAAAAAAAAAAAATCTTGTGGGTTGCACAATGTGCATTTTTGCCTGCTGGACGGCCGCACCTACACAATAACATTATATACAAAAACAAAATATTAAATATTTTATCTATATTTATTGTAATTGTATATTTAAAAATGAAACATTAAAAATTTTTGACATTTTAAATAAATTTTATAAATGTGATTTTGCAGTTATCGTTTTCTTGATCTCTTTCCCGATGTTAACATGGTTCGAGATCTTCAGACAGAATTAGATCAAATTATTCAACAAGGCGTTTTAAATATTACACATTTGTTACGTTCTGGTGATATGAATCATGACATTGAAGAAGATTATCCAGTTCAAAAAGGAAAATGTAAGTGTATATTTGTTTCAAATTTAAAAGTAATTTAAAAAATTTATTAATTGACTTAATAAATATTTCAATATAGCTGATGATGATTTAAAGCAAGTGTCAAAAGATATTAGTTTTGATGGCAGAGACGCTTAACAGAACGATTACTAGCACAAGGCTTACTAACACCGAAAATGTTGGAACAATTGAAAAAAGAACTGAACGAAAGCAGTGAAAAACAACTTTCAACAACCAAAAGAAAAAAGCCAACGGTGACACGACGTCCTAAGAAATAAGATAGGTTTAATAATAAAATTTGTATAGTTGTTTCAATAATAAATCAATTTTATATTTGCAAAATTATTTAAGATATATTTAGATTATTTTGGTATTTTCCTTTTTTCAATCAAACTTCATTGATTGTCCACATTAAGATTGTATTGTTAGCTGAGATGGAAAAAAAGAGTGAATAATGAATGTAAGATATCAGCACCTTAAGGCTCTACATAGCCATAATTTTGCCTATTATTAGTATATATAACCTATAATATGACTGAAGGATAGGAAAAAATATCTTGATCTGTTTTAGCCATAATAAATTATAAGGATTTGAACACTGATTTCTTACAGTAATATGAAAATGGTCAGCTGTCAGCTTATCATAAAATTACTTACTAGAGTAGAAGAGAAAGTCAATGCAAAATTAAATTAATTTATTACAAATTTTAACATCTTATAAATTACAATAGTGAAAAAATAATAGTTCTTGTATTACAAATATGAATATTAATATAAGAACATTATAAGTAGTTTGCCCCAGTGGATTTCGCAGTGTTCTACTTATAATTGGTTTTAAAATCCTGGAAAATTAAAATAAACATTCAAAATATTGTAGTAAAAATGGACTGTAATCAATATTTAATGCTTTTCTTACCATTTATAGAAGAATAATGAACACATCAGAACAACAATTGTGCCTCCATTACATGTCAACCATTCTTTAATACTAACAGAAAAAATAACTTTTGAAATGATTTAAACTTAATTGTTTTAAAAACATTTTCAAAGTATTTACCACAATTCTTTTTTGTTATATGAATTGTGACAACTTGAAGTTTTAATTGGCTGCAAAATAAATTGATATAATAATGCAAGATTACATGGATTTTATAAATTAAACAACATAAGATATACAATTATATCCTTCCAAGATGATTCTTTATAAAAATCAGGAAATGGTAAAGTAGAAATAGAAGAAATCTCCCATAAATCTTTTTCATTTTCCCAAGGACAAGATGGTTCACAATTATTTTCTGGAATATTTTGCAGACATAAATGAAAATAAATCAAAATTTTAAAAAAATGTATGAAAATATTACCAATCATTTCTTTCAGATCAACTAAATACAATGGAATCTTATAAATAAATGGGTCTAGTTCATTTTCCTAAAAATAAATTTCATTTTTTTTAAATTAAATTTTAAAACACACATTAATTAATTATAAATATTTCATACTGCGAATATTTCAACATCCCATTTTCCTGGATGTAATTGCTCACATTCTAGTTTCAGTGAATGAATGAAGAGATCGGAAGGAATATCCTAATAAGAGGAAAATTTTTTAAATTTTATGTATAATAAAGATTAAATCATGTATTAAAAAATAATTATTTTAAAATTACATCATCATCATCATCATTATTATTATTTAATAATGAAACATTATTCCATTCAATTATATGGGATTGTTCACACAGAGAAGGACCATTTTCATAAGCGATACGAGTCATAATATTTAATGGTTGTGCTTTTACTTGTTTCAGATCAAGATCTCTGAAAATTATAGGTTGGCTGTTTCTTTTTGCTGAAGGATAAATAATAAATTAATATGTCAAAATTATAAAATAATCTAATTTAACTAAATTTACCTTCACATTGAGTATTTGCTGCATTGCCATGGAAAACAAGAACTAACCAAATATATTTAGTTTCCACTGGAAAATATGGCAGTGGTAAACTGTAGTCCAAACCCCACCTATTAAATACATAATTCTCTATTAATTTTTATAATTAATTTCTCAGTTAAACTAAATTATTATGTAATTTTTATTACTTTTCACCATTTGAAACAGTTCGTGTCCATGTTGTTGCAAATGCCATCCGAAGATGTCCTTCGCCAAAACATTGAAATCCATTAAATTTTGGTTTCTAAAATTAAAATAATAATATTAATAGTATGAATAATTTCATTATACTGCGTGAATTTTCACTATGAGTACAATTTTACTGTTGGTATTCATTTGGTATTTGCTTTTTACATAAACTTTTTAAATTTTTCAAACAGACTGTTATTTGAAATATTAAAATCCTCATTATCATACCCTCTGTTTATATTTTGAACAGGAAGGTCAGGCACTTTGTTCTATCTTTTTACCTTCTTTCACCTTTTACAATCGATTATTTGATTCCTCCTTTTATCCATTAAAACCATCTACAATATTTTTATTATTTTATTACATACCATATTTTTGCATGGAATGACTGGCATACTGGTTAAAATCTGACTAAAATATAAAATTAATCAGATCTAACAAAACTAGTTGTTAATTAAACGTTATTGTAATTTAAATTGTAAACAAAAACTCTCTTCCTGATTTTAAAACAATTAACAACTTATTGACATTAGTAGTAGTAGTAGTCAGCAGGGTAGCCCATGTTGACTACTACTACAGCATCTATCCTGACCTTCCTCTCAAATTCACACAAAGTTGATGTTAATCAGTGTAAGCTGAGGTAATTTACAGTGAGTTTCTTAAATTTAATATGTTTGTGATTTGATTTAAAAATGCAAAAATAATGACAATAAAATACATGCTAAAAAAGCACTTTTGGAATTCCATGAGTATTTTACATCATTAGAAAAAAGGCAATATGTAGAAATTACAGATACTCCTCACTTTACGACCTATCTGCTTAACGACCACTCGCACTTACGACCAATTGAGTTTCGACCTGCAATTCAGGGAATCCCCTTTCTCAGCTTGAGTGTCAGTCAGTGGTGAATGGTGACATGTGCACTAAGCATACTATAATAGGCTTGCGCTTACTATAATAGTCTTATAGTACTATAATCGGCTAATAGCGTACTATAATAATCTTTTTATGAATAAATTTGAAGTTTGTTGCATAATTTGTATACTTTTATAACAATCCTCTATTCCCGGCACAAGCTCCTCGCTTATCGACCAATTCGCTTAATGACGTAGTCATTGGTCATAAAGTGAGGAGTACCTGTGAACATATAACTGACGTAATGCTGGCTGTTTCAATTTTAGAATAAAAACTGGTTCGTTTTTTAATGCACATTCTAGTGCGGGATG
Organism: Centruroides vittatus; assembly: GCF_030686945.1. Classification (NCBI taxonomy): domain Eukaryota; kingdom Metazoa; phylum Arthropoda; class Arachnida; order Scorpiones; family Buthidae; genus Centruroides; species Centruroides vittatus. The sequence continues at coordinate 1,704,133 of NW_027122171.1, forward strand.
TATAACCTCACTTAAACTGGCATCCTGGCTTTTAGCATACGGAAATATCTGATTTTGTGGTCTCCCTCAGATAGATTGGCATGCTGTTGTTCTGCAAAAATATGGTATGTATTTAAAAAAATTGAAAGATATATCTTTCAGTTTATCTAATACAAGTATTTTGTTACTGATAAATCTAAAAAAGCACATCATAAAATAGAAGTTTTGTGTGGGTGTATGTATGTACAGTACATTAAAATATAATTATATATATTTTAAACTGCTTGATTCATTTTCTAAGATGATAATTTTGGAAAATGAACTCATCACATTTTTCCAAAGTAACTATTATCTTTAATGTGGAAACAAACATTATAGTCTATATGAAATGTTTTAGAAATTAACTGCAAGCAGTGGCAGTTTTAGATTATGTGAGACCCAAGTAAATGTACACTTGTGATGTCTTTTTGTTATACAATATATCATCAAATATATTCTATGAATGGAAGTACTGGTATACAGCCTTAGTTGTCTATACTTAAAACTGACAGTATAAGATTATTTCATTCCTACATTACAAACAAATTGTTTAAAATTAACTCTAAACAATTAAAATTTTTACATTTTAATTATAAATGAATAATAATTTAATTGAAATAATGTTATACTTACAACCAATGCACGTACTCTTTTCATTTGATCTCTTGTTGAATCCTGCAGGGATCGTTAAAGACATTAATTATAATTCACGATTCCATTATTTTTTAAAACACTAAAGTAGAAAATTTTAAATTATTCTTACCAATATGAGGATAAATTGAAAGAGTTATTAGATTATTTATTTAAAACACTTACTATTTCAAAATCAATCCAATAACTATAATCTAAAAATTTTTTTATTCCATTCTGAAATGGTATATAACAGCATGGATTATCCGGATATAATCTAGGAAATATTTGAAAGTTGGCAATATCGACAAATTTATAATTTTTATAGGCATAATTTTCTTCTTGTAACTGTGTCATTGCATAAGAAGCTAATTTCCTGTATAGCATATACACAGATATAGAAATTTTTGGTTTTATTATCATTTGATATTTTGTTAAGAATATTACTTGATAATTGAAGATGGAAGAAATCTGACTATGGAAGAGTAATAACCTCCCTGAATTAAAGACATGATAGCATTTCTTGTAGGATGTTGTATTGACTGAAATTTTCTTGCAAAAAATACTCTATGAGAAATGGAATAAATAAGTTCTTCCATATCATTCATTTCGAAATGAGCTGGTCCCTTAAAATATATAAATAGAATGTTTTATTTATTAATTAGAAAGTTTAAGAAAAGCAGATTTTAAAATTTTACCTGACCACAGAAATCAGAATCTTGATTATCGTGACGACACAAGTTTTTCTGATCTACTTTCGAATACGTTTTATAGTAATGCACTTGGACTTTTCTAAGGGTATAGCTAAAAATTTCAAACTATGTATTAATATATATAATAAGAGAACTGGGTTTTGTGTATGTCTATGTATAATTATATGCATTATATGGACTTTCCCATTACTTCTATTCATTTTTGTAATTTTTATATTTACTAATGTGAATAAATAACTGCATTAATATTTTCAGTAATAACAGAAATTACATTCTAGTTCTTTACTGTAAAGTGTACAACAGTTGATTGAACATGTTCATGTTTATAAACTGTTCAGATCTTTCAGATGTTTATAAAATGATAATGAAAAAAATGTATGTAATAGAAAATGAAACCTAAAGAAAACAAAATTCTTATTGTAAATCAATGATGCAGGTTATTATAAACAGAGCAGATGAATACATATAAATCATTACTTTTTTATTTTTGTTAATAATAATTTTAAATTTCTCAATTCAATATTAATTTTATTCTAAAAGAACAATTTTCAGATCAGAAGAATTAAACTGATGATCAGATAGGCAAGGCAATTAAGATGTCAGCTTACTTCTCTGGGGAACTCTGAATTTTTTGTGGGCAGTCTATCTTTGATACATTGGGTCTATCCCTCTCCACTCGACCTCTTCCATTGTCTATCCCTCTCCACTTGACCTCTTCCAAATTATCCACCGTAAGCTTGGCCTGGCCAAGCTTACGGTGGATAATTTTTTCATTTTTGGCTCTTTCCTCTCTGTGGGCACCAAGAATTTTTTTTTGTATCCATAGTGGATTTGGAGAAGGCTGTAATGGGGGCGACCAGGTGGTGAAGGATGACGCTCAACATATCTGGGATAGAATGTCCATGGAAAATTCATGGAGAGTTGCTTGTCTGGATTAAATCCCAGATTCTCTAGACTGATGCTTTCACTGCCTTGGAAATCCAGCAGTTGTTGGCAGTCTGATTAGCAAAACTGATAACATATCTGCATAGTTATGGGTTGATATTTTCTTTGAGAAACTTCTAAATTTAATTTAATTCAAACTTAATTTTTAATTATTGATATCACACCAGACAGTGGCCTAATTGTGTATCTTTAGCCAAATTACATAATTTGATTATTTAATAATTAGCACAGTTATAACCAATAGATAATTCAGTTTAAGTTTTTTGCTAAATTGAATGTCAGGCTATGCTTATGTATACATTAAAGGTTAGTAGATGTGTATGATTATTTAATATATATATATATATATATTTATATTTATTTATTTACTTATTTGTATTTTAATTGATGTTTTAAATAATAATTAGCTTAAAAGTTAAGTTTTAATTACCTCAATGGAGAATTCATTAATGCTGTAATTAAATAAGATTCATCGGGAACAATAGTAGTTTGAAGCAAAAACTGATATTTATTGAATACCATTGTTCTAACTTTCTCATTCACAACATATTCTACAAAATCTCTGTGAGAAAATAATTTTTAAATAATTTTTTTGTCAAGATATTTAATGATTTTTTAAAATTATGATTACCTGTGAAAGACTGCCCACTGTGAAGAAGAATAAATCTGTAATTCGTCAAATTTTGGCTGTCCGTCCGTCGAAGTAACACTATATACGTATCCGTTGCAAGCAAATCTAAAATTAAATATCTAATTGATTAATTTTAATGTGTTTGTTCCATAATGTTAAAAATAAAACTACAAAATGATTACAATGCCTCTTTATAATAGGGATGATTAGGTTTGGCATTTCTTGGAACAGCATGAGAAAAAAAATTGTAGCCTAGTAAATATATTACATATAAAATTCTTTAAATATTTTAAATTTTTAATAATTTTTAACATAATTATGCAAAAACCTCTGTAATCTGCAAGTGCAGCTGCGAGATCATCTACGTCACGTAGAGGCAAATCTGCACCGCTGAGATTGATTGCAAAATCCCAGAGACCTCTCCTTAATAATTCTTCAAAACACTAGAAGGATACAGGTTTTAATAGATTGAGTATATTTAAATTTTCTTATAATTTACAGAAAATACCTCTAGTTGTGCCCTGACAATTTCGTACGAAGCCCAAGACGTTCTAAAAGATCTCTCTTTGGGGAGGACACAAATGTTAAATGAATCCGAGAAAGCTTTTTTAATTTCTTCAACAAGTCTCTAATATTATTTTTTTAAAATTTGATTTGTATTTATTAATTTATTAAAGCTTTAGGATAATTTAACCAAATTTCTTTTTAACTTCTTACTTTTCTTGTATGTTCGGAGTTGCTATCGACGTGAACAACATAAAAGAAGTACGGCCTGTAAATCAGTATAAGAAGTTGCATCTGCAAATAAATGGGAAATATTTAAAATTATTTTTGATGATAATATTATAATAGTAAAAAATATGTTATTATTGTTATGATATTTTATTTACCACAGCGTCAACGTCCTCGTGAACAAGTATTAAGAAAGCAAGCCGAGCAGGTATCAAATCACGATTTTCATTTGTCGATACTAGAATGAAATTAAGATTTAAAATAAGCGGTTTCATTTGAAATGGCATTGACATCGAGCACATGCACCAAATGGAATTTGTATAAATGAGTCTTATGACCGACTCGTTAGTAACACATTTCATTCGTTTGACTTTACGAATGTACCCACTTTTAAATATTATTTTGTGAATTTTTAAGTATAACACTGCTTCTTAAGTCTTGTCTTAAACTTTTAACTTAGGGTATGTTTCATTTTAAAGTTCTTTAGGCTCATCTAATTATACAGGGTGTATCAGTACAGCGGTTACAAACTTTCAGGAGAGATAGAGTACACCTAGACGATGGGAAATCACATAGCAATGCAGGGTCGGAAACGCTTTTCTGGCATGGTAGTGACGACTCAAAACACAAGAAAGGAAGGACACAAACAGGGTGAGAAACATGCTTATTATTCTTAGTACAGCAAAAATGCTGGGATATCTTTGGCTGGTGTACGCGATAGATGTCACTACACCAACCAAAGACATCCTAGCATTTTTGCTGTACTAAGAATAATAAGCATGTTTTCTCACCTGTTTGTGTCCTTCCTTTCTTGCGTTTTGTGTCGTCACTACCATTCCAGAAAAGCATTTCTGACCCTGCATTGCTATGTGATTTCCCATCATCTAGGTGTACTCTATCTCTTCTGAAAGTTTGTAACCGCTGTACCGATACATCCTGTATATATAATTAAAGCCAATTAATTAGAATTTATAGATTTATGTATTTAATTTTGATTGTTCAAATAACTGCAAGTTAAGATACTTGCATACCACTATAGGGATATGGGTTAAGATCTGATCTATACTTTATAATATATCAATGAATCAATATTATATTTCTGAGTCAAAATGCCAAATAATTTTTCTCAGAAATTTTCTAAAATTTTAAAGGAAACAATTAAAAGATATTTTAAATGAAATAAATGCTTACATTCTTTCAGTTTTGAAGAATCATGAAGAATCTGATGAGATGGAAGTGACAAATTATTGAACATAATTTTCCCAAATTTCTGTTCAAATTTTACAAATTAAAATTTAAAAAGTCATTTAAAAATAGTATTAAATTTATACAATATCAGTAGATTAAAATTACCATATTTTGCAAATAAAATGGTGGTACACATGCACCTTGTCTGTTATATTGGTAAGCACAATAAACTTGTTTGATCTTTTCTCGACAGTCCTCATTCTCTACTCTACAATATTAAAAAAGTCAAGTTTGATTCTTTTGGTATTTATTAATGTATTTTAGTTCTACATCATATTTGAATAACACCACTAATGCTGTAATATTCTATTTAAAAAAAAAGAAGTACTGCATCACCATTAAACTAGTACAAAACTTATTTATGAATTGTTTATAACTAAGTAGACAGCCACTTACTATATATCTATATATAGAAGCATAGTATAGAATTTGAATAACCATTTACTAGTGTAAGACTTTACTAAAACATTTACCTTCCTAATACTTTCCATAAATATTCACTAATAAGAGTGGGTGAAGGAGGTTCTTTATTACAGTAGCCACCATAGCTGTAATATAAATTGTTATTTTTTCTTCTTCTAAATGATAATAATATAAATTTAAAATTATTGCTACAATATTACACTCTGCCTACTTCATTCTTATGGCTTTCTTACGCGAAGGGCATTCTACATTAAATACCGACGTAGCGTCTTGTATTCTTTCTTCTATTTCAATATCGGAAAGATCGATCTGATGTTCGTATGGTTTTACATAGTGCAAAAATATAACTTCATTTCCATTCCACGATTTCTGACAGGTGATATTAACATTTAATATTTTTCTGATACCTGGTGCAGGATCTCTGTTGCAAAATTCAATTCCAAATGCAAACAAACAGGCTTGAAATGAAATGCATCTGTTCAAAGTTGGACATGCTACTTCTTTTTCTGTAAATAGATGTAATTGTCTTAGATAGATGAAAGAAGAGAGCAGCTATGGAAACCCTGATTAACTATACATGATCTTCCCATGCAAACCAAAGTCACCTTATTTCAATTTAAAAATTTCCCCAAAAGGTGTTCGATAGATGACCGGCATGACTCTATTGTTAAAGGAAAAGTATGATGTATGGAGGCAAGACACTACTAATTTGAGGAGGAGAGCATATATTTTATATGAAATAAATTTAAAATATGATTTAAAATACTTTTAAAGTAATTAGGTTAGTGATTTGTTGAAACATTTAAAATTTAATATGATCCAACTTGGATTGTGAGTTAACATAGGCTTATATTGATCCAAAAACATTTTTGGAATTAAAATTTAAGCAGTTTAAGTTTACAAAGTATTCAATAATGCTTTGTTCTATATTATCAACTTTGAAGATACCATAAATGATAAATAAAGGCAAAAGTGTTTACATCTTAATTTAATGTTATATGTTCTTTTATTTAATATATCATGGACTTAGGTGTTTTTTTTTTTTTATTAAGGAAGTTCCTCAAAATATAGATTCAGTTGTTTTTCATGAATTCAATAGGTTTTTCTTGTTGATTTTTGATGACAAACTTTAGTAGCTTTAGCCTACAAGTTTTCTAAAGTGTTTTCAATCTAAAAAAGCAATTTGGACTTATTTGGGATTTATTTAATAATGAAATTAAAATTATTATTATTATTATTATTGTGGTGGTTTTGGAACATATCCTACATGGTATATACGGCAGTGGCTAATGCTATTACAGAAAACAAATGTTTTGTTTAAGTTGTTCATGTACTGTACATATTTGTTTAAGAATTTCACGACTATGTGCAGCCTTTTGTAGAGTGTTTTACAGTATGGGCTGTTATGTATGCAGTTTGATGCCCATGCAAGAAAGGACTACTGGCACAATACATTCCTCACTCACTCTCTACAGACAATTTATTTTGTGAGCAAGTTTTGAGTATTTACTAATTTTTTCAGGGTATGTATTTTGTACACTGTGCGTGACTGGTACAACTGTCTGTGATGCAAGTGATTTTGTTTTGTTTGTCTGGTCCATTGCAATGGACTGTTTTGTCTGTGATTATGGCATGATTACTATATTTTGCCTGTCATTTTACGTGACCATCCGTGACACGTATTCGCAGTATGGTTTCCGAGTGTGTAAGTTTTCATTTGCCAGCAAGCTTTTGATGTATTATATTTGCTATTTGGTTATAATGATGTAAGTACAAGTGCATAACCAAATTATTTTGTTTAAATTTATTACTCTACTTTTAAATTATTGCCATACTATTATAGTATTATTTTTTTTATTAAATTAAGTTTTGAGAATTTGTTTTAAATTACAAGGAAAATAAAGTAATTTTAAATAATTTTTCTATATTCTAAAATATTATGTTAGATGACTGCAATTTCAACAGCAAAATTAAAAATTCTTACTTTCATCCCTGTTGGTAATTATTTGAGGATGCTCTGCCCATTCTTTATTTTTTAATATAGAATTGGAATTGTTTCCAACAATTAGCATCATACTTAACTAGAATTAACAATATCAAACATGTATATAAAGAAATTGTAACAAAGATAGGATTTGTCATATATTGATACTTGCATCTTTGATACTATAATCTTTGGGACAGAGAAGTGCACTTCGCGAATGAGTCTCCATCAACACATATTCTCTGATGATTATTTCGTCCTCATTAGGCTTATAATGATACTTATAGATCTCTGGATTAGGTACCACTCTTCCATTTAAAGTGAAATTCTCCGCCCTAACATAACAAACAACAAACAAAACAGATAGAAGCAAGTAGCTTGTAGTTTTCATAATCTAAATCAAATAAAAATTCATTAAATAATAGAAAAGTTAGTTTTCTGCTTATAAATATATTACATACTGTGTGTATACAGCTAGGATTCGGCTTCCATCCTATAGTTTTGTACCGCTTGCAATAATTTATCTTGATAGATAATTTAGTATTATGTCCTTTGGAATTTGACCATTCTATTTAATAATTATACAATGGAGTATTTGACTTAAAAGACATTTATAAATTCAAAATATCTTCAAATTAGAAGTAATAAATCACATTTTGTTAATTTCATTAACATTCATACCAGAAAATAATAATAATAATGATATTTACTTTAAAAAAAAAAAAAAAAAAAACATTATTTTAAACGTTAGAACATTAATCCAATCCCCAAAATATAGAAAGATTATTAAATTTTTTACATACGTTTTTCCAAGCTTAGTTAAGAGTTAGTAATAAGTAGGTGGTCATTCCCAGACAGGAAAAGACAGATAAAACGAAAAACTTAATCGAATTAGCGATAAGTGAAGTCACATACGAGAGAAAATATGGTGTAGAATTATTTGTTTTGGATAAAATGCTGCAAACTGTACAAGAATAAGTGAAATCGATCCTGTAAATCAGCAACTTCCGTCACTTCTGATAATGTGTAAACGGAAAAGTTTTTAGATAATCAATTTTTCATACACAAGTTTAACGTTACTATATACAGTAAGAAGTGAGTAAAATTATCAGGAAAAACCTTAGAATAAGGACTGGACTGTCCTTATTCTAAAGTTGTTTGCAGTGTGCGCTTGCATGCGATATAATGGGACAGTGCGATAAATTCCCACTGTCGTCCGTCCGACTGTCATTTCTTGATCTCGAGGACGGAGTTAGATATATGAAAGACGAGACCGGATATGGAAGATTAGGGACCTCTTGGCCCCGATTAACTATATACGAGCATCCAATGCAGACCGGAAGTCACGTTATTTCAATTCAAAAGTCCCTCCCCCCCTCAAAGCGGTTTAGGTGACGGACACGACTCTGTCGCTAGCAGGAAAGTATGGCGTACAGGGGCAAGACATTAGTAATTTGAGGCGGAGAACACATTTTAAGTAAGATATAGTCCTACAGTAAAACCTGCGTAAATCGGAATCGCACGGTACCGAGTATTTTTCCGGTTTGTCAGGTTTCCGTTTTGAACAGGTTCTTTTTTTTTAACTTGGAAAATTGCTCCGTTCCGAAGAGTTTTTTTCCCGTTTAGGCTGGTTTCCTTTTATTCCGGTTCTGTTTCGGACAGGTTTTACCGCACACTGTGTAATTTAGGTAAATATTTTAACTTTAACATAACTAAAAGAAAGTGCAGTACGTTAGGATAAGGAAAAGTTTTTTTATTTTCATAATTTTTTTATTTATTTTAAATTGTTAGTTTTAATCATCATGTGTATAAACTATACAGTATATATTTAGCATCACATTCCCTCTTTTTGTTTGATTTATAACATGCCCTTATCAGTGGCGTAGCGTGGGTGTCAGCCGCCCGGGGCGGAGGAAAATTTCGCCGCCCCCTTATTTAGGTATTTTACAAGATGATATTATTTATTGTGAAATTTTGCCGCCCGGGGCGGGCCGCGCCCTGCCGCCCCCACTACGGCTTTTTTTTTTAACTCTTTCCGCCCTGTGGGCACTAAGAGGGCCTCTTTTTAGTAGGCCCATTATGGGTTCGGCCAGGCCCACAATGGGGCGACCGGGTGGTGAGGGACGGGGCCCGACATATCCGAACGGACCACCCCCGAAAAATTCCTGGGGATTATTCGACCCGTTCGGATTCGATCCCGGGTCCCCCGGAGCGGTAGGCTGCCACCTTGACCGCTCGGCCATCCGGCCGTCGCCCCCACTACGCTACGCCACTGGCCCTTATGCCGACAAAACGCATCAGAATCGAATATGGTGACGAATGGTAAAGAAGCTTACGTAAGCGAAGTACAACAAGTGACATTTCACCCGTTTGTTGTATTTAAAACAATACTAAATAGCGGAAATTGTGTGAACATAATAAAAACATTCACAAATTCTAACAGCTACTCCAGAAAATCACAAAGTACAGGCGTTAGAAAGCGAAAATCCGAGAAGACCAAGACCGAAATGTAAGCTCCAAATAATTAGAAATGTGATTTTTGATCTACGTACAGTCTTGAAGTGAAATTACGAGTGCCAATGCCCGACATTGAGCGTTAACATTAAAAATTGATGTAAAGTACACTTTAAACATATTTTATTTTAAAAGTTTTGATGATTGTATAAATTCGATTGTGTTATTTTAGTTATCTCTTAGGGGCACGGCATTATCCAGTTTCCCTTTAGCACAATTCAAAATTCTTGTGTGTCCAGTTGCACTTTAGAATATGTGCCGGGACAGTCCAGTTCGGATCGTCCATTCCACCGGCGGTTACCATGGCAACGGACCAATGATTGGTTGATTTCATTTCGGCCCACTGGCGTTTTCCATATTTTCTTGGCGTTAGGAACACTTAAATTGGGATCACATTTACATAGAAGTCTTCCCCGCAGATCGCTCACGTGTCGCTTTGTGGCAATCAAATAAATCAATTCTAATAATTTTTTTCATAAACGCGATATTTACCAGGACATGCTTAACTACAACACTTCACCCCCTCCCGATTTCATTTCCCCTTATTAACTCAAACCCATTGCCCAAACTTCCTATTGATACCGCTTAAAATGTTGCAATGTTCGGCCAATTTAATGTACTGTACAGTACGTGCAACCAGTGCCATAACTATCCATTTCTGTGCCCTGCTCAAGAATTTGCATTTAGACCCCTTAATTAATTAGGTTTGGGAAAATAATAGAACAAATACATGCATTTTGGGCCCCCCTTCCAAGTGAGCCCAAAATGTGGGTGCATCTGCACTGCGTGCAACGATTTTAAGACACAAAATAGAGCTTTTTCTGAGCCGATGTTTATTTTTCCTATAGAGGGGTTTCGAGGTCGCATGTGACGTGATAAAACGCATGTTTGTTCCGCCCTTGGCCATGTTTATGGTCTAGCTTCCGCTTGCTTGCTTGCACGTAGTTTGATATTTGACAGGTCGGCAGCGCTTTTTTTCTATTTAAATAATAGAACTGCAGTGTTTTTATATCGTGGACAAAGTTAAAAAAGATGCTTTTCTGGCGCGTATTCTCGCAGTCGGACAGAACGAGATGCTGCTTGATATGAGGAAGAAGTTTCATTATGTCAAAGTGTCAATCCATCTTGGTTGCAGATCGAGAGTCGTGGCCTAAATTAGAATTTGGTGACAATAACTATTTAGTTTTGACGACAAATTACTACACTCTTTCACAAATGAAGCTTATAAATTTTTAAAGGACCATAACTGTCTTATAAGTGGCTGTGTTTCTCCCGATTACCTGCTGCTTCAAAACGCTCCCGATATGCAGTTGGATTATGACCACTCATACCCCAGGTATAATGGTGGCACCCAGTCTGATGATGACTCATCACACAATGAAATTTTTCCTTAGAGGTAAAAAAACTTTTTCAATAATATATTAAAAGATCTTATCATTATGGTACAGTAAGTTATATATAAATAATAAACAAGAATTTGTCATAAACAACTTTATTTCTCACTAATGTAAAAAAATCATTGTAAAAAGTAGCATCTTAAAGAAATGTTAATGTTGCTCACAAAATAACCTAACTTCGCTATTTATAAGTGAACAATGGAAATTATTGGTTTATATCTTAAAAAATAATTTACATAAAAGTGTATATAGACTGAAAGGACAATAGGTTCAAAATTAATTTCTAATTCTTCTGCTAAGCGATTATCTTTGCTTAACGCTAATAATAAATCTACTGTATATTTATTTATTACAAGCAGAGACTGAGAAAACAAACCGAAAGGTGAAAAATAAAGGTAGAACGCAATTGTTATTTATTCAAACTAAAATCTTTAACTTTATTTTGTCGGTATTAACCGACAAAATAAAGTTAAAGATTTGTGCAACCCGCTCGTACATACTTCATGGCACTCGTGTAAAAGTTTACCTAATCATTTATCGATAAATAGTAAATAAATATTATTGCTTACCCGGAATGAAATGTTTCTGACAAAACTCTTGCATCGATATTCAGTTTATCCGTATCGAAATTTTTCCGGTTAATTCTCCAGAGCCACACAAATGGCCTTCGTGGCGAAAGCACCTTGGTGACAAATAACGCCGGAAATTTTAAAAATATTTTTTTTGTTCTCGAGTGAACTAGTATTACACTCAATTACACATAAGGCCGGATGGCCGAGCGGTCAAGGTGGCAGTCTACCGCTCTGGGGGACCCGGGTTCAAATCCGAACGGGTCGAAAAATCCCCGGGAATTTTTCGGGGGTGGTCCGTCCGGATACGTCGGGCCCCGTCCCTCACCACCCGGCTGCCCCATTGTGGGCCTGACCGAACCCATAATGGGCTTGCAAATAGAGGCCCTCTTAGTGCCCGCAGGGTGGAAAGAGTGAAAAAATCACCCAATTACGCAATTCACCATAGTGATGTTCGCCACGAATAACTCCGGCTAAGCAAGCGTAAACACAAATAAAACGTAGACTACAAAGATGACGCCGGACAATTGCGCATGCTCAAGACGTCACTGGTGATGTCGATTCAAAACCTCTCTATTTATTATCGTGGCGACATTGCGTCGTTCAAAATTTTCCGTATTTGTAGTCAGTGTAGTGTGCACTTTATTCACATGTTGAGTCTTACTGTCAAATCTGCATCCACTATTCTTATGCCACAACTTTCAAAACATTCTTTTACTTGGATGTTTATACCGAACAGTCTTTTTCAACCTGTTTTTACCGGTTTTTTTAATGGGATCACATAAAAACAATTATTCTCGAAATTTTACAAGATCTTTTTTATTTAAACAAATGTTATATCAAGTCTTTCGGTTAAGGTTAGCAACTTCGATCACCTGAGGTACCGTCACAACTTATCCAACACGGATAAATTTTCAAATATTAATACTAGACCATTATTAATTAGTAGTCATCAGAGCCGTAACTAGGATTTTGGACGCCTATGGCCAAGAATAAAAATGGCGCCTTTTTAATTTTTATTCTAAAAAATGCTATTGTTAAAAAATTATCTAATGACATTTAAAATTACTATATAATGTCTTAATTACGGGGTTTTCCCGAAGAGGTGGAAGGAGGCTAGGGTGGTGATCATCCCCAAGCCTGGGAAAAAGGACTTGAGCGATCCAAGCAGTTATAGACCTATTAGTCTCCTGCCTGTTATGGGTAAGGTTTTAGATGATCTTATGATCAAGAGGATAATGTGGCATATGGAGCGGAAAGGTATACTAAGTGAAGTACAGTTTGGCTTTAGACCACAGAGAGGAACAGAGGATGCCATTAACAAGGTGATTGGCGATATTAAAGAGGTACTTGGTTATGCCAAGTATGCGGTGGCAATAAGTTTGGACATCCGGGGCGCTTTTGATAATGCCTGGTGGCATTCAATTCTTTGGAAACTTAAGATGAATGGCTGCCCAAGGAATCTTTATAGACTGGCAAAGGACTACTTTAAGGATAGAGTAGCTATATATAATTTGAATTGGACAAGGATTAAGAAAGGGCAGGAGAGAGACTGCCCTCAGGGGTCGAAATCGGGCCCGAGTTTTTGGGTCGTTCATTTTGATACTATCTTAAAGAAGATAAAGAATGCGGCAAGATGTACGGCTTATGCCGATGATGTAATGATTGTTATGGCAGGACATTCACGTAGAAATATAGAACTGACATGTAACAAGCTTCTCAGTGATATTTATTCATGGGGCAAGGAGGAAAAGCTGGAATTTAACCCCACTAAGACTCAAGCAATGATTTTTGCAAAAGATTTTGTGAGTGCGTTGGATAGAAGAAAACCTATACTCAAGATGAATAATGAGAAGATACAGATAGTTAAGAAATTAAAATACCTGAGGCATCGTCATGGATAGCCGGTTGAGCTGGAATGATCATATAAAAGAATTAAAAGTCAAAAGTAATATTATTTTCAACAAGCTGGCCCAGGTTGCTAATGGCATCTGGAGCCTGAATGCTGAGGCGATGGACACTGTCTACGATGGCATGTTCATTCCGATTTTGACTTATGCGGCATCGGCTTGGTGTGAGAAGGTACAAAATTGTACACAGAAGAGGCATCTAAGGCAGGCTCAGAGAACTGCATTGTTAAAACTTACTAGATGCTATAGGACCACCTCGACTGAAGGACTTATGGTTTTGGCTGGAAAAGCCCCTATTGAACTGGTAATTGAAGAAAGGGCCAAGCGCTATTGGTTGAAGGTTAAAGATGTTACCAAATTGGCGAGAATGGATCTCAATATCGAGAAGTATGAGAGGATGGTTCCGGTGAAGGACATGCCGCACCCTGCAACGTTATTCAGGGTTCGAGAAATGAGGCATTTAAAGATTACTACTGAAATTTATACAGACGGGTCTAAGTCCGAGGTTGGGACAGGAGCTGCGTTTGTGGTGTACGAGCGGAATAACGAAATCTATAATGAAAAATTCCGGCTAGAAAAATATTGTTCGAACTACCAGGCAGAGTTGCTGGCGATAAGTAGGGCCATTGAATGGTGTGTTGCTAATGATAGGACTGAAAATGTTTGTATTAATACGGATAGCATGAGTGCACTTCAGGCACTGTTAAGTCAAAAGTCCAGCGATCACCAAGTTTATTCGATTAAAAAGCTATTGAAAGACCATAATTTACTTGACCGTATCGAATTTAAATGGGTTCGCGCCCATGTAGGCATTTATGGTAACGAGAGGGCCGATTACCTGGCCAAGGAAGCGGTGGAAGGCAGCCAAGTGGTCTTTGACATAATACCCGTTTGCTGGGGAAAGAGGATCTTGAAAATGAACACAATACAGAAGTGGCAGGAGCTTTGGACTGAAAGTACCAAGGGCAGGAGGATCTATGATCTTCTTCCAAACATAGAAGAAAGACTCATGCACTTAAATTGGTTTCCGCCTGGTCGGGAAACTATGATTTACCTATCTGGGCATGATGGCCTGGGGGTATTTAAAAGGCGGTTTAACCTTAGTGAACAAACTGACTGTATGTGTGGTGAAGCAAATGAGGACACACATCATCTTATCTTCGAATGTGTAAACTGGCAGTATAACAGGAAAAGACTGGAACTCATTGCCCTGGAGGAGGGGTTGACCTGGCCCTGTGGCTTCTATCAGCTCATAAGAAATGAGCACTGCTTTAAGGCGTTAACGGAGTTCTTCAGAAAAATTTACAAGAGCAAGAACGCTCGAATGTAATTATCTCTTTCCTGGGTGAGCTGCCCAGTAGTTTGTTTATTTATTTTACTTTATTGTTTACTGTTACTTTGTGTTCTTGATGTAAAGGATTAAAGTTTCATATATTCCCGTTGTGCAATGCGGTGCGGAGTGTATTGATCCCTGTTAAGGGAAGTTAAATAAAAAATAAAAAATAAAAAAAAATAAAAAATATATAAATATAAAAAATTTTTGTGTGTTATTAATTTCGAATACATATTCCAAAACCTTCTCATTGGCGACTTTATTAAATCGACGTCTATGGCGGGGGCCACATTGGCCATACCCTAGTTACGGCTCTGGTAGTCATTCATCATTACTACGTTTGGTCGAATTAACTTCGACCTTCTTCCTATCGGATCCATCGGTACGGTGGCATTCGAATAGGAAAGTTACAGAATACGAGGTTACCGGCCAGCACAAAATATCATTTCAGTTGTTTTCCAGGGTGCAGAGTTTAAATATTTGGTCCGTTTTTCTCGAATTTTGATTGGTTGGCAGATTACTATTTGAAATTCGGCTGTGAATGGAAGAGTTTGTTGTAGCTAACATTAGAAAAAATGCTGTCTACTTGACTAATGAAATTGTCAGGGTCTGCGAAGTTTACATTTTGTGTCTTACTGGCAAATGTTCGTATCCGGCTTCCCTCTAACTCGTCTTTTTGGTACGCTTTCCAACAGACTGAATGTATTAAACTCAGCGCCAGATTAAGCCTCTAGCGGGCCCTAGACAAAATTTAAATTGGGGCCCCATTTAAATAAGTTGCTTCTAAACAAATCTTATATAATGTGACATTAGCGTAGCTAGCATGGGTGACATCCGGTGCGGATATCGTGGTGTCACCCTTTTTAACTCTTTTATAAAACACTATTGAATTGTAATATCTTCGCACTCGAGCAACTTGAACGCTATATCGAATATGCGATGTCGCGACATATAAGAGTAGATTTAGAAAATAAATCATAACCATCCATACATCAGTACTACCACGAGACGCGGCCCTAGGAATATTTCTAGATGGCGCAAGAGATCCCGTGGCGTACATTACTTCTGACGCACGGGTGGCTGTTGACCTTTTTATTTTATTTATTTATTTATTTTTTAGGTAATGGCTGGCTAGTCGAGTGGAGCTTAGTAAGAATTGTTAAATACAGCCTTTTCTGTCCTATCGAATTTCTTGAATAATTTTTAACTCGTTTTCAAACAGAGAAATCTTCTGCACTGAAGCCGGGTCTCTCCGAATTACGGGTCCTAGACATTTGTCTACTTTGCCTATTCGATAATCCGGCCCTGATTAAACTATCTTCTTTCACGTTATTTCGTATTGCATTAATCGATGTTTTAGCCGAACGGTCTCGCACAGTGACTAAAAAACACTCTTTCGACTCAGGGCAAATTCCACTGAATACCCACTCCTGCGGAAGAACACGTCCGACATTTTGTACCACCGCATTTAACAATGGTTCGAGATATTAAAAAAATGGTACAAACTATCGCACGTAATCATTCCGATCGACAATCGTACCGGGATTATTTCCTAACTAACCACGTAAGATTCCAATTTCTTGGTCAGTTGACAATTACCTTATTCTAAAATCCAATTTAAATCGAATTAACAATAAACTAACCAAAAGGAACAATTACAGTAGATCGGTTTGAAGAAACATTACAGTATGTAACTTTGAGGCACATCCGAGTGATGTAGGTAGGAGTTACCTAGAAACGCAATTTACATAACCATATGATGTTGACGCAACTATGCAAAGTAGGTTGAAATAAATAATTAAATGTTTTTAATGCTCAAACTCCAAGAACTGGAGTCAACAAAAATTTATCTTACAAACAGAAGTTGCGTATTTCTAATGTAGTCTGTCGTCACAATACAAATTAAGTGTAGAACGTCGAACGAGTCGAAAATGTGCCATCCACGATTAGTCCGTCCGGAAATTACGTTTAACTTTCTTTGGGGGTCGTTAATCCTCTGTATCGGGATTTTCCCGTTATATAGGTATACAGGGGAACCTCGCTTAACGAGCATAATTCGTTCCAGAGTCTTACTAGTAATGCGAAACACTCGTTAAGCAAAACAATTTTTCCCATAGAAATTAATGTAAACATCATAGTTTTTAAGTTATCATACTTCTTTTTAATACAATCATGCAGACGGCACCGTAGTTGCTAGTACCGCCATCTTAGCGGCCGGATGGCCGAGCGGTCACGGTTAGCAGCCTGCCGCCCTGGGGGACCCGCGATCGAATCCGGACGGGTCGAAAAATCCACAGGAATTTTTCGGGGGGGGTGGTCCGTTCGGATATGTCGGGCCCCGTCCCTCACCACCCGGTCCGCCCCACTGTGGGCCTGGCCAAACCCATAATGGGCTTGCTATAAGAGGCCCTCTTAGTGCCCACTGGGCGGAAAGAGTTACAAAAAAAAGTACCGCCATCTTGCGGTAAAGTCTGCAAACCATGAGGTCGGACTGCGGTCATCTTCCGGAGGGATAGGTTTAGGTTTGTTGGACAAGCCACGAAAGCGGCACGTAGTACTAGAGTGCGTTCTTAATAGCGGTCGTTCCGCGTCGCCGCTGCTACGGAGAAGTGAGCTGCTGTTTGTAGGCATTTAGAAACGACGGTGAAAGAAGGAAAGACGGCGGCGCCCGCACTATGACAGTATGGTGATGGAGGAATCTATAAATTCTAAAATATGAGCTTTTAAAGGCAAAAGAAGGGTCCCAATTGTAAAATTTAACCATAAAAATAACCATAAAATGGATTATTTGTTGAAAGAGCATTTAAAATAGCCCCGAAAAAATTAGAATGCCGGCTACCATTCGAAAAAAATTCGAAAGGACACTTACATCACCGCGTGCGCTAACTCGCGCTTTCACAACTTCTAAATTTTCATTCATAAAACCACATAATGGACCCCGAAACGAAACTATCTGAGCCATGGAGGATGCCATTTTGCTTTCCACCATAAACTATTGATACAAACGGCCGTTTTTGCCGTTCGACGCACGCACTCCCACCGGAATTTAGGAACGCATTCCGCAGGAATTTTTAAACGGATGTCGCTCGCGCGGAGTTAAGCGGAGGAATAAAAGAACACACCCCTAGCCGACCGTGAGAGTGTGCGAAAAGGACTTAACTCCAACTGCAGATGATCGATGTGCTCGTGGATCAACATCTGCCTCTATTGAAGGTATATATAGATGACTTGCCAGACTGCCTGTTAAACACGGGATAGGCTTAGCGGAGAGAGCGAGGCGACTCCCGATCATCGCGCTATCGCCGAAAAAAATGATAACATTTTATTTTTCGTCTCCAGTCCAAAAGTAGGGTATCGTTGAACTCGTCTCGGTCCCCTCAGTTCAGATATATACTCAAAGTCCCGAAATTTCATAGGTGGTAATCTATAGTATCCCCAAATACGATAATGCGTTTCATTCGGAAAAAATGCTCAAATGCTTTATGTATAACGATGTTTATTCAAAAAAAAAAATTGTACAATATATACTGTCAAGAAGCGTGAATCATTATTATCATCTTTTGTTCTAGCGGGGAATGAGCTATCCTGAAATGAGAATAAGATTTGCAGAAACAAAAAAAAAATAAAATAAAATAAAATCACAGCTAATATGTTTAGATAAACACTCTAAACGATATGCCAAATTCTTGGCTTATGTAATATGCGTGAACACGTTTGGAAAAATATGTGATCGCAATCGACACTAGGATGCTAGCTTAAGGTGACCAGACGTCCGAATTGTGCGGGTTGTCCCGGATTTGGGTTGTTAGTCCCACATTGAACACCGTCCCGGAAAGTGTCCCGCATTTGGTCATGTACACAACGTGACCAAATGCTGGACACTTTCAACATGTTCGCAAGTTGTCAAGAGCACAAAGTTGTTTTTTTTTTTTTACTACTAATAGGAGTACCTAGATATCAGAGTAGCGACATACGAGTCATCGCCGCCATGTTCTGTCGATTGTCATCACGTGGTCTATGGGTTTACATTAAGAAATGAATTTTTCAGTATAATAAAGCATTTTTACGAAATGTAATGACAGTCGACAAAACATGGCGGCGATGACTCGTATGTCTCTACTCTGATATCTAGGTACTCTAACTACTAGTAGCCCGGGACGCCCCCTAGTGGGCGTTTTAGCAGCAACGGTGTCATTCCGTGGTATAAATAATAAATTCATATTAATAATTCAATAATAAATTCCTATTGTAATAATAATATACTAAATATTATTATTAATTTAAATAATATCTAGGGGCGCCCCTAGTGGCCGTTCTAGGCATACCGTGGCAGATATACAAACAGCGCCATCAAGTTGTAAAAAAAAACTAATTTTTTTTTCTATAAAGAGTTATTTTTAAATTTATTTATGCATTTATATATTTTTCTACTAAATTATTTATTAATAAATTAGTTATTATTATTATATATATGAATGTTGGAGGTCCACCCCATTTTTAGCTCCCACAACACTTATAGGCCGGATGGCCGAGCGGTCAAGGTTAGCAGCCTGCCGCCCTGGGGGACCCGGGATCGATTCCAAACGGGTCGAAAAATCCCCAGGAATTTTTCGGGGGGTGGTCCGTCAGGATATGTCAGTCCCCGTCCCTCACCACCCGGCCGCCCCATTGTGGGCCTGGCCGAACCCATAATGGGCTTGCTATAAGAGGCCCTCTTAGTGCCCACTGGGAGGAAAGAGTTACAAAAAAAAAAAGCTCCCACAACACAGAAGCGTCCCGTATTTCAACCTAACATATCTGGTCACTTTATGCTAGCTGAACGAGTGCTAAACAGACTGATGGAGCATGCCGCATGTGCACAATTCGGGACGTCTTCTCCCTCATTACTCATGCGAAATACTCGTTGTAAAAGGTGCTCGTTAAGCGAGGTTCCGCTGTATAAAATTACTTACCGATAAACAATCATAAAACAATTCATTCCAAATCAATTCTTTAATATACATGTTAGATTCGAAGACCGAAAAAGTCGACCGCGACGCATTGCGAATTCTCAGATCCAACCACCGGGCGTAATTTGCAACGAATCATAGGAATATTTTAAAACGGCGGCGAAATCTTTTAATTTTTTAAAGTTGAATTGAAAGATATAAAACTATTTTATCTAATATTTGCTATTTTAGTTCCTTTTCGAATTTCCGCATGTGCCTAGGATGATGGGTAAAACTATGATGTCATATACAGTACACTCGGAATTACGTATGCTGCACGGTGATTGATTGCGACAGAATCTCCAGGCGAAAATATACGCTGTCCCAGTACTCAGTCGCGGAAGTACTCGAAGGCGAGTTTACTGCGCACGAGCAATGACAAAGGCAATTGAATCGTCTGAAAATCGCGCGAAGTGGTGAGCCAGCGTGGTGCGACTTTGCAGATGCCAGCGAGCGAATTTTCCGAGAGAGCGAGAATATGTGACGAGACGCGATAAATATCAAACCCTGTCAGATATGCGCGAGAACCAGAAATTCGCTCTCGCCAGCGAGAAGCGAGAAATAGCGAATTTTTGGTTTTCGCACGTAGCTGACAGGGTTTGATATTTATCGCTTCTCGCTCGCGTCTGCATAGTCGCACCGTTAGGATTGTAGCTATCTGTACAGGGGACCCGCGAAATTTTTCGGTGTCATTCGCCATCCAGCCGAACCCACAATGAACTGGCTAAAAATCCGTCGCGTGTGCACTAACTGGGCCAAGTTAAAAAAAAGGAAAGTGTGGACTTAAAGTGGATTGGCGTCGGTCGAGTCCATCCGAAGAACGAGTGGCAAAACGGCTAGTGCACTCCGTTTTGCCTCCAGTTCGGTCTTCAAACTGCATAAATCTCGACCAATGCAATACACCGTCGCACAAATAGCTTACCTCTTCCATTAACACTTCGTTAAAATTCTGATTTTTCTTTTTGTTTCTCGTAAGATATTGCAATACTTACTAGACGATTCCACGCGCCAAACATAAAAGTCTCTTGTTGGTAGTGACGTTCTTTCTTACCGTGCATCTTCGACCAGTGGTGTATTCAGGATTCCGAGATTACGGGTCTTGCTGTTTCAGACAGATTCGGGCACGTCGTTTGTCGAAGAATGTTACTCGATTATCTTATTAATTAGTCTTACTTAATTAAAGTCACATTTACTTTCATTTCAGAGTAACAAAACTGGTTGTTTGATATGGCTGCAGCAACGTCAGCAATCCCGACGAATTCATCTTTTTTTTACCTGTATGAGAATGCTCACCTACTTCGTTATTCATAATTATATTCAACACAGTATACAAGCAGTTTTCTAAAAGTGAAAAGTCTTAGTTCCAAAGTAATGAAAGTTTGGATTATTATTACATCGTTATTGTGAAGCTTCGGAAGTGGGCCTACTATTTGTGCAAATAAGAAAATTTTTTTTTTGTAATTTTTGTATAGAAGCAAATAATAATAATTGTTGTTATTATAAATTAACGTTGTAAAAAGAAACCGTCAGACAAGAAAAAAAATAGTTAAACGAAAAGTGAATATTACATGTCCATAAAAGGACATGTCTGTAGAAATTTCTGAGAAAGTCATTCTTCTCAGGTTGAAACAATAGATAAATTTGAGTACTTAGATCGAACATCTTCGGTAGGAATCGAATTGTCAGTCGATGTTGACTCATCCGACGACCGGGGTTCCGATCTCGTTACAATGCGTAACGAGGGGGGGGACCAATTAGAGAGCGGAGGCAAATCGACATCGACCTATCGGAATGTTCGATCTGGGACTCAAAAGAAATATATAAAAACCCTGAGAAAAAGGGATGTGACGTTCTCGGTTATTAGTTCTCTCGGTTCTTGGCTCTTAGAGCTTTGTCTCGCGATTTTACGACGGGGTTTTTTTTCGTGATCTTCGGCAGTTGGATTACAGGAACTCTTTTGGAAGGTCACCCACTCCCTTGGATTTGTCACCTGTTATCTGAATCGTCCCTGCGTCCGGAACTTTCCCTCGAGAAGCTGGACAGTGCGCCCGGGGCCATCATACTCCTGCGAAACATCGGAGGACTTTTCTTGTGGACTTTCGATTCCGAGAAGGGGGCCCAGAAGACTCGAACGCCGCCGCTGATAAAAGTGTATCGTAGCTGTAAGCACCTTTTGTTATATAAACGGGTTACGAATGAAAACCTGTCTCTTGAGAGTTTCTTTCACTCCCACACGTGGATCGTGACCGCGCGACATTCTGACTAACGCAGTCGTTCGGCAAACCTCACATTATTTGCTTTAAAATTCGTATACTTTCTACATATTCATTAGCATTAAATATTATGACTAATAATGAGAAAGTGGGATGAATAAAAGATTGACTTATAAAAGTCCATTGTGTATTCTAAAACAAATATATTTCAGGATTTTGGTTTACACAAACATACAGAATCTTCCTGACAGGCTGTATTGTTCTTGTTCGAAACTTACTTTCTTTTTTTGTTAATATGGAGACTAGCCTGTTGGCTTTTTCTCCGAGGCACACCACTTAGCTATTAGGCAAAACGGTTAGATCAGTACACAAAACGTTCCAAGGCTTCCATATGTTAACAAGAAGGAAGGTCGGCTCAAGGCCAGTATATGGAAGTTAAGTTATCAACGATGTACAGGTCCAAGGTCAAGGAACGACCCAATTCTTGGCGGGGCCCCGCATACTGTGGGCAAACTAGCCAATAGTGAGAAGTTTCTGACAAGCCACAGTGGGGACAATCAGGCAAGACGCGCAGGCGTCGAGAGTAAAGAAACCCATTCAATGGGGCCGTATCAGTGCGAAGACTGGCCAATAGAGTTTTAGTGTGATGTGACAATGCGCGATGATAGATCCAAGAGGAGAAAGGACGGAGATGGTCGCGACTTTTACTCCGGAGAATAGTGGACCAGGTGTCAGTGTGAGTACGAATTATCGATTCCTGCAAACTATGGATGAGGTCACGTGCCATGAGAGGCCTCCATCAGGAGCCGGTGGGAGTGTTATTGCTCGCTGCCTGGTCAGCGGCTTCGTTAATATGGATACCGACATGACCCGGAGTCCATCCGATTTCAAGGGGTGTGGGATGTGTACTGATTGTGACAGCAAGGTCGATAATGACCGCCAGGGAAGAAAAACTGACGTTGGCGACAGCCTGGAGAACGGATTTGCCGTCCGAAAGGATGGCCGTCAGACAGTTAAGACGGGCGCTGATGTGGACAGCCTGTTGAATACCAAGAGTTAGTTAGTTAGTTAGTTCTAGTTTTTTGGCACAAGAGCCATACAGGCTATGCTGCGCCATGACAAATGGTAAAATTAAACAAAGCTAAATATATATATCACAAAGCGTCAATACAACACAAAAACACAAACAAGTGCAGAACAACACAAATAACAAATATATAAATATATAATAAATAAATAAATTAGTTAACTTAAATCTCTCTATTAATATTTATAACTTTCAAAAAGTTCATTATCTCATCAAGATTTGGCCTCTGGCCCAAAATCTCTCTCAGATTTGCATTACCGAAATACTGTCTGCAACTCTGGTCAAAAGCAACACAGTTGCAAAGTATGTGTTTAACACTTAAAGTACAGTACAGTTGCAATACTGGCATACTGGCTGGTCATCACCCTTCAAAAGGTATTGATGAGTAAGCTGAGTATGTCCAATCCTCAGACGAGTAAGAATGACTTCAGATCTCCTATCATACTGTTTGTTGTGTGTCCAATTTTCTATTATAGGTTTGATCTCGTAAAGTTTATTGTGGACTTGTTCGTTCCACACATTTTGCCATCTCTCTGCTAGTCGTTTTTTAACGACTAGCTTCAAGTCACCTCCTTCCATAAACATTGTATGCTGAGAAGAACTTGCTGACTTTGCAGCTGCGTCAGCTGCTTCATTTCCTTTTATACCTACATGGCCTGGGACCCAACAGAATTTTACAAAAATATTACTCGCAATAAGATGGCAAAACAGTTTGCGAATTTTAATCACTATAGAGTGAGAACTAGGTTCATGTGAGATCAAAGCCTGAAGTGCACTAACTGAGTCAGTGTAAATAACACAGCGACGATGACCTTTACTAATTATATATTTTAAGGCTAGGTAAATAGCCTGCAACTCTGCAGTAAAGATGGAAGAATTCAATGCAATTTGTTCTGCCACGATCTCATCCTGGCAGACAAAGGCTGAGCCAACGTAATCAACCGATTTCGATCCATCAGTATAAATAGGAATTAAATTCCTGTCATGGTGTTGAATTTCTGCAAAGTGCTGCCTATAGATGTAGTCCGGGGTGGATTCCTTAGGAAACTGCTTTAAGCTAAAGTCAACATTAATCACAGGAGTTGACCAAGGTGATATATTATCGACCTCGGCCTGTGAAATGTTGCTTGTGTCCAAATCAATCGTGCTGCTTACATTCTCCATTCTAATGTCAAATGTAGGGACACAACTTGGGCGAGCTGTAAATAATCTTTTCAGCTGAGTATCTGATACTCTACAATAAACTGAAGGTTTAGCCAGAGATTTCTGTTTAATGTAATAGAACAAAGACAACTGCTCTCTCCTGAGAGATAGTGGAGGCTCATAAGCATCCACGTACAAACTTTGAACAGGAGAAGTTCGAAATGCACCAGTGCACAAACACAATGCTTGATGGTGGATTGGATCCAGCATCCGAAGAGTAGATTCTCGCGCAGAGCCATAAACAACACATCCATAATCCAGCTTAGAGCGAACGAGGACTCTATATATCCTGAGCATCGAACATTTGTCTGCTCCCCAGGATAAGCAGCATAATACCTTTAAAAGGTTCAGAGATTTTAAACATCTACTCTACAAATTGTGCAAGTGTGGTAAGAACATCAATTTATGGTCAAACACAACACCCAAAAATTTTGCTTCATTGACCATTGGGATTTTAACCCCATTTAGGTGAATTTCAGAGTCCAGGTGCAAACCACGCCTTCGGCAAAAGTGGATGCACGAGGTCTTCTCTGCATTAAAAGTAAAACCATTGATCTTGGACCAATTGTCTATGCGATTTAGGGAGGTTTGCAGTTGTCTTTCAATAAAACTCATGTTAGTAGACTGACAGGAGATCTGAAAGTCATCCACATACAAGGAGTGTTTCACACTGGGAGGAAGACACTTAGCTATGCTATTAATTTTTATTAGGAAAAGAGTCACACTCAAAATAGAACCTTGAGGAACACCCTCTTCTTGAGTGAAAGGCCTAGACAAAGTGTTGCCCATCCTAACTTGGAATCTTCAATTCTGCAAGAAGTTTTTTATAAAAATTGGCAGATTACCCCGCAGTCCAAATTCATGCAGATCATGGATCGCCAGCAGCGATCATAAGCCTTCTCTATGTCGAAAAACACAGACACTAAGTGCTGTCGTCTTACAAACGCTTCGCGTATAGATGTTTCAAGAATTACTAAATTGTCTGTGGTACTTCTGTTCCTACGGAATCCACTCTGATGTGGTGAAAAGTAGTTCTTTTCCTCTAGGAGGAACATCAGGCGTCTGTTTACCATTCTCTCGAAAAGTTTGCAAAGACAACTAGTCAGAGAAATTGGTCTATAATTAGAGGGATTCTTGCAGTCTTTACCTGGCTTGGGAATGGGAATAATGATTGATAGCCTCCAAGAGTCAGGAAAAGTATGTTCTGTCCATATTCTGTTGAACAGATTCAGAAGGTTACTAAGGGAATTGTCTGACAGATTTTTAATCATGCTGTAATAGATTTTATCCGGCCCTACAGCAGTATTCCCCAGGCGAGAGATTGCTGTACATAGTTCTATTCTGCTGAATGGCACATTATATTCCTCATTAGATGGAGAGTGGAAGTTTAGATATTGTTTTTCACTTTGGACTGTATAAGCCTGGAAATTTGTTGTATACATAATATTGCTGGATGAAGACGAAAATGTTTCACCCAACAAATCAGCAATACCTTTTATGTCACTGATTATTGTGCCATTATTTTCCAGCATGGACAGAGAGTGACAAGCATATTTCCCATTAATTTTATGGATTTTATCCCAGACTGCTTTTGAGCTGGTGGAAGATGTTATGCTAGAAACATACTTCCTCCAGGAATCCCTTTGGCTTTGCCTCCTTATTTTTCTGGCATTTGCCTTTGCTTTTTTAAAAGCTATCAAATTCTCAGCAGTGGGGTATCTTCTGAAAATCCCCCATGCTTTCTTTTGTTTTTTAAATGCTGCCTCGCAATTCTGATCCCACCATGGTTTCGGATGTTTCGGATATCTGGTTGACGTTTTCCCCATTGTTTTTTCGGCTGCCTGAATAATACTCGATGTGACAACTTCTACTGCATCATTGATATCGGCAGTATTGACCATTTCTTCAGTGATGTTAGCCAAAGAGGAAAATGTAGGCCAATCTGCCGTTTCAAATTTCCAGCGTGGTGGACGGGCTGTTTCACAGCTTTCTCTGCCTCGGTATTTTAGAAATATTGGGAAGTGGTTGCTGGAAAGTGGATTAGATCCAACCTCCCATGTAAACGCTGAAAACAGATTCGGGGTTGCTAATGATAGGTCAATGGCAGTAAATGTTCTTGTTGGGGCGTGGAAGTATGTCACTTCTCCAGTATTAAATAAATACAGTTGGTGATTGCCTATAAATCTCTCAATGGCCCTGCCTTGACGGTTTATGTCGGGACTGCCCCACATTGGATTGTGGCCATTGAAATCACCAAGTAAAAGGAATGGAGTCGGTAGTTGTTCAACCAAGGCATCCAATTCATCTTCATCGACTCTGACATCTGGTGGCAAGTATATGGAACAAACTGTGACAGTTACTCCAATAGAAATTCTGACTGCCACAGCTTGCAACTCTGTTGTTATTTGTACCGGTAAGGACGGGATGCAGTTTGAAACCAGTATAGCTACATTTCCACTGGCGCGGTTGTGGCTATCATCATCCTTGCGGTAGAGTCCAAATCCTTTTAAAGATATTTTTTCTCCAGGTTTTCAATGTGTTTCCTGGAGTGCCACGCAGAGAGATGTGGTAGATAATGTCAGGTGTTTAACATCAGAGAAGTTGTTGCGGAAACCACGACAGTTCCACTGAATTATTTTATAATCCATTATGTGTTTGAGGCAGCATTTTTCGCAAAAGTGTCCCTCTTCAATTTAACTGATGATTCTCCTTTTAGAGGCGATGTTGTTTGGGTCATCTCCAGTTTATTCTCTTCGTCAGAGATATCAGAGAACTCACTCATCGACTGAGCTTTTGATTTTTTGGATTTGGAGAGTGCTGCTTTCACTCTCTGTTTGTTTAGTGGGTTCTTACTCGCTTTTTTGGAACCCACATTCCTAGTTGTTATCCCAGTTTTTGGTAGAGGTGTTTTTGCTTTTGTACTCTCCTGTTCTGGTGTTTTCATAGATGGGAGTATTAAACATTTCGCATGGCGTGTAAGAGATTCACTTGGGGAGACAGAAATCTTTGTTTGAACCCCACATGTGTTAGTAGATTTTAACACGGCAGCAAATGTTTTTTGTTGCATAGGTGCACTTAGACTGACCATGCGATGAGCCTCTGGATATGAGATGTTTTTTACAGTTTTTACCCGTTGGATCTCTTTTTCTCTTTGCCATGCAAGGCACTTTCGTGAGTAGGAAGGATGGGCATCTTTGCAGTTCACACAGTGTGGCGTACTTTTACATTCAGTACTGTTGTGACCTTCAGTTCCACACTGTGCGCACAAGTTTTTGCCTCGACAAGAGGTCTGGGAATGTCCAAATCGCTGGCATTTAAAGCAACGCAGCGGATTTGGAATATACGGACGAACTGCGCAGCGCAGATATCCTGCTGTAACGAAAGATGGCAGTGTCGGGTTGTTGAATGTGATAATTAAATGTTTAGTGGGTATCAACTTGCCGTCTCGACAGATCGAAATGAGTCGGACAGAAGTGACACCTTGGTCCGAGAGGCCGATCTGAATGTCTGATTCGTTTTCAGACATCCAGTCAAACTCAGATATCGCACCACGTGATGAGTTCAAACTTTCGTGTGGTGTGACCGATATTCCCATGTCTCCAAGAGTTGTAATTGACAAAAGCTTTGTTGTTTGTTGAGGAGAGGCTGTTTCTACGAGTAAGTCCCCTGACCTCAATTTTTGAATTTTTTTCAAATGCCCAATGGTTGATTCAAACAGCTTTTGAATCAAAAAGGGGGAACACTTAGCAAGGGGTTTTTCTCCAGTTGCATGTACTATTAAGTAAGCAGGTTGGCTGGAGGTCTTTTCTTTGGTCGCTTGAATCGAGTTTTTGCAATCCATATTTAAGAATGTATATTCAGCTCCTGGTGACCCCACCCACCATGGGGCTTGACAGGAGGATGCTGTCACATGGGAGACTCCCATAGACCGTCGCACCAGGGTTTCCCAGGAGCTATACCCTCACAATGCAGTCAAGAAGAGCACACCTTGTCTGACGTGTCTGCCTGGTCTGCATCGATCGGTTGACTCCAAGTCGAGGTCAAGAATGACTCAACGACCAGCCGATTCACTCAAACGGAGCCTGATTTGAGCCTCTTGTTTATCCGAAGCAGGGGCCAAAGCAGTGTGTTGGGGACGGTATGTTGCCCCTTAACTACCAGGATCTCCCTTTTTGGCATACGGGCCACCATGCAGGCAAACACGTGGGTGGGCGTTCAGATCCCAGGGATGGTAAAGAAGAGATACTAAACCATCTCTGGGAGGTCCCCTCATTACGGACAGGAACCCACATCGAGGGGTTGAATACCAAGAGCTTCCATGCCAAAGAAGCTGCAGTTGAAGTGGAGTGACCATGTTTCCTTGACAGTGTGGGCCAGAACAACCACACCGAACGCCGTCTGTAAGTGGGATTTTGAGGCATCGGTCCCAATGAGAGACCAACCCCGCCAGGTGGTTGCTTGTAATTCAGCAAACCGAACTCAAGGCTGCTGGAGGTTCGCTGGAAGAGCTTGGGAAGTCGTCTAGACGTATGTGAATAACGACGCTTACAGAGCTCGGGGGCACATGCCTCTGATGGTAGAGGTGAGAGATAGGTAGGCCCTCCTAATGGATCTGGGAGAGAACTCTGGAAAGGGCACCATCGGTAATAATCTAGACTAGAGGCAGTGTGGAAAATTATGTGTAGAGGCCTATATTGGCCTCTCGAGAGGTGAGTGATGGTGTGCAATATGGCCCTCTGGCGCAGCCTGGACTGGAGTGGAATATAGCCAGACTCAGCGTATAATGACAGAAGCGGTGTAGACTTGGGCACCCCCAAAGCAGTGCAAAGAGCTTCGCGAATGGGTTTTTCGATGCGGTGGATAGTCATTGGGGGAGCCCTGTCCAGAAGGGGGGCTCCGAATTCTGCCATTCGGATTCAAGATGGTATAGAGTAAGCGGAGAAGGTCAGCCCTCCTGGCGCCATTATGGCGAGAAGCAATAAATTTGAGGAGGGAACCAGCTCATGCTACTTTTGTTCTCAAGAAAGTTTCGTGAACGTGCCAAGTGAAAGATTGTGAAAAATGAACACTGAGGATACGAAGAGAACGCTGGGAAATATTTCTTGAGCGAAGGGACAAAGTTAGTGGTGGACAATGATGGGTGGGGGTCTCTTAACAGCGGTAGCTCACTGGTGGCCCACCCGCCTTTAGCCCCTTGGTGCAAAGCTCATAGGCATCGAATCTCAAGAGACCCTGATTTACGTTTCACGGGCCCCCTCTCTCTTGTTAGTGTTTATTCCCACACGGCGTCCAGCTGACTACCCACTGGACTTCCTCTTGCAGGACGACCACTCCCCTTGTATTGTGTGTGGGGACTGAAACGCTCATCATGGGCGGTTGCACTCATTATCCCTATTGGGATAATGAGCGCAACCACCCAGACAGCGCTGGCCGCATCCTTTTCAATTGGTTCCCATCAGTAGACTTATGCTGCTGGAATTCGGGGAGCCGA
This sequence comes from Centruroides vittatus, assembly GCF_030686945.1. Classification (NCBI taxonomy): domain Eukaryota; kingdom Metazoa; phylum Arthropoda; class Arachnida; order Scorpiones; family Buthidae; genus Centruroides; species Centruroides vittatus. The sequence continues at coordinate 1,734,162 of NW_027122171.1, forward strand.
CTTACTTCCATCCTAACAGCACATCGGCCATTGACCTGACCTTCTGCTCCCCGGACTTATTGGGCTTCGTCTCATGGCGCCCTTGTGCTGACACATTAACTAGTGGCCGCGCCCCGATCTCTATCACTCTATCCCTCCCAGGCACCCCTAGCCTGACGATTGCCCCACGTCTTCATCGTACCACAAATTGTAGTCAATACTTCAATAATCTTGATCAGCTTTGGACCTCCAGGGATTCACATCCCACCTCTTACTACTCCTTCGTCGACAACATCCACGAAACTGTTAACTCTAACATGACAATTCGCTCTGTTACTTCCTTGGGTACACCACCATGGTGGACCCCCAAAAGCAGCTGCATTAGAGCGCAAAAACATCGTGCGTTCTGCCTTGCCTGTAGGCGTGCATCTTACTCCTGGTGGGACAAATATAAACAATTACAGGTGAAACTCTGTCAGAAGATCTGACAGGCTCACCGGGAGTGGTGGGGTTGTCTGTGTGCCTCTCCCCCTCCCAGTCTATGCTATACTGCATCTTCCGTCGGCTGAGGTCACCTCCGATGATCACGGACACTCTCCTCAGTCTCATACAGCAGGCAGAAGTCTTTGCATTGTTTTTTGGGCGTGCTCGTCCAAGAGGCACTTTTGCCCCTCTCAATGAACCCCGGTCAGGGTTTCCTATGTGCAAGGATTCCCCCTTCCACCTTCTCAAACTCCACCGTGCTTTGCGCTGGCTTCGAAACACAACTCCGGGCCCTGATGGCATGAATGCTCAAGCTCTATGGACCCTCCCTAATGTGGGCCTCTCGGTCCTCCTTGATTTCCTGAACAACCTCTGGGCCTCAGGGTCCTGCCCCCAACTGGTTAATCTCCACAATTGTCCTGATCATTAAACTGGGTCATCCAGCGACGACATGCGCCTTGTATAGGCCTATCTCTCTTACATCACACGTCGCTAAATTATTTGAATGTCTGATCCTGTACTGCATTCATAACTTGGCCACTCACTCTAACATTTTTCACCACCATCATTTTGGCTTTCTCCCCTACCGGGGGAGAGGGTAGAAGAGGCCCTAATCATGTTACATCATCACATTGCTGTGGCTTGGGCTAGAAGGCACTGGGTTTATCTGGTCGCACTCGATTTAGAAGGAGCATATGACTGTGTGTCAAGAGGGGCTCTTGGCAAAATTGGAGAATTTGGGTATGGGAGGAAGACTTGTCCTGGCCTAACTAGTTTCTTTTGAGTCTGCTGGCGTGGCACACTGTCCTCTCCCCATGCCTATATTCAAGGTGTCCTGCAGGGAAGCGTTCTCACCCCCATCTTGTTCACATTCTACATGGCGGACCTCTGGACAGTCCTCCCCCCAACGTCACCGCCGTTTTGTTATGTGGACGACCTTTACATCCTGACTTCTAGCACTAGGCCCTCTCAAGCTGCCCGCAACAACTCAAATAGCCCTTGACCACCTTGAATACTGGGCAGACTCATGGAGTTTATCTTTTTCAGCCGCTAAAAGCGCCACTGTCGATTTATCTCTTGTTTGAAACTGCAAGTCTACAAGAGAATAATACTGGACACTCATAAGTGTGTGTGTTTCCTTAGTAGAAAAACAAGCAAAATTATATACTATGGTATGCCAAATAACTTTATGAAAATGATTGAAAACTGTCATATACAAACTAGAATGAGTATCCTGTAAATGTTATAAGTATTGTTCAATATTTGTTTTAGGTAGGAAACAATATTGAACAAATCCAGTTATTCAATATTGCTATCCAAAAACTTTTTTTGGTCTGGTAATTATTTTTCATTTTATTAAAAAAATAACAATAATTGTCAGATCGAAGAACGAGCATCCTTTTAGAAGACTTGACAGAATTTCAAGTGACAGAAAAACCAACAGTTTATGATTGTAGTTTTGCTAAAATTATGTCTGCAAGACTAAATGATATAGCTTAATTGACTATCAAGAACAATTTCTAGGTATTTGATGCTTTTATGCATAAAATACTTAGAAATTATTCTTGTATGCTCGATAGATAAAAATTACTTCTTTTCCAAAAAGACTAGGTTCAAACCTCTTTTACAAATAAAAGAAAGTTTTATCAGAAATGTATTTATGTATCAAGACAATAGTAATTTTAAATAGAAATGAAGGAATCAGAGTTCTGAGAAAATTTACTAACAGGGCAGAGATTAAATTGATCCGGTGGCCTCGAGAATCCATCCAAAGAATGAAAAGGAGAGAATGAATCCTATTCTGCAGGTGTTCTGGTGCAATCGATTCCCTCGAGTAATACTAACCGAATTAAGAATAGACTAATTGAAGAGCAGGTAATTGGAGGTGATCCTTAATTAATCCGGCAAATTAACACCACACTCTGTGCTGGGCGACAACAACTTTTATCCAAAGTCTCGATAAAGTGTATTTGGTAAGTATAAACTTAAGCTATAATTTGTAGCAATGTATTTTGAAAAATAGTTTCAACTTTTATAATTGGGTAATAATCCACTTGCATTTATAATATTAAAGTGTACAGATTATTTCTAATAAAAATTATACAATATTTTAACATCTTAATTTTTTTTATTTATGTTATGAAAATTTTATTAAAAACAATGTCCACTAATTATTTTTATAGACACTATTTATTGTCAATGTTCACAATAAAGAAGAGAAACTGCAGTAGTATGTGCTTGCTTATCTTGTCTATACACACTTTATATATTCATTATATAGAAAAAATCAATCATATTGGTAGGTAATTTGTGAAGATGCAGTTCTTTGCGGACCATACACTATCAGTACACATTAGAGCCATTCTAGTGATTAGCACTACTACTTTTCTCTTTAGTAGATGTTGGCTTGTTTGGGAATTTTTATTATAGTCTATTAATTTTACAGAGACACAATAGATTAGCAGAATTTCTGTGATGTGGTATTAAAACATTTAAATAATGGAAGAAATTATTATTTTCTTATTACATAAACGCAACAAAATTTTAATAAGGATTCTTTGTTTAAAATGAAATTACCCTGGAATTTTATTCTTTCCTACCTAAATGGTGACGCTCGCTTTTCAGAGGTTATCTATTTATATACTTTCCCCTTTACATAACCATTTTATGATAAGAGTTTGTACTTTGAGCACAAATTAAAACTAACAGTTTTAATTGTTATATGTACAAGACTTTAAAGTACCTTCAAACAAAGAATGCAAAATATATATATATATATATATTTTAATTAATGACCAGATTTTTTTCTTCTGGATCTCTGCAAACATTGCACTAGACCTTTTAAAAACTTTCTGTTTTTTTCTTTTTCCATGAGATTATAGCAATGACTGAGAAAATTCTATAAAATATATGTTGGCTACTTTCAATAATAAAGATTAACAAACAGAAATTTTTTTTTTATACTATAACCTCTGTAAAATATACTGGAATGAAAAATTCATATTCCTGTGTAATTCTTAAACAGTTTACAAAAGTTAAAAGTTATTAGATGTTGGAAGTATAATATGAACATTCACAGTTTGAAAGGTATATATAAACGATTAATACATTACACGTTACAAATAAGATATAGAAATAATATTGTATCTGCCATAGGAACATAAAAAAAAAAAAAAAAAATTGAAAATGCATTACCAGTCACAGAATTTCTTATAATGTTGTTACATCTCCATTGACAAAACTGTTTTTACATAAAAATAAAACGGAACCCATTCAGTATGAGACACCAAAAAACACCAACTTTTTTTTTGTTATTTTTTTTGCCTATTTTGAAGTGAGGAAGTCAATATAATAATGATTCTGAGTCACTGATACCCATATAAACAGCTGCAGTTGTGGAGGCATATAGAGCAACTGAAAGTTAAAGTCATATTTGTACAGTGTATTCAATCAATGCTCCAATAGTTCATGCAGATTTCCACTACTGCATTAATTTTTTCTGAACTCTGTGTTTTCAAGTCAAAAAAATCACTACTTGGCATGACAGCCAGCTCTGATTTTCTCTTTGTTGTTTTTTAATAATTATAATCTATGTAGTAATCCATTTAGCGATTACCTACAAAGAAATGTTTAATTAATCAAGACGGTAAAATTAGAATAGTAATTTTTAGTAGATAAGCGACAACCTACCAGCTGTTGCTACCGCCTGTGATGCACCGGCTGCTGCTGCCGACTGGGCGGCCTTCTGTTTTAGCATAGTCCAGTCGAATGTGTAGTCGTATTGATGATTAAGTGTGCGAAATAAAATGCGAAATAATTGCCTCAGGTACATATAATCTGGTGCTTCTTCAAAGCGGAGACCTCGACAGTAATTCAAGTACATTGCAAATTCGGCTGGAAATCCCTTAAAACAAGAATTAAAAAATTAAGTATTGTGTATAATTAACTTAATTGTATGTACCGTATACTATGTAAAAATTGATATGGGGTATTTTAATTATATATATTAAAGCTAATTGTTACACAATGATTACATCTAAATTAACTAACATTACCAGCAATATATAATCACCTCTGTGTTAAAATAACAATGAAATTAGCATACAGAATATCATTAAAAATTTAAAATAAACATTATAAACAAAGATGTAACAATATATCACAACAGACTAGACATCACAATCAACATAGACATATCCATTTCAAACACATACTAAAAAAATGAGTAAATACTGCATTTAGAATTTGCACATGAAATAAGTATTTTATCAATTTGCCACAGGTGCTTTAATTCACTTATAGTTCTTTCTGCACAGGCATTATACCACCTACACTATACAAAAGTCCAAAATCATTATACCATAACTTCCATGGTTACCACCTGGTCATGATGGGAGAGCCCAGTAATTTTACTGATCCATAGAGTAATGCAAGCTGGTAAGGACACCCATGCAAGGGTGTCCCTACCAGGTCTGAGGAGAAATGAAGCTAAGAGTGATCACACCCACATTCTGTGGAGATAATTACCATGGTAGTAACCACATCTAAGTGTGATACAAGCTCAGATGCCACCTGGGTTAACAAGGTCCATGTTTATGGGTTAGGCAGAGGCTCACATTTGAAAAATAGGCCACAATCTCCCTTGGCTACTGCAATGCCCTCAACAGTTGTGAGGAACCAATCTAGCCTTGGTGTTTCTGTGACAATGCATCCACATACCACAAAGGCTGGAAAACCACATCAGCAGATAAAACGGACAATGGAAATAAACAAGTTTATCATCTGTACTTACTATGCCATCACAAGACTGGAAACAAACATGACAGCGTACAGACAACTACTACACCACAGATTCACACAACGTCCTCACCTCACTGTCACTGAACAAAGGGCTGTTGATCAAAAAAGAACAATTATACATAACAATCTTATCCCACAAACAACACTTGAACTTATCAAACAACAGGATGCTGATCAAATACATCGATAGATGAAAACATTTAACATTAATGAAGATTACCTAACCTGCCAGGATAATCCAGCGACAAGCACTGATAATGGTGCACACACAACTACCACTAATCAAACTACAAACACGCCCTCATCCACCACTGATAACATAAACATATATTTAGTTAATATGCTTTCACTTATATTCCAGGAAACATTCAAAATATACAGGTACAAATCCCACACAAAGACCACGAAAACCAAAAATCAACGTGTCTAAGGTAGTAGGAAAAACACTAAATTATGCAAGCACTCACTCACTACCACACTACAATCATTCAATTTCTACACTCTCAGACATTCATACATTAGTTTATGCTTGAACAGTCACAATAGTGACACATCATGGACTGAAAATACAATCATAGACAAATACACACAAAACACAATTCTATCACAAGCATGCCTGGCAGAAAAGAATAGAAACACAAATAAATAACATTATACAGCAATTAGGCAGGCTGACACAATATGGTAAAAACAACATAACACTCAAATTAAAGAAACAAACTCCTCAAAAACATTTTCAAGAAAATCAAAACACATTCAAAAGATAAAATTACAACACACACATTACAAGATACATTGATATGCTAAAACAAAAACTTGCAGCTAAAGCACTCAAATGATACAAAACATGCATGCTATGAAAACAACAAAATAAATTATTTGCAAACAATAAAACACTCTTTTACAGACAAATTAATACTAAAATAACCACTGACACATAGCACAGTGGCACACCAACAGAAGAACTCACAAATTATTAGTCTTCTCTTTGGTCAGTGCTGTAACACATAATGCTGATGCACACTGGATCAAGGAGAACAAAAACTTGCACAACATACAACTATGCCCTGTGCCAAAATAAACATACACAACATCTAATGTGCTTTTAACAGAATACAAAACTGGAAGACATCTGGTGTAGACAATATTCACAATCTCTGATATGATAAGTTTACATCATTGCACCAGGAACTAGTGAAACACCTAACATACATCATTATCAATCCACAAGACATGCGAAAATTTCTTACTCAGGGCATTACCTATATGAAACCTAAAAAACAACAATACCACAGACCAGCACTGTAACTAGCCTTTTATGTGCCTGGTGCGAGTTTCATTACTACACCCCAAAACTTGGTCCAGGTCATTTCTGCACCCCACCCAGGGTCTGCGCCCTGTGCCTGGGCACCGCCTTAGTTAAGGTACTGCCACAGACTCCCATACAATACAGACTAATTGCATGTCTTCCAACACTACAAATTATTGACATTCTGTATCGCAAACAAAATATACAAATATGTTGAAAAACACATCATTCTTGTGGAACACAAAAAGGTTGCCGTAAAAATCACAGAATGCAAAAAACAGTTACTCATAGATTCAGTCATTCTACGGCAAGCACACAAACAACACAGAAACATACACATGACATATATAAACTATAGAAAAGCATTCAACAGTGTTCCACACAGTTGGCTGCTACATATTCTACACATGTACAAAACACATCCATCACTCATTGCATTCTTCCAAAACACTATGCATCACTAGAGAACAACACTACATCTCAGGATTCATAACACTTCCATAAAAACAAACCAAATATTCATTAGGCAAGGAATTTTTCAAGGAAATTCCTTGAGTCCTCTCTGGTTCTGCTTAGCCCTGAACCCATTATCCCTAATGTTAAACAACACAAAAAACACAGTTTACACTGTAACATCTCATGTACATGGATGACATAAAACTTTATGCATCCACACAAAAACAACTTCATCAACTCCTACAAATCACATATTCATACACCAAGGACATACAAATGGAGTTTGGCCTAGACACTTCACATAGAAAAAGGAGTCCTGAAGAAAGAAGATTTTGCACTTGGAAATGGAGATGTTATTGAATCCATGGAAGAGTGAGAGTTCTACAAATATTTAGAATTCCAACAGCAAACTAACAGAACATACACAAATAAAGCAAAGATTAATTAAAGAATACTAAAGTAGGTTAAATGCTATCCCTAGAACACAGTTAAATGCAAAACACACAGTTAAGGCAATAAACACACATGTTGTTTCAGTACTCACTTACTAAGCATAAACATCACCATCCTAAATCCACCATAGAAAGATTAACCCTTCCATGTAAAGATGGCGGACGTGTCCTGATTGACATAGTTAACCTTCACTACAAACAAACACAGTTGCTACAAGCTTTTTCTACCAAAAACAAGAAACATCACAGTTACATAAAGCAGTAACTCTAGCAAACTCAAATAAGACACCATTAAACTTAAGTAAAATTAAAAATAAATTTAACATGGCCAATGGTAATTTATGTTTAATAATATAATAAATATAATTACAACTTTTAACAAAGATTAAACTTTGCTTCAGTCCTTCATTCCGTTGTTTGTTTGGTCGTCTCCGTGAGTTTTGTGATTATATGAACTGCGGATGGTGAAAACAATGGAATGAAGGACTGAAGCAAAGTTTAATCTTTGTTAAAAGTTGTAATTATATCTATATATATAAAAACGAATGTATGTCTGTCTGTGTGTGTGTTTGTCCTTCATGCATTACCACACCATTTATCTGATTGCCATGAAATTTCAGGAAATTGTTTAATACACTCCCGCAAAGGTTTGTGGCATATGTGAAGACCACCATTTCCCCCTTTCAAAAATTTATATATGGATTAAGGCTTTCATGTCCAACAGATGGCACTAACTTCCGACGACTTAAGTTTGCTTTTCTGTGAGGCATTATGCTTTCCTGTGAGAATGGACTAAAGCAGATCATTTTCTATCTATCTATATAAACAAAATATAACGTTTGTTTGTTCCTACCGATTCCTTTGAAATTTTGACACAACGTTACATTCGAATACGCATGTGTTTTTATATAAATACATGTCGAAATTCCTCCTACTGGGGGAGATGGACGGGATTAAGGCTTACTGGGAAGAACTCAGCTTCTATTATACTATTTTACATGTGGTTTTTTGCGTTTTTGATTGCGTTTTAATAGGGTACGTCAAGAGAATGTACTGTACACTAAGAAGGGATTTTTTGAAATTCACCCCACGGGGGAAATGTTATACATTTATAATAGATACATTTTGAGCCACAACAACGCGTGGCCGGGTCAGCTAGTTTATTATATTATTAAACCATTAAACTTACACTCACATCATGTGGACATGACAATATATAAAAGGCATGGACACCATTAAGTAATTATGGGTTCGAAAGGTACTCCATGGCAGGCAGCCCTACAACCTGGCCCAGAATTTTGTTGACAAAACTGCATCAAATGGCTGGTTAGCTTGGGGATGCCTCTTTGGGGAGACGGAAGGCTTCATGATTGCCATAAAGGATCAGATCATAAATACTAAAAACTACAGAACACACACATTCAAAGATACAACACTCACAAATGACACATCATGCCAGAAAGTATACAACATATCACTTCTGGTTGCAAGCTCTTGGCACAGAGATTATTTTAATAGACATAATCAAGTAGCACCAAGAGCTTGCAAAGAAACACAAATTATTAGACATCCACGAACCATACTACAAATACATCCCACAGACAGTATTGGAAAACAATATGCACAAAATGTAATACGACAGATCCATAATCACAGATAAAACAATTTACCACAACAGACCAGACATTGAACTCACTGACAAACACAATAAAATTATGTCCATTCCAAACACTCACAATGTACAAAACATGCACTGAAAAAAATCAGCAAGTGCACAGAACTTGCTGATTTTTCTCAGTGTTTGCCCAGGAAATAAGACATCTGTAGAGAATGGATGGGTGCTTATTGTACCTGTTGTTTTCTATAGTGGCATACCACACACTACACAAAAGCCTGGGAACATTACAGTTGAATTGAAACACACAGATCACACTACATAAGACCACTATATTGAATACTTGTCATATTGTTAAGAAGTTCCTGAACACACAAACACCTATTTAATTTTTGTCTTGTTTTGGTTGCTATGCCTTGACTCTTGTCTGGCATAGTACACAGCAATTGGACAAAATGTATAATGTATAAATGTAAGTTGGGTTTAGTGAGTTATACTCAGTGTCAACTGAGTATAACTCACTAAACCCAACTTAATAATAATAAACAGAAATATTAAATTCAGCATTTTATATAATTTTAAATTATAATTATAATTTATAATTTTCATTAACAAATATCTCCTAACAGTTAATAATAATCCTGTATCTTTTATTGTATGAACACAATCCTTGCAAAGACAAATTTGCAGAAAAATGTCATATTCAACAGATTTTGAAAACACTAACTTTCTCTTACTTGCTCCACAAGTTTACTAAGCTTCTGTAAGCAGCTAATGAATTAATACCTCTTTGCATTTTCTCTCTCTGATGTTCATACATTTCAGATTTATATCCAATAGAAAAGACTTAATTTAATAACATTCTATATTTTATTTCCTTTGATATTACTTAAAAATAACTAATTACACAGTTGAAAACACTCATTAATGTAAATAAGTTTTTGTTGCTCGTGGAAAAGGGGTACAATATAAATATGGCATTCTGAACTTACCTTACAAAGAACTTCTACTGGTGTTGACATTTTTTTTTCACTTATTTTTTCATATTTCTGTTTTTTGGTTGCTGCTTTCAAACCTTGCCATGGTAGACTTCCACGATTAAAATACATTAACACATATCCTAATGACTCCATATCGTCCCTACGACTAAAAAAGGAAAATTTTTTTATAACAACAGTAATTTAAATTTTTTATAATCATCAGTTAGATATCTAAAAATTAAAGCAATAAAATAAAATTACTGAACTGAATGAAAATTTAGGAGCAAAAAATGCACATTTGTGGTTTTGTGTTTCTGTCCAAATGCTCAAAATAAGCATTTACACAGAAACACAGAACTATATTTATTACAACTTTAATACTGTTCAAGTCTTCATTTGGATGTAATTATGTATTTTGCTATATTTGGTATACTAATCACATCATCTACTAATTTCTGACAGACTGGTATGACCCTCCATTCTTCTCATCAAACCCCAACCAAATTCTGAGAGGTTAGATCAGGGGTGGCCAACATACGGCCCGCGTAATGGGTTTATCCAGCCCGCAATTAATTTTTCAAAATTAGCTACTTAACTTCCAATAATTGGTGGAATGGATTTGCCATACTTCTTCATGTTTTAAAAAATTTCCATTGTAGATATTTACAACTTTTGTATTTGTCTGTTATAAATTTACATTATTTGAATAATGAAAGACCCCATACTCACTGATACTCATCTGCCATTCCACTATGTAACTCTGTTTATGCTGACGTGTGATACACAGCACCGTCTGCCTGTCTTTTTTTTTTTTGCTCGTATGTTTCTTTACATTGTAAAATGACATTGCACATGCGTCAGGAACTTCTGTTATTTAACATGATTTAATTTTAATATTTTGTCTGGCCCATGAAATAATTTTTCTTTCCAATCCATCCCGGGGCAAAAACTGTTGGCTACCCTTGGGTTAGATGGTCAAGTTAAGTACACTTTTTTGTTCGTTTTGCCAATTTATCTCTCAGATCTTCTATATAGTTGAATGAAGTGGATGGATTGGCCAGATTCTATACTGGCCAATCTATCAACTCTATATATTTCTCCTCACACTAGTTGTCCACTACATATGCAGTGTAAACAGACACATTATCATACTGGAAGAAGTGAGACCATTGCCAAAGAATTACCATGATTTGGCAGCACAGAATTGCCCAATTGCTCTCAATAAAATTCTAGAGAAATTATACAGTTTTTTTTTAATTGAAAACAATGCTATTATTATTTCATTTGAAATAAACATCTCTATCCAAAAGTTTATGGAATGAAGATTACCTCAGAAATATTAAAAACTGGACAACCCGATGTTTGAACTGTTATAACACTTTTCCATTTACTTTTACTTAATATCACTTTTATAGAAGTGTTAACGGTTTAAACATCAGGGGCTGTCAAGTTTTTAAAATTTTTGAAGGAATATTCATTTCATAAACTTTTTGGATGTACTGTACCTGTTATTTAATATATAATACATATATACAGACAATTACATCACAGTTCATAAAAATATAATTTTAGCATTTTTCTTCTTACATTGCTAATGTTGTCTTCACCTTACAAAAAAAAGTGTGCGCCAAGTCACCTACACTTATTCTGTGTATCTCTCCTTGCTTGGGCATTGTTAATTAATTACCTTTGACAGTCCAACCAATTTTTCCTTTTCAATCTGTGTTTCATCTCCTAAGATGAAATAGTTGGGAAGAATTCATCCAGTCATTATTAGTGTCACCATCAAGTCCAATTGATGCATGTCAAGTAGTTTGAAGCATCTAAAATGGCCAACAAACAACTCAAATGCTCTTTCAATTGTGCTTTTACATTTGGAAAGCTTAGTGTTGAAGTAAGTCTGAATGTCTGATGTCAATTGTCTCTGTAAAGGGTTTATAGATGTTTATTTAGATTATATGCTGCATAACTTAAGAGGTGATATAGTCTATGGAAATCCTACACCTTCTTCAACTGTTTTAGATACATGGATTGACTGCATGATCCTGAACTGATCCTGCTTCTCCTATGTAGTAATCTGGAAATAGCAACTTCTAGCTACATGCAACTTGAAGTATAATTGAATAAAAGTGTTGTCTGTTAATAATATGATAAATGGTCATTTTTGGAGACTTTAATAGCCATATGTTTCCTATGACTCCAATTACTCCAGGAAAACCAGACTGTTTTGTATAATACAGGTACTCCTCACTTTATGACCTAGCTGCTTAATGACCACTCACACTTACGACCAATTGAGTTTCTACCTGCAATTCGGGGAATCCCTTTTCTCAGGTTGAGTGTCGGTCAGTGGCAAATGGTGACATGCACACTAAGCATATTATAATAGGCTATCTGCTTTTTCAGTCAGTTTCATTCCGACAAATGATAATATGTACATATGCATGTCTTTTTATGAATAAATTTGAAGTTTGTTGTATAATTTGTATAATTTTATAACAATCCTATATTCCCGGCGCATGCTCCTCACTTATCGACCAATTTGCTTCACGACGTAGTCGTCTGAACGGAACTCGGTCGTAAAGTGAGGAGTACCCGTACTGGCTTATTGTAACTGCCTGTTCTATGTTTGGCCAAGAAAGTATACAGTCTCTTTAGTTTAACTCTAAAAGTACTGAGGAAAATTCATGCAATATTTGTAGAATTTCATTAGTTGGTGATTGAGTTTAAAAATTAAATTGAAGACAGTCTGTTGAAAAGGATTTGCCATTTATGCACTTACAATGTTCCAGAATACAAACTTTTGACAGATGACTTTTCATTGTAGGCTACTTGGCTGTCAAAATTAAAACTTTGTTCCTCTATTTAAATTCAATTATATTATGTTATCTTTACAGTTTACCTACCTTTACTATGTTTAAATTATCATAATAAATAAAATACAATTAAAAGTAATACAGCAAAACTGAATTTAAAATTAAAATCATTTATATATTTCTTGAAACCTCAAAGAATAAAATATTAAGCTGTATAAACTAAGGTGAAAAATTTTTTTATAATAATAATAATAATAATAATAATAATAATATTGTTAAGTAATATAAATTTACCTTTGTTCAATACCCAAATGGGCATTAATGCTAGCATATCTGGCAGTACCAGTCAAATTTTTATCCTCACGATAAGGTATATGTTGTCTTGTGCGAGTATCCCTATATTTTTTTGCTAAACCAAAATCTATGAGAAAAAGCTGAAATAATAAAAATAATAATTATTTATAATAATCATATCACTGATAATATTAATTTTTATTACCTATTTAAATAAAATTTTTTTAAAACAGGTAAGTAATGGAAACATGGACAAATTTTTAAGCCAAAATTGAAAATTTATCTAAAATAATCATTTTTTTAAAAATATTTACAATGAGAATAATTTCATGTTGAGGTAATACACTTCTTAAAAATACTGAATATACTATAGTTCAAATTACATCTCTGGGAACATAACTTCAATTTATTGTCTAATGGGAAATATGACAGCTTACTTTATAATAGTTTTTTCAAGAACTAATCAGCTTGCAAAACATATAAATTATTACCAATTTAATTATATTATACTCTATTATAACATTTAAAAAAATATATATCTATTAATTGTATTTATATTATATACTATGTATTAATATGATATAAGCATTTGGAGTTTTTATATCATTTTGCAAAAATTTTAGTACTGTTTGTAAAGTATTTATTCATTATGCAGTTTAATAATAGCAATCACAAATTCAATTTATTTCACATGAATGGTGTGATGATAGTATACACTCAAACCTGTTTTTGTGTGGTCTTTTTTTGTGCAACTTTTTATATGTGCAATATGTTTTGTGCAATTATTTTTGTGCAGTATACCAATTTGATTGAAATTCATATACCGCACACAAAAAATCACACAAATAAAAAATCGCACAAAAACAGGTTTGAGTGTATAGTCTAGTTTATAAGCTTATTCTAATGATTAATTCATATAATGCAATAATGCATTTGCTAAATGCTTCAGAATTGCTTTAATTAAATATATAACTTAACAATAAAAATCTTTAAATGCAAAACTGTTTTAAACTCTGAAATAAGGCTATATTTTCAAACATTCTAACTTAATTTATTCAGTATTTTTTTCCTCTCTTTCTGAGCAAATTTAATATAATGTAATAAATATACTGAAAAAATAAAAGCCACATTAAAAATTATTAACAACTTAATTTATGGAAATCTATTACAGCTAATAGTATAATTTTTTCTTGTGTTAAAATTAATAACTCAATACCTAGAGCATATAAAAATTACTACGATATAGGATTTCCAATACAAGAATTCAACTGTTTACATTAAAATAATTAAAGGATATTACAATATAAACTTTTTTATAGTAGAAACTGCTTATCAACTTGATTTTAATGTTTAAATTTACATATGATTTTATTCACATTTTATGATATTGTTAAAATAACTATTTGTTTTTCCTTTGCAAAATGTGCACTGTTTTTTCTGAAAATAATAGCACACATTAGCATAATAGTCTCTCTATAAAATTACTTTAGTGAGTATATCTCATCAGAGTAATTTTATAGAGAGACTATCTTATGTTAATAGACTGTTTATTTTAAACTTTCCTTTGCAATTTGTTTTGATTATTAAAATTACATACAACAAAACCGATCAGATTCCAATATTTTGCTATGCTGATATTGAACTAGCTATATTTGTCGTAAACAGTGTAATTTAAATATTAAAAGCTGGTTGCCAGATTTTACTAAATAGTGTTCAGATATTATTAAAAGAAAATGTCACAAACATTTAAAAATTATAAAAATTCCAAGAAGTTTTAAATAAATTTGAACAATGAATTTATTTTAAGCAAAATCTAGCAACAATGCTAATTTAATTGAAAGAATCCATTAAAGTAAACCACTATTTAATACTAATACCCAATGTATTGACTTTTTCTACCTTTTGACAATGTAAGAAAAGTCAGTGGATCATGCACCATTTCTATAATTTTTATAATTGATTTTATTTCTAAATTTGAAATTCTTTCTAAAAAATATTTTTATTTTTTATGGTTTTTATTTTATTTTATTTACTTTTATCTATAAATATCTATTAAATTGAATAAGTTGTGCAGATAATTATTTATTTGTTGGTTTTATTCCCTTTTTAACATATTTTTTCTTTTTTTAATTTCAGTCATAATCACTAATTTTAAGTGATTTTATTTACCAGGTTTTAATTTTTTCAAATTTTAAAGATTTTTAAACTCT
This sequence comes from Centruroides vittatus, assembly GCF_030686945.1. NCBI lineage: Eukaryota > Metazoa > Arthropoda > Arachnida > Scorpiones > Buthidae > Centruroides > Centruroides vittatus. Next base: position 1,749,556 of record NW_027122171.1, read on the forward strand.
GAAATATTTTACATATTAACTAACTAAAAGATTTTTTACCTATTTAATTTTTATAGTTTTAACCCTATTGTTTTATTTTAATTCATACTTTTAGTTTTTAGATAACATATTTTTATATATAAAATCTATAACTGATTCCCTTCCAGGTAAATTTGTTTTGGTTTTAATTTTTCTTTTTTAAACTTCATATTGTATATTTATTACTCAGCTTATGATATTATATATGCCTTACATGTGTTAATATTAAACTAAAAATGTATTTACCTTGTGATTTTACTCAGGACCAGATTTTAAAGAATTGTCAAGAGCTGAATAAGGGACCAAAATTCATACAAAAATGACAATTTAAAAGTGATTAATTTTGCTATGCTCTTCTAAACTCCTATCCTGTATGATAAGTCCTATATTTGTCAAGTTGTGAGATTTAAGAAGTACAAAATAACATGTCATTCCTAAATAAACTTTCTCAATTAGTTTCCTTGCTATGAACTAACTCATCACCTTAATAAATTTCTAATAAATGCCACTTTTTAATATTTAAATTTTAATATAATCTACATATTTGAATTTCTAGATTTCTTTAGCTAAAGTGGACATTTAGATTGCTGTAAATATTTATTAAAATTCATTGGACTACTAAATGAAACAAATAGATATATCCATTATCTATCAGATTTCCTTATTCTTGCATATAAATCCACTTCTAGAATTCCTGGCCAAATTATTATGGCTACCAAGTTTTTTCTTTTAAGATAGAATTTAAGTAACTTTTTTAAAATAGTAAACAGCTATGTGAAGTAGCAAAATTATTACATTATAGTAATCAGGAATGTTTTCATTATTAAACTGGTAAAGATTATGTTTGATAAAGTATTTTATAAGTTTGCAGTTTTAAATGTCAATTTTTAAAAGCAAGCATTTTGTATATTTTGCATTTTCAGTACGGCTATATCATAAATACATTTTAATAATACGTATACAATAAGAAAATAATCATTTTTATAAAAGCTACATTAACCTGACTTTCTTCTCCTTTTTTCCACAGATGGGTAAGGCAAAGGACTTGGCATTCACAAAAGTTGGTTCTGTAAAAGCCTTAATTGAATGTAAACAATTATCGCAGAGGCAATTTGCTGAGAAATGTGGCATTTCCAGGGTGTCTGCACAAAATATTGCCAAAAACCTAACTGCTGATCAGTCACTCAAACCAAATGTGGTAGAAAAAAAATCTGATGACCCTGCATGGTCAAAAGGTTTTAAATAAAATTGTCATGAAAAATAGACGAGCAACTGACTTAGCAATTAAAGAAAGGCTAAAGAAAGTTTTTATCAGCTTGTCAAAATGAACAGTATGTAGAACAATATTTGAATTGAACTGTGGTATGTACAGGTTAGCCAAAAAAGAAATTAAAAAAAAAACAAAACAAAAAAAAAAAACTGAAAAAATAAGGAAAGACAGACTAGAATGAGGGGAAGTATATTCATTTTATAACAAGATTGGAAAAAAATTAGTGTGTATGAAATTATTTAAGTTGCCTCAAATTATAACTTTTCACAAACAAAAAAAAAAAAAAAGAATCCTACATCAGCGGTGATATGGTTCGTAATATGTGGAAAGGGATTGGATAGAGTTTACATTGTTAATGGAATGATGTGCCAATAGCAGTCCAAGCTTTATTCCTCAATTGAATGAGTGGTTTGGTAAAAATGGAGAAAAAATATTTTTGCAATATGGAACAGTGGAAAATTCCTTTACTGGATTTGCTGGGAAACTTTCTGAACCTCAAACCAATTGAAAATACTTGAAAGCTATTAAAAAGAGAAATAGCTAAATAAAGAGAGGCAAATAAGATCCAATTAATAAGAAAACTATTTGGCACTGGAATCATAACAACAAACTAAAACAAATGCTTTTAAATTGCTTGGCATGTCAAGTACAAGCTGTAATAATCACAAAAGGGTGCTTGATGAAATAGAAAAAAAAAAGCCTCTCTCTTTTTACTTAAAATAATTTCATTAAAATTGAAGCATTAGTATTTTTTCACAAAATGTAGTTAATAGAAGCAATAAAATGTATCAATTGACAAATATTTTTGGAATCCACCTGACTTGTTGGTTCAAAGATTCATTTTGAATAGAATGCATGTGTGGAATTCAAATCTGAACAGGCCAATATAAGAGATGAGATGACCATACCACGTCACCCAGGCTATAACAATGTTTTGTACCATACCATGCTTTGGATAGCTGTATCTTGTCCCTAAAGTTGATGCAATTGGAGTTATGGCTGGCTTTAAATATTTCAATGGACTCTAAGAGTCTGATGTGGTTCCAATTTGTAGAGGATCTGATGGGCTGGGCCTGATTTAATTTAGCCTCTATATGTCTTCTGAGGCAAACCTAGACAGGACTATGAATTCTGCATGTGCATTCTATTTGAAATTGAAACTAAAGAATATCTTATAGGACATTTGAACCTTATCAGTTGAAAAGCTACTTTGTAATAAAAAGTCAGCCTACTGCTGTAAGGAATCAAGTTCAAATCTCAATTTTTAAGGAATAATTCAAGACAAAGCATCATTTCTCATCATTCAACCAAACCAGTCAAGCTCACAAAACAGGAAAAATTGTGGCCTGTCACAGCCTTAATGTGTGGTATTTCAGAGTGATGAAAATCAATCAATCAATTTATGTAAAAGCAATTGTGTTAATATAGAAAATAATTAATGAATCTAAATTAAGTCATGATTTTACTTCTTAATTTTTAAAATATTTTTACCAGTAGTTTTAGCCAAAGTCATAATTATGAATTTCAAATAAATGATATATCACACATCAAAATAATGAAAAAGCTAGTTCATTGTGTAATTCATATTTTGTATATTCATCAGAAAATATAATTTATATATTTAGCCAGTGTTCTCTCCAAGTCAGTTTTAACTAATTGATTTACCTGCAAAATATTTCATCAACCAGTTAAAATAATAATTCTTTTTTAAAGACATTGATTGGACTATGAATTAGTATACTATTAAGCATTATAGTATTGTTTTGTTGTTAACTGATGTTTTTAAGGAAATTTTTAATAGCAACCAACTAAGATTATAGGTTGAACACTAAATTTTTCTTTCCTGGGAAAACACCATACAGTTGTAATATATGATCATATTAGCTCCTTTGATATTTTGTGTTGTCTATCTATTATATAGTTATGATAAAATGTGGTAAGATTTATTGTAACTATATAAAGCTGAAACATCAAACTTAATTTCAGTCTGAAAAATCATCAAAGAATTCTGTTTATTTTATTATTATTAAATGCTTGTCATTTTTAATATTAACTACCATCAAGTTATATAACATATCTATACTTATACTTATCTTCATTATTCAGTGCTAACTCGATACAAAATCTATAAAATAACTCATTTTATGTTTTAAAATATTTCTATACAACATTATATTACACAGAATATTTGAATGATGAAATTAAAGTAGGAAAGTTTTGATTTTGTTATATGTTATACAGTACATACAATACACTTTCTAAAACTGACTACCAATCTAATAAAATAATGAGATTAGAACTAAATATTATTTTATTGTGTATTTTTAGAATCTTATGTTTTTTTAAGTAATGAAATATTAAATGAAAAATCTATCTAGTTCAACATTTTAAATATAAAGTATTAATTAAAATTTTCAATTAAACTTTTTCCTATCTTGAAACCATTTTTTCCTGTAAGTACTAGAAAAGTTAAATTTAATGAGAATGATTCCTTGAAATGCTGAAAGTTTTTTAACTGTTAATTATTTAATAGCAAATGAAACATCTCAAATATATTTATTTATAAATTATCGCATAAGAAAATTAATAACAGTGTAAATATTAATTATTGCTATTTTATACAATACAGTAGACCCCTATAACATGGGTTCACATAGGATGAATTTGTATAACACGGCAGAAAAATTGCGATCATGTTCATATAACACACTAAAAGAGGTTCGTATAACATGGTAAAAGAATGAGACAGATTGTCATGGCCAACTCGTGTCTCGACAGGATTGGTCAAATCTGGACCAATAGTAGACATTACACAAACCGCTGAGTTTAAACGAGCAGCGGACCTACTAAAAAAAATTTATTATTCAATGGCCATAAAAATTATATTTTTATTAATGATGTCTCCAAAGTTCAGCGAATTTTTTGCAGAAAGAATAACTTATCAGGAAATGTGTCCGCCATTTGATGAGTCACTCTGCGACGAAAACAAGCTTAAGCAATGGCATCTTTGAACAGTATGCACATGGTAAGTATTCCTACAATTTTTTGTTTATAGCATAGTTTATATGGATTACTCCCAAAAAATTATGTGTGTTTTGGAAATGTTCGACTCAAATTAATCTAGAATCGATTAATTTTATGGATGAAAACCTTTCAAACAGCCATACTCCCTAAACTGCATAATTGCCGGGCTGTGAACGGCTCATGTATTTGTAAAATCTAAGTGACTCATATAACACAGAATTCATGTAACATGGAACATATCTACCGTGTTATAGGGGGTCTACTGTACATTATATATATATTATATACATAGTAACTATTTCTAAGTTATATGATATTTACCTTATTGCAGTGTCTTCCAATTCCCATAAGAAAATTATCTGGTTTAATGTCTCGATGAATGAAATTCTTATTGTGAACATATTCAATTCGTCCAATCATCTTTAAGAAAAATATATCAATCAAAATCTTTCTATACTTTATAACTAAATAGTTTAATAACCAGAGAAAAGTATATGATTTATTTTTATTTAAGAGCATGTTTCTCAACTTTGATTAAAATTCAATCTCAAATTTATTACAAAGAACATATTAATTAATTAATTAATGAGCATTCATTGCTCCTGATGTTTCAAATTAGCCAATGTTGAATCATTAACATATTTTCACATATTTTAAATGTGAAAATATGTGAAAAACCAAGAATAAATTTTAACCATAGTTGATAAGTAGGATTTATTGTATTGTTCATTCACATTAGCAAGTCCTGTAAGAACAATCTGATAACATCTTAAGTAGTGGTTTCTATATACAGGTGTCAAATATATGAGCAGATGTGTCCATTTTGATGATGTATTGTTTTCTGGCAGAGAGATGAAAACATGAAAGAAAAATAAATAAATATTTAGTTTATTTTTTTCATATGCTAGAAAGCTTTTGATCACTTTAAATTAGTTTTTAAACTATCACTGAACATTTTTATCCAAAATTGAAGTCCAAAAGTTGATATAAAAAATCATTTCACAGAATTCAACAATACAGTGGTACCTCATAGTCCAAAATGCTCCAGAGTTAAATGCTAAATTTGAGAAAAATTCTACCTGAAGTACAAATGATGCTTCTACATTTGAATTGCATGTGCTATGAAAAAATCCAGAAATAAGTTTTGGTAAAAAACTGGTAAAAAAAACACTAAGACATAATAGCAGAAAATTGAAAAATTGAGAAGCAATTGGCTGATGATATCTTCTATAAGAGGATTATTTGTGAGAAATCTAAGCAAGCTGCTTAAGAAACAGGACATCACCTCTCCTCACTGAAAGTACAGTAAATGCAATAGTCATTTTATTACACAGTATTTATGTATTTCTTTTGTTGTTTTCATATATTTAGGGCCTTTAATTGTGTTATTTTTACCATAAATTATATGTATTTGCTGTATGAAAATTAGTATTTTTAGGGTATAGAAACAGATTAATTCACTTTCCATTATTTCTAATGGGAAAAATTGATTCAGTGTTTGAATGACCTTCTGGAACAAATTAAATTTGACATACGAGGCACCATTGTATTTAGTCACTATTTTACTGTTAATGCAAGTTCATTTCTACAGTTTCAAACCTCTAATGTCTTCTATTGGTTTTATTGTCATCTCTTGTTGAAAATACACACAAAACATTTATCATCAATAAGAATTGTTAACACCTTTACAGAGGCTCCCTTACAAGATATGGAAATGACCTTTGACACCTACAGGACTAGTCTTTCTCTAAATCTCCATTCCTTCACTGGAATAACTAATTAAATGAAGTCATGTATCAAAGGCTAGCAAGGATTGATCTGTATGAATGGAATCTCATTTTGAATTGGTATAGTACAATTTTGAAGCCCCAACCTATGAGCCAATGCTTCCTTGGCAAATGAATTAAAGGTATTCTTCATAACTTGTAGTGATTTTATCCTTAAACTAATTAATTGATCTGGTTTGTTTAAAGATTTTAACTCTTTCTTGACCGGGATACCGATCTGTTGTACCCCCTATTGTTAAGCAAATAGGTCAAGGATTCATCAAAACCCTGTTAAAAATCAATTTTTATAAAATTTATCGACAACAGATGTCAACACTTGACGGCAGCATCTTGTTTATTGTCTGTTTCACATATTTTTGTCCAGGTGGTGTTTTGTTGACTTAAAAAATTTTAATTAATGCTTTTTTTTCTTAATTTTTCATTTTTTGATAATTTTTTATTTCATTTTTAGCATATTCATGCAATAATATTACTATAATAAGTTCATTCATGCTATAATAAGTTTATTCAGCTATAATACATCAACATGTTATAAATTTTCAAGTTGTGATCTTCAGTTCTGATATTTTATATATTTTTTATTTTAATCAAAAATATCAGCAAATGTTACATGTATTGCTACTGGTAATCATATGTTTATTACAAAAATATATAATCTCATTTGATATGAAGTGAATAAAGTATATTAGTTTGTTATATTAGTTGATAGCAGAATAAAGTTTTGATTTCAAACAAATGTTTGATATAATGCATAATAATTTCACAATGAATAAATGTACAGTACATGCATAAGTGTTATATCGAATTGTACAAAACAATATTCTATGTCTTTCTGGCTCAGTGCCAGCAAAAAACTAGTTAACTAGACAATGTTAATTTTGATGTAAAGTTACAAATTATCAAGTTAAGTGTCAGTTCTGATATATATTATTTTTTCTGAAAAATTTTTCTAATAAAATGTATTGAAAAATATCGTATTTAAAACTAAAGATATTACTAAATGTATGCAATTTTTTTCATATAACTATAATGATAATTTGATTTTTAGTGAATTTTTAAAATAAAATCGCCTGAGTGACCTTGACTGACCTTTATTGCCCTTGGCTGTTTTACAAAATAAATGTAAACAGAGGGGCATAGCAAACAGACAAGAAAGAGTTAAGGTATTTATATCACTATGTAAAATATGCAATTCAAAGAAATCTCAACATCACAAAAACATTGTTGTATGACCAATCACTACAAAGTATTTCAATCTACTTCCTGTAGAGATTACAAATGATTAATGAACTATAAAATTTTGTGTTTTTTGCCCTTTGAAAATAAAATATGCAGCAAAAGTTGCACTGGTACTGCTGAAAATATTTTTAGACTTTAGTGCCCCTTATATTTTTCAGAGTGACAATGAAAGAGAGTTCACAGCTAACGTCATTGAGTAACTTTCAGTTGTATTGTCTGAATGTAAAATAAGACATTGAAGACTGACATCCAAAATCCCATAAGGGGAACACAGAGCAATACAATCAAGATGCTGAAAATGTTACATGCATGGATGGATGATACTGGTAGTACAGACTGGGTAATAGGCTGCCATTTTGTCCAGTGGCAAAAGAACTCTTCTAAGCATCGAGTCATAGGCAAAGTCTGTATACAGTAGTAATTGCATTACCTGTAACGAGTTTACCGGTATACCAGTAAATTAGGAAAATTATATCCCGGTAAATTTACCAGTAATTAACTTTTTTACTGGTATTTTGTTAAAAACCTCTTAATGGAAAAGAAATCTGCAGCTATGGGAAGTAGATTTCTTTTTTGTCTCCTCCATACAATAGTGAAAAAAGAGTGCAGGCGATGATGGGTCATTCCATTTGTAATTTAAGGTTATTAAAAGGAATTTCCTAGTTTTTTTTATAACTTGATTTCCTGTATTATACTCCAAAATCAAGACCCGTTTTCTGAGTATAATACAGGAAAATAACCCAGAAAAATTGAACAAATATAAGTCACACAAAATATCCAATAATGCTAACAAAAATATACTTTTGAATGGGTTTGTAGAAATAATCAAGCACTTATCAAAAAATAAAAACAAATCATGACCTGCAAATGTCACTGAAATTAGTTCAGACTCGGATTCTAGTGAAAGGTCTTTATAGCTGACCATACCAACTTCTCACATCGACACGAGAACAAAGTGCACAATAGAAAAATCAAATTTAACAATGAAAGAGAAATTGGACTTATTCATTAAACATAAAACAAGTGTAGACACTGATAACAGTAATATAAGTAAGTTTAAAAGTGTGAAAGATATAGTTAAGAAAGAAATGAATGAAATGAATTATTTCATAGAGCAAAAAATACAAGGAACGTATCTTAAAAAGGTTTTCAATGCTCTAATGACAGTACATCCAACTAGTATTGATTCTGAGAGAGCTTTTTCTAATACAGCTGCCATTTGTATGAAAATTAGATCTAGATTAGACGACGAGAACCTAAATGTCTTATGTTTGATAAAAGCTTACTTTCAAAATAAAGAAAAACATAATTAATTATCAGCATTAATTCAATGTCCGTGTGGTCTTACGCCATATCTTTTTTTGTATATTTTATTTGTATATATATATATATATTCCTCTACCCTTTGTTTCCCTGTCCCCTTTCTTCTGGAAACTTCTCTCAGCGGGTGGCGACGAACTGGTTATAAGACAAAAGAAACGAATAGCCTGGAGGGGCTAAAAGGGTGATAGACTGGTCACTTTTGGCCGAGACATCGAGCTGTAAGGACGTGCTTGGTGAGGTCTCCAAGAATTTCACACCAACGGGGGCACGAAGGAGGCAGCAAGCCAAACATAACAGAATCTAGAGGAACTTTAGAAATCTAATACAAAAGCCATTTTGGAAGTTTATCGAAGGAAACACGAAGGAGAAAAGTCGAACTCTACAGTCATCGAATTTCGTATCGTCCAAGAAGACCTGAGTTATAGCCACCACCACGAGTTCGCTAGCTAAGTTTGGGTACCCGTTCTTGTCTGGTTCTATCCTATTATCTACACCTTCTCTTTCCCTCTCTAGTATAAGTAGTTTTAAGTAATTAGTTATAAGTTTCTTTTTTTGCGTTCCTTTTGTAACGCGTCGTGTACCTCAATTCTTTTGTTGCGAGATTTTAGAATAACGATTCTGCCCGAGTGTCAACAAATTTATGTCCAAGGAGTGTCGGAATACAAACGAGAATCGAGAATCCTGTATAAATTAACAAACACGGGTGAAAAATAAAATAAAGAAGTTTAATTTTCTCCTATCCCCTCGTTGGACTCTTTCACCACGTGCGTTTCACAATATCTGTTATGTCACAATTGCTATTACAAGGATGTTGTTTGTCTAAACTGAGAGAAAACTTGAAAATAAATGGTTGTCCAATAATTCTGTCAGTAATTCAGTTTCATTTTAAATCATTGTTAATACAAATTTATCAGTAAATTACTGATAATCCGTAATCCTGAATATAATTACTGAATTACCAGTAATGTAATACCTGGTAAATTTGCAATCACTAGTATACAGCACACTTTGTATCAGAACTAAAATTAGGATTGGAGTCAATGAACATTTCACTAAAAATTTAAAAAAAATCTTGGCAGTGAAGAAGATTTGATGCAACTTGAGAGCAGTTTATAACAAAAAAGCTGTTGAGGAAGTAAACAAAAATCAGAAGAGAAATTTTGAGAAAGAGACTTGTACATGATCTGAATGAATCATACATAATATTATGTTCATCATGTGTGATAAGATTTCATAAGAAATGTGTTCAGAGCACTAAAGACATTAGTGACATTTATGCAAGGGCAAATCTAGGTTTTTTGGGCCTAGGACTTATTGAAGTCCAATGGGGCCCCATTTTTTGTTAGATTAAGAATCTTTATTATTATGTTTGTTTTATTGTAATCAGTGTAATGATAATTTATAGTATTATTATTAATGTGAAAATCCAAAATTAATTAATGTAAACCAATTTTAAAATTTTTGATATAATTTTATTCTTCCCTTTTAACTTTCGAATTTGTGTTAAAACGCAACCGGAGGATGACTACTTCCTTTCCCAAAGTTTGTTTCCCCTCCCTGCGGAACTTGGGACTGAGTCAGAAGGAACCAAAATCCTAAATTCTGTAATTGGCAAAAAGGGGCAACGTGATGAAAGAAAATAAAAAGGTTATCGCAGAGGACAAAGGGGTTGTTCATTGGTAATCAGCGGGAAAGATCTGAATCCTTACGAGTGTCCGTTATGCCTTGCCGTCCGAGATCCCGTTACGAATTATGAAGACCCAGTTGACCAGCAATGAGGTATGATTATAACCTTTGTGAGCTCTCTCTCGGATTCCCCGCCCCTTTATTAGGACAATTGCTGTTCCGCCCTGAGGTTCAATTTGTATTCGTTAATCTTGTTAATTAATAAATTTTGTTTGTTGTTTAAATGGTGTCACTTTTCGAATGTTGCCTCTGCTGTATCGACGAACCCACTCTTATTCTCCACTCACGTAACACGTAACAAAACCAAATCGCCATCCTCGACAGTGGGCAGTTTCTCACTGACCTGCGAGCCGGAAAAAGGAGGTATGACCCCGTCCTACCTTCCAGTACCCACATTAATATTATCTATTCTTTACTATATGATAAGTGTTCATTGTTAATGAAAAAGTATTAAAAATTTATGATGATAATTCAATTTTTGTGGACCCTTGACATTTGGGGACCCAGGGCTTAAGCCCTATTAGTCCCTATGTAAGCCTGTGATCAGCCCGTGTTTATGTTTGCGACACTTGCAAAAGACAAGAAAAAATTGCAGAGGAATGTCAACAATCACACAGAGGCCAGAAAAGAACAAAAAAAAAAAAATGATTGAAATTACTGTAAAAAACTAAAACTTATTGAAGTTGGGGACTTTATTTTATTAAACATTCCAAAGGTTGACCGAGAGCCATTAGACTGCCAAAATGTAATAGGGAAAATTCTCGATGCAAAAAATAATGTTTATTAAATTTGAACAAAGGGTGGCATAATTAAGATGTGGTTCAGTAAAAGTGATTTTCAGACTTCTGGGAAACAAATTCTTGAAGTCATCCCAGAAAAATATGTATCTCTACATAAAACTGATGAAAGAATCAAACTTTGGGGGACACAGCAGTTTATCATGCACAAATAAATAAATGGAGCATTTGTGCCCCAAGTGAAAACTGTAAATCAGTATTTTTCTTTTTCCTAATTATTGTGTCATTTTTTTAAACAATAACTCTGAACAAAAAAGTCTTCTAGCAATTTAATATTATTTTCATAAAAATTCAGTATTATTAATTTTTGATATAACAGTTACTAAATAGTAACTATACTATTCATTGTTATATCACAAATATATTGTAATTAATCATTATTTTTCCAATTAAAATTATGATTCATTATTCTTTATTAATTTATATTATTCATTTTTCTATCATTATTAAGTTGTATTATGTTAATTATTTCAAGGTTACTTTACAATAATAATCTTTCTTAGACATCTGTCTGCTGTTTGTCTAATAAGCCTTCTGTGTCTTCAAAAGGCTTATTATGACAATAAGCCTAGAATCAATCAGGTTAATTGAACAAACTGAAGTTCACTTTCTTAATTGCCTAATGCTCTGTGGACTGAGTGCAGAATGCCTAAGAAATGTCAGGGTGAATAGTAAATTGAAGATGATTTTCCAATTTGCCAGGCTCGTTGTAAAATGATGGCACCCTTTACAATGAGCCAGATTTTTCAATTTGCCTATGACATATATACAAAATTTTAATGCATTCTTCAAAATTAAAGTCTGTAATTATTTTTCTATAATTACAAACTAATTTTGGCTTCAATGTGTATTCACCCCACAAAAAATAACATCGTATGAAATGATAAAAATGATATTGAGAAACTTGCAAATATGCAGGCCAAGAATCAGAAAACTTAACCTGTTAGTTTTAAAAACAATGAATTAAAGTTAAAGTTCAACTTACCTGATCCGCTAGCATTAAAACAGTTTTCATAGTAAAACGGCGTGAACAGAAATTGAAGAGATCTTCTAAACTTGGCCCAAGAAGATCCATTACTAAAACATTATAGTCACGTTCTTGTCCATACCATCTAATAAAAAAAAAAAATATGAAATTAACATATACAATAAAACAAAATTCAATATATTAAAAGTACTATCTACAATTAATTTTAAAAGTTGATCAATTGATAGAATACTTCAAGAGATGTTTAATGGGAAGTAATCATAAAAACTTAAAAAAAATCCCAGAATATTCTATAAAAAAATTTCATATGATAAGTTAACAATTCTGAACATTTATAATTTGAACTATACCAGTAACTTCTGACAGATATAGTTTTGAAAAATTTATTACTTTAGATGAGGGGAGAAAAATGGTCGTTGATTAAAAGTATTTGTTCAGCTGAATTAACTTAAAGGGAAAAAAGGGGGAGCATTAGAATAAATATTAGACTAAGAAATAATATAAAATAAATCCATATGAAGGAGATTTACACACAATCTTCAATTCTAGTGAAAATCTAAAAATTGGAAAATAGTACAAAATATTAAGTTTATCACATTTTATGAACAACTAAATTTTCTCTATAAATAATGCAACAAGACCATGCACATGGAAATTTCCAGGAGGAATTAAAAAATAAAAATAATAATAGATGCTTATGACCTTTATTATAAAATTTTTTAAAATTTTGTGCATAGGCATGTAATATAGGAATATATTTTGCATTTTTTCGCCTGTTATAAATCTTTGAATTCTTTCTGTGATAGTTTCTGCACCACCACTGCATAAGTATAATCTTTGCAATTTTGTCCTTTAAGACCATTAAAAAATTATAAAGTTTTTCAAATAATCTAATCCTCTAATAGTGCCAGAAAGAGACTTACAAAGGAACAAGTCTTCATGAATTTGGCAGTTGTAGTGGCATTTTATGAAAACCATAACTTAATTTGTAATATCAGTAGATTTGTTGACATGAATAACAAATGTATTACTCTGTTTAAAAAGAGAACTCGGTATAGACATAATATTCTCATCAATGCATCTTATAACTAAAAGAGATATAAGAGAGATCTCTTAATTGTCATTTCAATCAAATTAACAAATCAGCAATTTCCTAACCCTAAACAATATCACAAACTTTTATTGCTGTTGGTAATATGATCGGAGAGGATCTTGCATTCCCAGCAGCTTTAAGTGCCAGGTTTTGGAAAAGTTTAAATAGCTGTTGATAACTGCATTTCATAAAGCATAATTTTTCATATTATTATTAGATGTTTTTATCACCATTTAGCCATTTTAATAATCAAAATTATCCAAACTAAATTCTAAAGACTGATTTTATTTAAATACATTAATGAAATTGCAACCTAAATATAAGAATCACATTAATTTAGTAATACCAACAACTAAAATGACTAGTAGAGGTATTTCACAATGGTAAATGAAAATAAATACTTTTACTTTATAAGAAATGCTCTTTAGTATTCTAAGTGGAAAATGGCCTTAAAAAAATTATAGGAAACATGCTTTTCATTATATTGTTATACAGTATTAAGTTCTTTTTTAAATATTTAAATTAAATGCTTTAAAAACAAAAAAACTTAAAATTATCTTAAAAACATTTAATGTTTTGTGGTCTCTAATTTGAAAAGCAGTCATATTAGGAGCTCCAGATTGTTCCTCCTCTTCTAACTTGTCTATCATTCCTTAGAAGGTTATAAATATTTGTACAAAAGAGCACCTAATATTTATTACTTACTAAAGAATGACAAAGACAAATTAGAAGAGGAACAATCTGAGAAATACAACAGTTAAGAGTCAAAAAAGATTACAGTGGTATTACACAAAGAAACCTCATAGTCTCTCTCAAGAAACAGTGTGGAAAAAAGCTATAGTAATACAATTTTAGCAGCAAAGTCACAAATGGAAGGCTGGGTTGTAAAGTAGGATGAAAAACATTTGTGGGTGCCAGGAGGTGGACGGAGTCTCGTTCCTCCTTTTCTCGGCTAACAGGTCCGCGAGACCTGCCCATGTCAAGATGGCGGCTTGGAGTGTGGAAGAGGATGGGTCCGACGGTAGAGTGGCGGCGATACTCGAATAAAAGACATGAACAACGTATAATAACAACAACGATTTATTAATGCTAAAGCTACAGATACAGTTAGGGCGAGCTACTGTCGCCTAAGTTCGGATACGCGGAGGGAGAGTTTACATGACTTTGGGGAAGTCATACCTCGTAATCCTTTCGTTCCTGTGACGGGGTTGAGATATCGTCGGGTATCCTTTCGTAGACGTCGGGACGCGCACACACTAGCCAAGGGACACTACGTAACCGACCCCTTTTCCCCGCTCTTGTCGCCCTTTTATCGTCTCGGTCACGTTTCTCGGTTTCACCAACCAGCATTATTCGAATGTTGTTCTCCTCATGATTCATGTTTTCTCCGTGGGAACCAAACAATAAAATATTTTATTATTAGCGTGTTGGTTCCAGTGAGTTCGAATTTTCACACCACCTTGGGCTTTCTAAAATCATAGCTGTCCCTGAAGGGAGCAGGTTCAATTTTTCTGTTGGAAAGGATGGCTAATTTTAGTGCACTTTCTCTCCCTAATTAGTGATTTACATGGCGACTTTAAATATTTGCGACAATGATTTACATGGCGAATTTAACAAATTATTCCTTCGCGACAATAAAAGATTATTCGGTGCGCGTTACAACAATTGGCTATGTTAGAACAGACATTCTGGGTTGGTAAACAATAACGGCGTTCCCGGAAGTAGGGTTGTTCTCCCCGCTGGCACATGGTGCTGACGTAGTTTCCATTCGTCGCTTGGGCACGAGAGTAAAAGTTCAAGGTCTTGAGTGTTTGTTAATTTTCTTTTGTTGAAGTGAGTTCGTTGGATAGTGCTACCTTGCTGGCTTGTCCGTTGGAGATAAACAGGAGCTTGATGGCTGAAGGATTCATAGTAGTAGTGACTTTTCGTAGTTCGTTGTAGGGTAGCGGTGTCGCTCCTTCTTAACTCCAATGGGTAGTTGTAGTCTTAGTCCGTTGAAGCGAGGATGTCGTCCTATCTGGTACTCACAAAAGTTAATGATAAACAAAATGATAACAAAAATGAGAATTCTATTTGTTCTCGGAGAGAGGTACGCATTTTACAGATATAATTGGGGTCTACTCTCCCTCAGGCCGGTAGGCTGATAAAATCCTAAATTAAGTCTAAATGGGAAAAGCTAATACGTTCTTATAATTCAAACGTTAGTTAAAATAGCTAAATAAAATTCGAATAAATGGAATATTTAATATAGTATATAATATAATATAATATGATATATATTTTTATGCTTATGCAAAAGTTGAAGACTTCTTGACATAAGATTCTAAGCAAAGGACCTAAAAACGGTGTTAATAAGTTGGAACAATAGGACCGTTGGTGAGTGCGGGTGGTATCGCTCTGGGGTGTTCCTGTAAGGGTGCGTCACTTCCCAGAAGCGAGTTAGCTTCCCTTTCTTGAAGAGGAATTTCTTCTGGTCAAGTTTCTTGCGGTTGTTGTCGGCCCGCCGGAGTTTGTCGGCGGCGGCGTGTAACCGATCGAAAAATATAGCTAAGGCCAATAAAAATTATTGCAGCCCAAAACAACTAGCAAGGGTGGTGATTAACATAGGTAAGTAGGATGGTGTTGCGGGGGGTTGATGTCATTTGCAACAAGTGGTTGAGATCGTATCTGATGTTGAATAAGGTCCGATCTGCCAACCGGATATCTTAGTCCGTCGATAATTTTAACATTTCTTGTGTTCGCGGTTCTTTAAGACAGGGTTTGACAGAGTTGAATCTCCGTTTGATTGATGATAAGGTCGATTTGTGGGATGACCAATTGTTGTGCCAACTGTAGTGCTATAGTTGATTGGACTCAGAAATGGGATGTGAGGATAACTCCCGGTAAGTAGCCAGTACATGCATTTGAAAGATTGATGATTCCGGCATTATTTACAAATTTTTTTGGTCGTAGATATAAAGGAGCGTTTTGATGCCTATTTGGGCACTTAATAGTTTAGGTGAGAAGCTCGGGAGTGGAATAAATCCATGCTCCTGGTTAATCTAACTTTTTAAAGATCGGTGTGTAGTTACTGATGATCTGCCGATTGCATAGGTCCTCGACCTGTAGTTCATTTCCGCTGAATAATGCATGTTCACACCTTCGTTGAGGAAAAATCAATGAACAGATGACGAAAGGGAGATGTATTAGCGTGTCGTGATTAATTAGATTAACGATAAATTTTTTGATAAGCTATCTTCATCCACCTACTGAGGTACCTTCCCGTTGGTGCCCTCATTTGTTTGGCGCCCGGAGCTTAAGGGGAAGAGGTCCGACTAGTAGCGAGAGAAATAAACTGAGGTATCCAGCTACGATTACGAGTGGGCAGCAACCTAACCCATGGTAAGTCTACTACTGCTGTTGGGCCTAGGCTTCGAAGGGCGTATGGAGGTGTAATCTCCTTTTCTCCTTCCGGTCCTGGTTTGGCAACTTCACTTTTGAGCTCGGATCCTGCTTCCTCGCGTTCCCTTTCTGGTTCCGTTTCATCGCTGGGATTATATTGCTCTTCTGTTAGTGAAGGAAGTACAGTTGTTAATGCGTCAAAATGCATCTTCGCCGGGTGATGCAACAGGTGGTTGGATGCTTGTGTCCGTGTTATCCTGTTGTATTCGGGGTCGCTTAGCCTTTCGATGGGCAGCAGTCCTTCTTCTCACGCTCCGGATTTGTGGTTTCAGTCGCTCCTTCCCTTCGGCAGGAGGTATTCGTTCTGTTCGGGGGCTGTCTGACAGGATTTTCTCTCCTTTCTTGCAGTTCTTACGCTGCTTTCTCCCTCGGCGCGCCCGTCTAGGTGTGCGAAAATGTATCGTTTTCCCATTGGGTAGGATGACTTGATCATGAGCAAGATCTAAAATTAATCATGTGGTTTCAATGAGGTCTTGCCCCAAGATTCCTTCACACGGGTTTGTAACCTCGGCTCGTATGATGGCACATGGCATGGCATATTTCTTTCCCCGTAATTTAAATGTAGGCGTCGCTGATCCTATAGCGGTAATCAGCTCCCCTAAGCCGTTTCCTAATTTCTGTCGGCGCCCGAATTTTATGGGAGCTTTCCCTTTCAATTTATTTGCTAAATCGTTTAATATGAGCGTACGTTCTGCGCTGGTATTAACTTGCATTTTTACTGGAATATTGTTAATATAAACTAATATGATAGGTTCGTGCCTTGAGATAGTTCTAGTTATTCCTATCCTGCCTTTCCACCTCTTCTCATTTTCATCAGACGAATCTGGTTGGGGTGGAGAAAGGTTTCTACTCAATTCGGCATAGCGTTGCTTTAGCTTAGATACAGGATAAGGGGATCTAGTAGAGTAATTATATCGAGGTCGCTGATGTTCGATGCATCGAATAATGCCTGTCCATCCGTTTCGATTTTCTTCCTTAGGTTTAGAGCTATTTTGATCACTTTTGCGTTTGCGTCTCCTTGGAGGTTCATTTCGTTAACGCGTCGGAGAAGCGTTACTATTAGTATCTCTGCGATCGTGGGGGTTCCGGTTCCTATAGTTTTGATCATTTGGTTGGTCGGGTCTACGGCTAGTGTTAACTGGGCGATGTCCTCCTCGCCGGGAAGGCAAGTTGTTATAATTCCCTCAATTATTTTGCCTCCCTGGAGGGGTTCTAGCATTATTTGTCGATGAGGTTTGGGTTAGATCTTCCACTTTGGCTTTAAGTTCCTGCATAGCCGACATTAATTGAGCTATATACTCCTGTGAGGGGGAGTCTGTCACCCGCTCGCTATCTCTGACTGTTCGTATAATTAGTTGCGGATGGGAAGTAAGCTGTTCGATTGTCTCTTCGCTGATGGCTGCTTTGAGCACCTCATCAAAGGTTTCAGCCTGGCAGCTCATTACTCACTGGCGGATCCTTATATTTATTTCGTTGAGGAATTGCGCTTTTAACCATTCGTCTTAACTCCTTTCTTTGAATGCGCTGAATGATAGCAGCTTCCGTGGCATCCGCTCCGGGTTCCGGTGTGATCTCGATTTCCATAGCCAGCGCTTGAAGCCGGGCGGCATAGGCTTGTACGTCCTAATCCCGTCTTTGTACGCAAATATAAAATCTACTAAGCCTAAATGAAAAAGGTTTCCGTTTGAACCGCACGATCATTAAGCGCTTGAATTCGTCAAAGTCATCAACCTCTTTGATTCATCGGTCTTTCCGGACGAATTCCCGAGCTATCCCGGTGAGTTTGAGTTTGGCCATGGCCAGCATTTGGGCCTTGGACCATGCCACGACTTTTGTCACGTCAGCTAAGCAGTCAAAAAAATCCATGACTCTGATGCCTCACGTTTCTCCGGTAAACACGGGCAGTAACGGAATTATTCCACCCAACCCTCCTAGCGTGAGGGGATTTGGATTCGGGTGAGCTGGTCTTGCCGCAGGTTGCAGATCGCCCTCCATTCTTCCTAATAGGTTTGATTTAGATTGGAACTACCTTCAATACTATTCCTAGTCTTTCTACCTATGATTTAGGTCCCTACTTCAACTGGAATTGTCCTTGTTATTCAAATATGGTCTTTTCCGCTCTATCGATAATTCGAAGGAGTCGAACCTCACTACTGAAAACCAATTTGTGGCTGCGCCGGGAGGTGGACGGAGTCGCACCTCCTTTTTCTCGGCTAACAGGTCCGTGAGACCTGCCCAGACAAGACGAGTTGATGATGATGATGATGATGATGATGATGATGATAATGATAACTCTCCCGTGGTCACCACCTGGTCGTGGTGGGAGAGCCCAGTAATTTTATTGATCCATAGGGCAATGCAGGCTGGAGCACAAGCTCCTGGTAGGGACACCCATGCCAGTAAGGTCTATGGGAAGAAATGAAGCTAAGAGTGGCCACACCCACATTCTGTGGTGATATTTACTATGGTAATAACTAAATCAAAGTGTGATACCGGCTCGGACGTCGCCCAGGTTAACAAGGTCCGCGTTCGTGAGTTAGGCAGAGGCTCACGTTCGAAAAATAGGCTACAGTCTCCCTTGGTTACCGGTGGCAAAAGCAGCACCGGCCCAAGCATGGCTACTGCAATGCCCTCAACAGATGTGAGGAACCAACCCAGCCTTGGTGTTTCTGTGGCAATGCATCCACAGACCACAAAGGCTGGAAAACCACGCCAACGGATGAAATGGACAGTAGAAATGAACGAGTTTATCATCCGTACTTACTACACCATCACAAAACTTGAAACAAACATGACAGCATACAGACAACAACTACACCATAGATTCACACAACAGTATCCTCACCTCACTGTCACCGAACAAAGGGTTGTTGATCAAAAACGAACAATTATACACAACAACCTTATTCCACAAACAACACTTGAACTTATCAAACAACAGGTTGCTGATCAAATACATCAACAGACAGAAACATCTAACATTAATGAAGATCACGTAACCTGTCAGGATAATCCAGCAACAAGCATTGATAATAGCACACATACAACAACTACCACTAATGATACTACAGACACTTCCTCATCCATCACTGATAACATAGACATGGATTTAGTTAATACGCTCTCACTTATATTTCAGGAAACACTCACTAAATATACAGGCTACAGATCCCACACAACGACCACGAATACCAAAAATCAACACATCAAAGGAAGTAGGAAAAACACTAAATTATGTAAACACTCACTTAATACCACACTACATTCATTCAATTTCTACACTCGCAGACATTCATACATTAGTTTATGCTGGGGCAGTCACAGTAGTGACACACCATGGACTGAAAGTACAATCACAGACAAATACACAGAAAACACAATTCTATCACAAGCCTGCCTGGCAGAGAAGAATAGAAACACAAATAAATGACATTAGACAACAATTAGGCAGGCTGACACAATACACTAAAAACAACATAACACCCAAATTAAGGAAACAGCTCAAAAACATTTTCAAGAAAATAAAAACACACACAAAACACGAACATCACAACACACGCATTACAGAATACATTGATACACTAAAACAAAAACTTGCTGCCAAAGCACGTAGACTCAAACGATACAAAACATGTACACTACGAAAACAACAAAATAAATTATTTACAAACAATGAAAAACTCTTTTACAGACAAATTTAATAACAAAGCAAACACTGATACACAGCACAGTGGCACACCAACAGAAGAAGAACTCACAACTTATTGGTCTTCTCTTTGGTCCAGTGCTGTCACGCACAATGCTGATGCAGGCTGGATCGAGGAGGAGAACAGAAACTTGCACAACATACCAACTATGCCCTGTGCTGAAATAAACATACATGATTTCCAATACACTGTTAACAGAACACACAACTGGAAGACACCTGGTGTAGACAACATTCACAATTTCTGGTACAAAAAGTTTACATCACTGCACCAGGAACTAGCTAAACATCTAACACACATCATCATCAATCCACAAGACATGCCAAATTTTCTTACTCAGGGCATCACCTACATGAAACCTAAAAACAACAATACCACAGACCCCACACAATACAGACCAATTACATGTCTTCCAACACTCTACAAATTATTGACATCCTGTATCGCAAACAAAATATACAAACATGTTGAAGAACACGACATTCTAACGGAACAACAAAAAGGTTGCCGTAGAAATCACAGGGGATGCAAAGAACAGTTACTCATAGATTTAGTCATTCTACGGCAAGCACACAAACAACACAGAAACATACACATAGCATATATAGACTACAGAAAAGCATTCGACAGTGCTCCACACAGTTGGCTGCTACATATTCTACACATGTACAAAATACATCCATCACTCATTGCATTCTTTCAAAACACTATGCAGCACTGGAGAACAACACTACATCTCAGGGTTAGTAACACTTCCATACAAACAAACCAAATTTTTATTAGGCGAGGAATTTTTCAAGGAGATTCCTTGAGTCCTCTCTGGTTCTGCTTAGCCCTGAACCCATTATCCAACATGTTAAACAACACGCAATATGGTTACAATACCAGGCATGAAAAAACAACACAGTATACACTGTCACATCTCATTACAGTACATGGATGACATAAAACTTTATGCATCCACACAAAAACAACTTCATCAACTCCTACAAATCACACATTCATACACCAAGGACATACAAATGGAATTTGGCCTAGATAAATGCAAAACACTTCACATAGAAAAAGGAATCCTGAAGAAAGATGATTTTGCACTTGGAAATGGAGACATTATTGAATCCATGGAAGAGGGCGAGTTCTACAAGTATTTAGGATTCCAACAGATCAAACAGAACAATAAAATAAAATAAACAACCATTCCAACTTCAGCAAAAATTCTTTAATCCTAATGAAGCCTTGGAGCACGGCCCTTCTTTTGCTCCGACACCTCTAATACGCCCGGAAAGTATTATACCAAACGTTGAAAATCTCATAAAGGGTATGAAATTAACCACACAGGATTATTACAGATGGAAAACAAGAATATATGCCGAAAAAGTAAAACGTAACAACTCAACAAATATAGTTTTCCAGCAGCGCATTAAAAAAACAAAGAAATGGCTCCAAAAAAATGATGTGGTTCTCTTAAAGGCGGACAAATCGAAAGGTCTTGTACTCATCAAACGAAGCTCGTATAGGGAAAAGTTAAATGAATACATCGATAGCACGGAATGTCATCTTGCCCCGAATAATTACTTGGAAGCATTGCAACAAGAGTGATAAGATTCACCCTAACTCCTCTAGCAAAATTGCTACATATGGATGCTGCCACTTTACAAGCTCCCAGGACTCCGAGAATGTTTGCGTTCGGAAAATGCATAAAACAGGTTCTCAATTACGCCCTGTAGTGGAAAAATGTAATGCTCCGACGTTCAAGATAGAAAAACTACTACTTAAATTTATACAAAATAATATGCAAGTTTCGCCGTTTTCGATCAAAAACTCGATAGAATTGATCCAAAAACTTGAAGATGTTACGCTCATGAATGAGGAGTGTTTGACGGTATTGGATTACAAGGCATTATATCCCTCCATCAAGCTGCCTCCTTGCTTTTGTGCCTTGCGAGACTTTTTATTCGCCAATATCAAGAACGCTGCAAAGTACCACACCCAGATCTTG
Organism: Centruroides vittatus; assembly: GCF_030686945.1. NCBI lineage: Eukaryota > Metazoa > Arthropoda > Arachnida > Scorpiones > Buthidae > Centruroides > Centruroides vittatus. The sequence goes on from NW_027122171.1 coordinate 1,771,928, forward strand.
GAATTAGCGGACTTGATATGTCACACATCTTTCTTTGGCTTCGAGGACAAAACTTATATACAGGGGTGAGGGAGTACCGATGGGTAGCCCTATGTCTTATATACTCTGCGAATTGGTACTCCGCAAGCTAGAAAGCAGTATTCTCCCAATAGTAGAGCATGATATTTTATTATACGTGAGATACGTGGACGACATCTTTATCGTGTGGAAGGACAATCGCAACATCAAAAAGTTTATAGATTTAATGAATAAAAACCCCTATGGTTTAACTCTAGAGTTGGATCAGCAAAGTTATAACAGTGTTAATTTCTTGGATCTCACTATAACATGTGTAGGAGGGGAAATCCGCACGAATGTCTATCGCAAACCGACATCATTCCCAATCGTTATCCCTAGGAACTCCGCAGACCCTGGGCATATCAAGATGGCAGTATTTCGCTCGTGGATACAGAGAGCACACACACACTGCACAGATGTTTTGGATACAATTAAAGAACTACAATACATCCGAACAACGGCTTTGCAACATGGCTACAGAACAGAAAAAATAGATGCTCTCATCAAGAAGGACCATAACCGAACACGTGGGAGGAATAGAAACCAACCAAGAGAAAAAGTGATCCTCGATTACATTCCTTTTCTTAAGCCGTTAGTTAAAAGGATTTCCAGGAGTAGGAATTTGCAAGTTATTTATCGACGCAATCCGACTATATACAAGCTTTTAAGGAATGATAAGATGAAGTATGAGCGTAACTCACTAACAGGAATTTATTCGATACCATTAAGGGATCATAGGTTCGATTCTAAATTAGTATATATAGGGGCAACTTTGAGAAATTTAAAAAAGAGGATTAATGAACACAAGCGATCAGTGGAAAAATCAGTTGATAGTACGGTCCTGGCCAATTATGCTAAGCAGCAGGGCATCACGGTCTTTTGGGACCAAGCCTCTATCATCAGGTCTACTAGATCGAGACATGCAATAAAGTTTTTCGAAAAATTGGAAATCCACAGAGCGCAGAGAAGTACGCAATGCATTAATTATAGGGACGCTGATGGGCTTTCCACAGCTTGGAAATCTTTGTGCGATGATTTGGACTAAACATAGAAGTACGATAATCCTAGAGCTGATATTGGTCTTGTTTTAAATCTTTAATGACGGATGAAGGTAATTGTAAAGAAATACTGCGATAATCCGTGATTGGTTTAAACCGCACGTTTGTTTTTTGTTTCGTTTTTATTTTTTGTTTTATTTTTATTTTATTTTTATTTGTTTATGAAATATTGGCATAATTTTGTAAATTACGATAATCCTGTTTATTTTATTTTATTTTTATTTATTTATGTTATTTATTTATTTATTGTAATCGTACGTTAATTTACGTAATATTTGTTCGAATTTCATATTTAATTTAAAGAAGTAACTGAAGATGGACGCTTAATGCGTTTGAAAACGTTCTTAGGATTAAAGAATTTTTGCTGAAGTTGGAATGGTTGTTTATTTTATTTTATATTGTCTCTTCAGTAAGGAAATATAGTTATCAAACAGAACATGCACAAATAAAGCAAAGATTAATTAAAGAATACCAAAGTAGGTTAAATGCTATTCTCAGAACACAGTTAAATGCAAAACACACAGTTAAAGCAATAAACACATATGTCATCCCAGTACTCACATATTCTTTTGGAGTTATACATTGGACTCACACAGATCTTGAGCAACTCCAAAGGAAAACAAGAACAACACTTACTAAGCATAAACAACATCATCCTAAATCCGCCACAGAAAGATTAACCCTTCCATGTAAAGATGGCGGACGTGGCCTGATTGACATAGTTAACCTTCACTACAAACAAATACAGTCACTGCGAGAGTTTTTCTACAAAAAACAAGAAACATCACAATTACATAAGGCAGTAACTCTAGCAGACTCAAATAACACACCATTAAGCTTACACTCACATCATATGGACACAACACAACATAAAAAGCATAGACACCATTAAGCAATCGTGGGCTCGAAAGGCACTCCATGGCAGGCATCCTTATGATCTGGCCCAGGATTTTGTTGACAAAACTGTGTCAAACAGCTGGTTTGATGTCATGAATCCTTCCGTCTCCCAAAGAGGAATCCCGAGCTAACAGCTCGGGATTCCTCTTTGGGGAGACGGAAGGATTCATAATCACCATACAGGATCAGGTCATAAATACTAAAAACTACAGAAAACACATACTCAAAGATGCAACACTCACAAATGACACATGCAGAAAATGTCACATCATGCCAGAAACTATACAACACATTACCTCTGATAAACGTTGCGAAAAGTTCACTGAGTTCAGTGTTATATCCACGTTTGCTTGTCACAAGTACTTTCGACGAACCTTACTGTCGTCGTCTTCAGGCGAGTTCGTAAATTTGCCGAAAAACTTTAAAAGGAAACAAAACCGATGCAGAATGGAACGCATAAAGCTTTACCAAAGCTGTTACAAACGTAAATTAAAAATTCAAAAAACATTCGAAAGCCGATATTTGATCGGCTTTTGAATGTTATATATATCGAGGCCACCACCAGAATGCTTGTCAGCCGCCTCGCCGAGCACTATCCCTCACCACATTGTCACGATGTGGTGAGGGATAGTGCTCGGCAACAATGTGGTGACGATGCTTCAGGACGATGTGGTGAGGGGTAGGCACACCACAGAGCTAGCAAAAAAGGCTCTCGAACAGGGTTTCAATCCGCTACGGTCGCAAGCGCATATGCTCAAGTGCTGCAATGATAGAAAAACAGTTTTCATCTGGGAATCCCTCCTTACCACCACATTAGAAGCATGTAACACTCCCATTCTTGAGCTGCATAATATTTGGGTCACGTTATTCAAGTGTTTAAATGTGCTTTAGCGTTATCTAATATACGATTAGCGTAAGCGCAAGTCTGCACATGCGCGGCCTCGCTAGTCGTAGAGCTAGATGCTCGATCGGCTTTTGAATGTTTTTTGAATTTTTAATTTACGTTCGTAATGGCTTTGGTAAAGCTTTATGCGTTCCATTCTGCATCGATTTTGTTTCTTTTTAAAGTTTTTCGGCAAATTTACGAACTCGCCTGAAGACGACGACAGTAAGGTTCGTCGAAAGTACTTGCGACAAGCAAACATGGATATAACGCTGAACTCAGTGAACTTTTCGCAATGTTTATACGCGTCTTTGGCGTGAATATTGTCGTACCGACACATAACCTCTGGTTGCAAGCTTTGGCACAGACAGATTATCTACACAGACATAATCAAGTAGCAAATATAATACACCAAGAGCTTGCAAAGAAAAACAAATCAGTAGACATCCACAAACCATACTACAAATACATTCCACAGACAGTATTGGAAAACAACATGCACAAATTGTACTACGAGAGAGCCATAATCACAGATAAAACAATTTACCACAACAGACCAGACATCAAACTCATTGACAAACACAATAAAATCACATACATTATAGACATATCCATTCCAAACACTCACAATATACAAAATGCTTGCACTGAAAAAATTAGTAAGTACACAGAACTTGCCCAGGAAATAAGGCATCTGTGGAGGATGGATAGGGTGCTTATTGTACCTGTCGTTCTCTCCTCTACAGGTGTCATACCAGGTATAACACTACAGAAGGCCACTATATTGAGCACATGTCATATTGTGAGAAAATTCCTGAATACAGACACACACACTGATACACTTCTTTAATTTCTGTTTTGGTTACTATGCCTTGACTTTGGTCTGGCATAGTACATAGCCACCGGTGTTAACCGAGTATATCTCACTTAACCCAACATAATAATAATAATCAGCGCAGAGCCCAAACGGTTAGGAGTTGAAAGTTGAAATTTGGTACACAGTAAGGGTATGTCACGGGAACGCACACTAAGAAGGGATTTTTCGAAATTCCTCCCCACGAGGGAGAGGGACAGGAATAAGGCTTAACACTTAAGTGTCAACAATAGAAGTGTTACATAACAATGGAATTGTCAACAATAAAAGTGTTATGTAACAACGGAATTCTCAACAATAAAAGAGCTACGTAACAACAGAATTATCAACAATAAAAGGGTTACGTAACAACGGAATTGTCAACAATAAAAGGGTTATGTAACAATGAAATCGTCAACAATGGAAGTGTTACGTAACAATGGAATTGTTAAGAGAAAGCGACGTGCAAGACACAGATGCAGTTTTTTTCATTTTTGCAGAAAATCGAACATATTTTTAGACCCATCTAAAAATTCTCTAATTAGTCTGGAAACAGAGGGATCCCAATTCTTGCATTCTGTGAAAATGGGTAAGGTTGACTATGATGTAATAATCTTAATCTTCACTATCGTTAATTTTGCCCGAGCAACGCTGGGCTCACCCACTAGTTTTTAATAAATTTTTGTTTTCTCGTTTTATTGCAGGATATGCATAGAAATTATATAAGGACTTTTCAAAAAGGTTTTTGGACTGAAAAAAGCTTTCAGCTAGCTATAGAGCATGTTAGAATGGGCGGAAACTTAACAATACTTATACTGTGCTGTTATACTTACTATGAGGTACTTTGTACTACATATGCAATAAATTAAATTTGGTTAAAATATTCAAAAATTAATTTTATGCAATTATATTTGCTATCTTACCCTAATGGCATTTGGCATCTCACCCTAAATATCCGGGTGAGATGCCTAAAATGCCAGACAGTAAAAAAGTCATCATTGCAAACACAATATACAATTATTTTTCATATACTCCAAAGTTTTATTTGAAAAACATGCTCAAGAATATGATATTTTCGTTAGAGGCCTCCAAAACCCAAATTATCGCTATAATTTCCTTCATAAGCAAAATGTTAGGCATCTTCCCCCGAATCACTACACAACTTTATTTATTTCCTCCAAACATTTATGTAGCTAAAATTAGTTTTAACTAATGTTAAAAGTTAAAACTAGTTTTATCTAAAATCAAAACATGTACAGCAGTAAACTAACTAGACAAAACCTGTTTTAACTAGACAAAACCCGTTTTGTCTAGTTAAAATGCATTCTAACTAAAAACAGGTTTTGACTGTAACATATACATACAAGAGCAAAATTAAGGAACAATGACTGAACACCAGAGATGCAAATGGAAACACATCATTAAAAAAAGCATAAAACCCTTTATTTGTCCTCCCTACAATCAACTTTGGTTTTACTTTTATGTTATAATTAAAATTAAGAAAATATAAAATAAAAATTATTTTTATTTCATTAACTTCATACTGTTCATAATTAATTTGTGCAATTTTAAATTTGTATTTAAAATATTAAGTTTAAATGTAAAATTTCAAAATAATATTCAATTTTTGGAACAATTTTTAATTTTAGTTCAAAATCTGAAGATGTCTATATTAATAGGCTGAAAGTGTTTGTTAAATAAATGATTTTCTCTCAGAGAACCTTACATGGTGTAGTAAGATTGATGCTACTAAAGTTGAGAACAATACTCCCAAAATCATTTAAAATAAAACTAAAACTTTACAAGTTTCGAGCTGCATTTATAAATTTCAAGTTTTCAAATAAAGAAGTTGATTCTGATATTACAGTATAATAGATTTTATATATAGAGGACTAAAACCATTATTGTGACTTAACATATGTATTCTTTATTTTCATAATAAATAACTAAGAAAATCATGATATTTCTAATCAGATTGTCAGATGCTACATCATCTAAAGAATCTGCAAACTTTATAAAAAAAAAAACTTCCTAATTATGAATATAATTTTAAAAAGTTCAGAACAAGAAGTTTGAGATATCAGTTGTATAAGAATAATCATTTTCTACTTTAATTAAAAATATATAATTCTTGAACTAACTGCCAAATATTAACAAGGAGGGGAGAAGAGCTTTTTTGTTTAAACAAAATTTATTCTTCATATTCAGAATGTATTAACTTAAAATACTTATAAAATATTTTTGATCACAATTAATAACTTTTTAGAACAATAATGAAATAATGCATACATGAACTTTTGGAGAATATAATTACAAGTGAAATAAACTTTGATCATAAGTTTGTCTGTATAGGAATACTTAGCATCTTATTTTATATATAAAGAAAAAATTATATAATTTTTATGTATTGAATATTTCTTTAATTTTCATGACAACTTTGTTTTTAAACTTTATCATAGTCTGTTTCAAGAGAATAAAGGCATTTATTAAAAACAAATGTTTTTAGATAGATTTTTTTTTTCCTTAGAGAACAACTAATAAGCAAACAATCAATAAGACTCTAGTTAAATATATTTATAACATTACCTATCTAAACATAGATGTTTAGAGGGTGTTCATTACATAGTTAATTCTAACTAAAGCAATCACCTGTTGGTTGCAAGGACCTGTTGGTTTTAAACTCAACTAAGACTTCTTTTATGAAAATCAACATGAAAAATTAATTAATACTTAATTCCTAATACATTAATTGTTCACATGAAGAAAGAAATTAATTTAAAAAAAGGGAATGTATAAAATTTAAATAAATTAATTACAAAAAATAAATTTGATCTTATTTTAACACACACATACACACACTACTACTATGATCAAAAAGTATTGGGAATAGTTTATTTGAACTGCATGTGTGCAAGAGGCCACTGTCATCATTTTTTTTGTTGTTGTTTGTTATGGCTTTCATTGACATCTAGCAGCAATCTATATGTCATTGTCTGTTTTTATTTGCAAATAAACACTTGTTTTGGGTGTAAAGAATTTTTGTGCTGGTGATTTTTCAAAATGTAGAGTATAATTGAGCAAAGAACATGCATTAAATTTTTCACAATGGAATACTGCTACAGAAATGTTGGAAATGTTACAAAAAGCCTTTTGTGACAATACTCTATCAAAAACAAGAGTTTAAGTGGTACAAGATGTTTGAGGAAGGCAGAGAATGCATTGAAGATGAACCACACTTTGGTAGACTATTCACTACAACTGACGAACATGTTGCTCAAGTCAGAAATCTGGTGCTGATGATCATTGTTTAACAATTAGGGCCATTATTATACATGTTCCAATATCATTTTGATCTTGTCAAGCAATTTTAAAAGAGTACTTGGGCTTGCGATGCATCACTTCTCAAGTCACCCCAAAAATGTTGAATTTTTTCTCAAAAACACAATATGTTCAAATGGCTAAGGAAACGCTTTCTCAATACAAATCATTCTTAAAACGCATCATTATAGGTTGGAGAAGGCAAACCTTTTTGAGCTGGCATGCCATAGTAAATATACTCAGCTTTAAAAATGTGTGTGTGTGTGTGTGTGTGTACACACATTTTTAAAGCTCTGGAAGCCCACTGAGTCTCCTATGCCAAAAAAGTTTGACACTTTCCTCTATGGAAACGATGCTTATGCTCTTTTGAATAACAATATTTAAAGAAATTAAACAATTGTGCTTTACTTAGAATAAATGTAAAAAACCATGTTTTGAAGATTGAAAAAAGCACTGGCATACGTGTATTGCAGTGGGAGGGGATTACTTTGAAGGGAATGAAATAAATTTTGATGAATAAATTCAAATATTGCATTTTATTGTACCATTCCTGATACTTTCTGTTCATGGGTATATAAATAATCTAATTAGTTTAAATACAACAGAAAACATTTATATACAGGATATACAAATGTTTAATAACAATATTAACCAAAGGTGTATTTCTGCTTCCTAATAATTTGTTTAGTTAAATAAGAATTACATAAACACCATCCTTAAAATTCTTGTTTTCAAATGAGTTTTTGTATATTATGAATGGTTTTTATAACTATACGTTACTAAAAATACATTACATATATAATTAATGACTGAAACACACACATCTAAATAAAATAAAAATTAAAAGATTAAAAACATACATAAAATTTTGATTTTTTAAAAGTTTAATGATGATTATAAAAGAAGGCTACATATCTTCACTTGAAGATTAATTTGAACAAATCATTTAAGCTAATACAAATTACTTCACTTTACCGAAAAACTGTGGTTTTTATCTTTTCTAATCGCAACAGAAGTGAGGCAGAGCTAGAAAGAAAGTAGTAAAGGATCACTTCTTTCTTAGGTAAAAAAGAGGCAATCCTTGCACCTGTTGGTTGCAAGGATTGCCTCTTGCTGCCACAAAAGAGGCTATCCTTGTACTTGCTGGCCACAGAAGAGCCAATTGTTTTGTTCATTTTTTTGCACCTATTTTCCATTAGGCTCACACAATCCTGTTTTTAATTTTGATCTCTAAATTCCATTAGGTGTGCTTAGTTGTTTCAGGGAGCATGGACATTGCCACTCTGACCCCACTGTATACAGGGTGTCCAAAAAAAAAAAAAAAATAATAATGTATACACACTTTAACAGCTGATAGCTCACAATTGATGTTTTCTTTATTTCCAGGTTAAACTCATTAGAATTAATAATGGAAGTCAGACTAAGCTTTAAACAATGCAAAGGAAATTCATTCTAAAATGCTACTAGAAGTGTGAAAATGCAGTTGAAGTATATGACAGTTTAGGGAAAGTTTCAAACAGATCCACAATGAGACTTACCATCACTCAAATTAGAGATAAATTTGAAGACTGAGTACTCCCACACTACCATCACAATGTTAGATCCTACCTTGATGAGATCTTGCCAAACAGGTGGATTGGACAAAGGGGTTTCATAGAATATCCTCCACCACCAGACTCACGCTACTTACCGTATTTTACGGACTATAAGATGCACTTTTTTCTTCGAAAAATTGCCTCCAAAATTCAGGTGTGTCTTATAGTCCCTAGCGTCTTATAGTCCGTAAAATACGGTAACTTTGTCTTTTAAGTATCTCCATAAAAAAAAGTCTATGCTATGAAACCTGCAACAGTTGCTGAACTAAGAGCAGCCATTGAGCAAGAATGTACACAAACACGAAACAAAATTTTTCATGATTCCATTGCCTTGTGTTGTCAGCAGTGCCTGGACCAGAATGGACGTCAGTTTGAAAATAAGCATTGACAAAACAATTAAATAATGTCCATAGATTCTATTACATTTTGAAAATAAAATGTATTTTAATAAACACTGACTTTATAATTATTTAAAGTGTGTATACATTTTTTGGGACACCCTGTATATTGAAAAAGTCACAAACTCCTATTTTTTACATTTAAATGGACTTTTACATTTTTGGATTCCTCATCACAATTAAAGAAAATTGGCAAAGTTTTATCAAAATTAACCCATCAAATTTTCAGAACAAACACTATAAGCCTATAGAAGAGGCTTTGCTAATGCTCTGCTTCAAATATGTTAAATGCACTGCACTATATACAATGAAATGTAATTAAAAAAAATGAAAATGATGAAAGAGGAAAAAAAAAATATGGTCACTTTCACAGATATAAGTTTGGATTTAAAATTATAATATAATCAAGAGGCAAAAACCATCAATTATTGTCTGTCTAATAATTTTAAATATTTGAAACATTGTAGATATGGTTGATAAGTAGTGAAATGTCATTTCATATTTACAATTATCAGCACATAAAATTGTAATATGGCATAACAACTATCAAAATATTATTATTATTATTATTATTATTATTATTATTATAATCTTAAATTCAAATCTAAAAAATTATACTAATTAAATATAAAATAAAAAAATGTCCACCTAATGTCTATAAAATTTGATTTAGATATAAAGATTTTACTGTTTATGATAATTTTATTAATCACTAATAAAATAAATACACGAATTTCATTTTTCAATGAAATTCTGTTAAAATGCATAAATATAAATACTTGTACTGTACTGTACATGTAACTCTGAGTCAAAAAATTGTCATGATCTTAGAATTCCAGTCTTTTCTAATTTTTAACATTAAAATTATAACATTTTAAGTTATATCCAGTTACATCACCCAGACCTCTGAACAATTCTTGTGCCTCCAGACATATGTCTGGAGGTGAAGAATTGCTCAGAGGACTGGGTGACGTAACTGGCAAGAAAACCACATGGTAAGCAGGAGATGCAGATTTTAAGTCATATCTGCTAATAATTTATGTATCTAATTAACTTGTTATTTTGACTATACTTCTAAAAAACTATATATGAAAATGCTAAGTAGTTTTTTAAAAATCATTATTTTAATAAATTTAAAAATTAGAATACATATGGTTATTTCAGTATAATTCATATTGTATTAACATTTTATAAAGGTATTTGAAAATTCATTTAACACTTAGTTTGATAACCTTTGTTTTCAATTATATCACAAATTCTTTGTGGCATTGAATAAATCAATTTCTGATAATCATTAGGTATAATCTTGAATCAAATTTTTTTCAATTTTTCTTTCATCTTAATATTGAAGCTTTCTCTTCCATCAATCTTTGTTTTATTATCCCCCATAGATTCTCTATAAGGGTTAAATCTGGTAAATTGATATTATTGTCTGTAAACCAAGTTTGAGTTGATTTCATTGCATGAACTGGGCCCTTAGTCTAGAGTTTTACATGTTACAACTCTCAACGTATTGAAGGTGTCACGTGATACCATCTCACACTCTGATGTCAAATTGGTAGTCTCAAGTTATAACTCGTGTGCTTTCCCATCTCATCACGTGAGTACCTACTCACTTTGAGTTGAGCATGTGAGATCTCTACATAAAAGTGAAAATGGCTGACGGATATTCTATTCTGATCATAATCTAAGCATTAGAAAGAGCTGAAAGAGTTGTTTAAGAAGGCAACAAATTTTTCGACCAGACGCTATTTCTTTTCATGTCAAGTCAATACTAATAAAAAATATTTTAATTCATAATTGATAAAATTATATAGCAAATTTTTCCAAAAATAAAAAGAAGTATCTAATTCATCGAAAAAGAGAATTAAAATGATAATAAGTTATACATATAATTTACTAAGAACATAGACACTATATTAAGATTATTTATTAATCAGAAATGTTAAGTTCTGATTAATAAATAATCTTAATAAAATAGAATTTCCTTGATCTATTTCTTGAATAGAAAACAATTCAAGAAATAGATCAAGGAAGAAAACTATATGAAGAAAGGATTAAATTAAAATACTTTTTCCATTACACAACAGATTTTTTAGCTCCAACACACACAATTAATTTTCCAACTAATTCTCTCCACAAATTGAATCGTCTTTTTATTGTAAATTTGTTGTTGAATTTTCCACTGTTCATTTTCTTATTATTTACTATATATGTTACTAATATTTCTTTTTTGTTCTTCACTTCTCTTTTAGAATAAAACATTGGAGGTTTCCATTTTGTTTCTGCATACTATATTGTTTTAAGACAAAACTTTTAACTGTAACATGTGTAAACTAATTCACGTTGATTTGTTTATAACTTGTTATAGTTAAGTTGATTGGTTGAATCATTATAGTCGCAAACCCAGATGCAATGTAAACAATCCCATCAAGCTTGATGACACACATAACCAAGTGAGTATGATGTATTTCCACTTGCCTTTCGAATTCACTTGATGGGTCTAATTCAAGACTACCAATTATGTGAGTCTTAGTAACATGAGTGAGTTCAATGCCAATTTGAGTACAACACAAAAAACTTGAGACTAAGGGCCCTGGTGTGAGATCTGGTAGAAAATAATATTCATCTGAATGAAGTTCTTCCATTGAAGGAGCAAGAAGTACTCTAGAAACTCTTGATACCATGAGGAATTTAACATATCTTTAATAGTTGTCATATGGCCTACATCTCTTGTAGACATGCACTCCATATCATTACATACCTTGGATATTTTACAAATTGCTTTAGTGTGGGTTCTCCACAAACATACACCCTGATCATCATAAAATACACAAAACCTTGATTTGTCGCTAAAAATGAGCTTATTCCAATCTTCAGAGGTCCAATTAATATAATGTTTATACCAATGAGTTTGTTTCAAGTATTTGTTTCCTAGAAAGGAATGATTTATGTTCTCCCACAATTTTGATGATTATTTACAATTTTCTTTTCCAAATTCATTTGTTTTAAGATTCTTGATATTGTATATTGTAAACAGTTAATGATTTTGGCAATTTCCAATTAAGATTTATCTTCATTTCATATAATTTGGATAGTTTTTCTCATTCCAGGCAATAAGTCTCTATCTTGTTTCCCATTGTAATGTAATCACACTTTTACAACAAAGGTGTCAGAATGTCTTAAACAATACATCTGTCTAACAACAAGTAATTATAATAATAATTTTAAATATTAAAATTTTTTGAATTTCTTAAAATGATGGGAGTTTTAAAACTACTTAGCATTTTCATACACTTTTTTTTTAGAAGTACAGTCAAAAATAACAGATTAATTAGATATATCTGCTAATAATTTGTTATGTGACTTAAAATTTTATAATTTTAAGTTAGAAAAGACTGGAATTGTAAGATTATGACAATTTTTTGACTCAGAGTTGTATATCTGGTAAGGTAACAAATTAGTTATAACTGAATTTATTTACTTATTACAATTTTAAATATTCTTAAAATATAAATAAAAGCAAAACTAACCGTATATGAGGTATACCAACACCACCTTGAAGAATTTTATATAATTTACTTTCGTAGAGTAATTGCGGATGCCTTGCTTTTGTTGACTCCAATTTTACAGCAACTTCCTAAATAACAATGAATATTCTAATTTTAAAATCAAAAACAAAGTATTGAACATGAGTATATAATAGCTATTTTTATATAATAAATTTGAATAGAATTAAATTTTATTTTTTAAAATCAAACTTTATAATAGATAATTTCCCTAGTTAAATAAAACATTATTGATATTTAGAATTGATATTAAAAACAATTAGTCTAATTTTACTTTACTGTTACTTTGAAATGCAATAAATATTAATTGCTTAATTAACATTAAGTTTAAATTGTTTGACTATTCAGCAACTGAATAGTCAAACAATTATTTTATGTAAACATCCATTTGAACTGATAAGTTTGATTTCTATTAGGCTATCTGAAGAAAAATTTTTAAATACAATTTTTAAAAAATTTTACCTTTGTTAAAGTTACACTCTATTAAAAAAAAATGTTTTTCAAATATAAAAAAGAAAGTCATAAAATAAAATTTTATCCCTGCTTGTTTGTATTATGTTTTTGTAGAATGTAAGTTCTTCAGTTGCCTAGTAAGCCTAGTTCTTGTGTGTGTTGTGTTCACAATTTAAAAAAGTAATGTTTAATAAACTACATTTTTCTCATGTAATTGACAAATATATTATGTATAAACAAACATCTCAAATTTAAAAACTAATGAAATAATCAGTCCTTATTACTGAATTACTTTATAGTGTAAATATTGACAGTATTTAGTATGTTGTTATTAAATTATTATTATCAGCAAAACTTAAAATTAAAAAATTATTTTAATAATTTTGGTATAATATTTAAATGTCATTAACAAAGTTTTAAATAACATGCCAAATGTTAATAGAAAAAGATAATTATACCACTCTGTCGGCATTATTATATAATGTTGAAAGTACTTGCAAAATAAATTATTTCTACATAATGCTAACAGACAGTGATATATGTTATCTTTTTCTATTAAATATCATTTTTGTTACAGGTTATCTTATGTGAGAGTTGCACCACTTGGAAAGAATAACTTCAACCAACAAATTTAAACTTTAAATCAACAAGTTTTTTGGATTAAAAATAAATTTTTAATTATTCAGCTTATATACTTGCAGATACTGTATATTTTTCTTTAGTGACCCCTTGCATCTATTTATTAAACTGACTGACCAATCCAGCATATATTAGCTTATGGTTATGTTCTACAAAAAAATGAGGAAACAATAAAAATCAGATTAAATAAATACAGATATAGCAAAGGCTAATTAAGGCCAAAATCAGAAATTCCAAAGTTAAGGAAATTGAGGAGCAACATGCAGAGATTGCAATTAATTAATTTCCACAACTGAGGGTATGCAGATACTGGTAGCAATTGGAGACTAGACATATATTGAAAAATATATGGTATAATATATATATATAACATATATTTTAAGCTGGTATTTATATATATTTATAAAATACCTAGCTTAAAACTGTCAAAATAAAATGTATACATATACAAACAGTGGCATTGATAAACAATGAATCACTATATAATTTTTGTTATGAATAGTCTATATTGGGAATAAGAGAACAAGCAAGAAAAGCAAGCATGGATGGATGTGTGGACAAATCCCCCCTACAGCACAACATAAAATTCTTGTTCATTTATATAAGTAATTGACCAATTTTTAATTGCGGACTAATTGGTAATAGGATAAACTGATCAAAATACATACCAGTATATGACTAGAATTAAGGTGTAATGAGATTTAAACACTAAGATACATTTTTAAAGGACAGAAGACAAGAATATAAAATCTAAAAAAGCAAAAACTCTTATTTAGAAAAATAATTTACACCAGATAATTGGAATTAAAGTACCCATATTCAATGCAGTTTGGAAGGATATTTAACAGTCCAAACAAAAATTTTGGATGCTAACATTTCTGAACATGCAAAAGAAATTTCTATGGGAAAAAATTTTGTATATAAAACTCACCACTGGTAGCACCACTTGGAGACTAGACATATATTGACTTGTGGTACTGCAAGTAACAAAAAAATACATAGCATATGCATAATGCACACAACCTAAGGACAATTTCTGAATATAAAAACTACCTATAGAACAAGAAAATCCATTTGTATTACTACAGATCAGCAGCAATGTGATGACTATGCTTTACTTGTTTAATGAAAACAATGCCAACATGATGTGCTTTGAGTTACAATACCTTAAGAAAATGTGCCAAGGTTTTTTTTTTCCTCACAGTGCCAAAAACCTGAGTTGTAAGTTTCAAAACTAAATTTTTTTCCTGTGAAAATCTCTTCTGCATGCAGAAACATCATAGAAAATTTGGTTAAGTATGGGTTGTTACATATCCATCAAGACAGCATTGAATAGGAATAATTTTAATTATGGAATTATGATCATCTGGTATAAGTAATTTTTTATTTCTAAATAACATTTCTTATTCCTAATTGTTATATTGAAATATCAAGTATACATTTAATAGCAGTGTTTAAAAATCATTACATCATATTTTATTAGTATAAATATAATATATAGGTAGAAAAATTATCATAAATTTCATTACTTTAGTTACTAAGTAAAGTATTTTTTGAAAATATCAAAAACTACAAAATTTACAATATTTAATAAATCAATAGCCCAGCGATTCTCAACCTTCTTAGCTCTGTGACCCCCAAATAGTAAATATAAATAAAATTAATATTTCGCAACCCCCACCCAAAGGAATAATAACAGTAAGCCTTACTATTACTAATTAAATTTTGACTATAATTATAAATGTAAACTTTTTTAAATATTATATAATCACATTGCACTAATTTTATACATTAAAAAAATACCAACAGTATAAAAAATGTAATACAACTATTCCTATTATTTTATGTCGCTGCATTTATAGCAATGGGTATGAACATGCATGTATGACATGTATATACATGAGCAATTTACAAGTTCCATCTTGATGTGTACATGCTCTTTGTAATTTGATCTCCTTCTATAATTATAATTACACTCGCTGTGAGAGCATGTTTGAACATGCATATGGATGCATTTGAACAAGTCGTGCTGTCACTAGTATAAAAGAGACGCTGGCAACTGCACCACTTCAGTTAAGTTTCGAATGCGAAGTGTGCGTCTGATGCTTTTATTTCAGTGTGCAGTCAACCATAAAACTGAATTTTTTTTTTTAAATTTCTAATGCCAAATGGATAAATTTGTGAAAAAACAAAGTGAGCCTTCTACATCCAGTGAATCGATTGGTAAAAAGACAAGGTTGTACAATGACAGTTATTTAAATTATGGTTTCACCTCATGGGATGGAAAGCCACAGTATGTCGTTAGCTCTCAAGTTCTCTCCAATGGAAGCATGAAGCCATCAAAATTGGTTTGACACTTAGAAACTAAACATCCAACTCATAAAAACAAACCCTTGGAATTTTTTGAAAGAAAATTACATACCTTGAGAAATCAACAAACTTCTAATTGTAAGTTAAGCCATACTGATAAAAGTGTACTTGAAGCATCTTATCTCATAGCATTAAGAGTAACTAAGATGTCCAAACCCCATACAATTGCTGAAAACCTTACATTGCCTGCTGCAATTGATATGGTCAGTGTTTTAATAGGTGTGAAAGAAGCAAAAAAATTGAAAAACATTCCACTTTCTAACACAATATCAAGGCAAATCGATGACATGGCTGTCAATGTTTGCAATCAGATAATTCAGCAAGTGAGTTTGAGTGAATTTTTTAGTATTCAATTTGATGAATCAACAGATGTAGCAAACATGTCTCAGTTCGTATGTTCTGTGAGGTATGAATGTGATAGGCACACATCAATCAAAGAAAATATGTTGTTCTGCAAAACAGTACCAGGTCATGCAACAGGACAATGTCTTTTTGATGTTTTTTATGAAGCTACAAGAAACTATACTAACATAGATTGGACAAAATGTATTGCAGTATGTAGTGATGGTGCAAAGGCGATAACAGGAAAGAACAGTGGATTAATGAAAATATTAAGATATCGTCTTATACCAAGAGTAGAATGGACGCACTGCTTCCTTCACAGACATGCTCTTGTCACAGAAAATATGCCGGAAAATCTCAAATTCTTTGTGAAGCTGTAAAGTTGGTTAATTTTATTAAAAGCCGACCGTTACAGAACAAACTGTTTGCTAAACTATGCGATGAAATGGGCAAATATAAAAAAATCTCTTCTTTTCCATACAGAAGTTAGATGGTTATTGTGAGGGAAAGTGTTAACCTGGGTATTGGAATTGCGAGATGAATTAATAGTATTTTTCCAGGATAAACAAAACGCCATTCTCATTGTTTTTACAGAATAATGAGTGTATGTTGTTGGAGGCTTATTTAGCTGATGTATTTTCGCATTTAAACGACTCGAATGTGACTTTACAAGGATGTGATAAAACATTTTATTAATGACAGACAAAGTCATGCATTCATTAAGAAGCTTGATATCTGCATTATTCACCTTGAAAGCAAAAATTTGGATATGTTCCCACTCACTTTGGATAATATTGAGAAAAATTTGAACGAACAAGACACTATTATTCAACACAGTTTGGATTGCATGAAGATGCATTTGCATGAACTAAAAACTCAGTTGACGGAGTATTTCCCTGAAGATAAAAATAATTTCTCGAAGAGATGGGTACTGAATCTGTTTAGTGAAAATGTTGTTGCTGCTGCTAAGTTACCAGTTGAGATTCACAACCAGCTCATCGAAATGTCTGCCAACAAAACGCTACAACTGCGATTTACATCTGAAGATTTAAATACGTTTTGGCTTGCTCGTCGACACGAATATGGAAATTTAGTCATAGAAGCATTGAAAATATCAATCCCTTTCGCCACATCTTATCGCTGTGAAAAGTGTTTTTCATCTATGGTTGCGCTAAAAACTAAATACAGAAATCGTCTTTTATCACTTTAAAACAATTTGCTTTTGTGTGTTTCTAACGTAGACCCACGTACGGAGAAAATTTTAAATGAAAAACAAATGCAACCATCACATTAATTTATTTTCTTTACATGTGTACACATGTAAAGAAAATAAATGTACTTATTGTAAGTAAAATGTTTATAAGTTTATGATAAATGATTTTTTCTCATAAAATGATTTCATTATTGTTTCGTGACCCCCCTTTAATATTACCGCAACCCCAGGTTGAGAAATTCTGCAATAGCCATTCTAAAAATATTCTTTCAGTTATAGTGTTGAAGACTGAACAAAAAAACAAACTTTTTATAGAAAATTACATTGAAAAAATACATCTACAGCTCACTATAACAAAAATTTATGTTAAATATTACTATGTAATAATAATTTATTATTTTCCAAAGTCTTATCTACTTATGTAAAGGATCTACATTAGAAAGAAAAAATACTTGAAACTGTTAAAAGGAGTCATAAATATTTAATTAGATTAAGCACTTCTTGGAATTTTATATATCATCATCATCATCATCATATATTTGACATTAAAATTCTGATGTTTGAAAGAGAACAACTGCATCCACTAACAAACTTTTGAATTAAACCAATCAATAGCAAAAGCCTTATCCTCCATCTATTTTCCAGTAGTCTCCCCAAATTTAAAGGTTCTTTGGGAGTCAACTTTCAACCAATCAGAAGGATGGTCGCATGTAAAGCTTTCTTTTATGTCCATGCATGACCCAAATGTGGGTGGTCATCCTCCCATTTGTTTACTGGTTTAGTTGCTGTTGTTCACATATCTTGGCAAATGGTTTTACAACTAGATTGAATCTAGATCCAATTTAACAAATCATAAATTACTTTGTTTTTCTTCCAAACTAATTCTTTAGATTGTTGTATTCTCTTTTTCTTCTTTTTACATTATTTTATATTAATTTTTATATATCTTACCTAATGTACTTTTTGAATCCTCAGAAATATTGAATTTAATAGACCTGAAAATAAAATTGTAAATCCGAAAAAGTACTTTAATCCAATTAAATATTTATGACTAACAGTTTCAAATCTTTCTTTCTAATGTATACAAAAAGAGTCATTTGTTCCTGTTTCATATTTTACAGTATTTTCTGTAAGGAAAGGTATTAAAATAATGACTAATTGTGCATTTTATAATCAGATAAGATTGCTTATGTTATAGAATTGTTAACAGAAAAATCTTATTTTATTGGATTACATAAATCAACAACATTAATAATTGCACATTTTTTTCCTCTACGCAGTAAAACTAATTTATGAAGAATATTTTATTTTGTTTATATCAAGTAATTGCTGATAGATACAGGTGATAATTTGTTTAAAACATGGAATATTCCTAACAGAAAACTATATGCTGTTTTATACTTTCATTATTTAAAGAACTAATCAAATCAATGATGAAATACTATAGAAAAATTTAAAATTAAAATTGTTGGTTAAATAAAAAAAAAATGCATTAAAAAGTTTAATGTTTTCATTTGACTGCAAATAACTATTTAAAATGAAAGCTGAAGAGGTCATCACAGTCACTCTAGAATGCGGTAAGATACTGATTTGTGGTTTGATAGTATTGGATTTTCCTTTAGTGTTCAATTTCATTTGCCTTAAGGACCAATTTATATGACTTTTATTGAGTTATCAACCAGATTAGAGATGGCTACAGCATGTATCAATCAGATTATTATTTTTTTTTATCACATCCATTGCCTGATAAGTAGCAATATACAGTCAATATTCTCAAATGTCATGTAGATGTGCAGAAGTATTTATATAAATATATGTAAACTTCTCTATTACACACACACACACACAAGGTCTATTTTAATCAATCCACTAGAATAACTTGAAAAATATGCATGCTACAGAATAATTCACTAAACCAAAAATGTTAGATTTCAAGGGGCACAAGATGAGGCTATAATTGATACAGGGTCAGCTTAATTTTCTTAAATGGGAACTGCCATTTTCAATGCAGAACCATAAAATTCAATAAAAAAAATGAAGATTCCATTTAAGAAAATGAGGTTGAACCTATTTTTCACCATTATACTATCATTTATCATAAAACCAATAACCATCTGGTACACACACATGGTTCTCACATTTGACCATTTTTGGTCTAAGTAATATTGAAAAATTAATAAAAATAGTCAGTGGTAAAACAGAAAATGTAATTTAAAACAATGGAAAGAAAATTAATAATTATGAATAAAACAACAATGGCATAACACACAAGAAACGCTGCCTTTTGATGTAAAAATGCTTTAATTGAAACAATAAAACAAAAAATATACTTTACTGATGTGTTTAATATTTTAATTGAATAGTTTTTTTCCTAGATATTTTAAATTAATAATAACAATAAACATCTTTAAAAATAGTTAGATAGTAGTGATGGGATAATTAATCAGAATCAAAAGATGACTGGGCATTTTCCAGTAATTAGAATTGAGCAAATCTTGTCACAATTTCCAATCCCTAAAATGATTCTTCCACATTTTGTAAGAAAATTAATTGTTTCAGTTGAAGATTAAAAATTTGTTTAAATTATGATATTAACAATTAAGTATTAGTTTATTGGAAATTTTCATGTCGACAAAGCAGAGACTATGCGACACCCCATATGTGAAGCAATGTCTGTCATGGCAAACGTTTCTCTTGTGTAATCAGAACAATGACAGATTGCATTTGGTCAGTACTAATGGTGCCCATTTTAGGGGGAAGAGAGAGTAACATTAGAGTTGCCACCCAGCAGTATTGAGTCAGCTTGACTGGCAATTTTAAATCAAGGGTGGAAGTTGATAAAAATATTTAAGTGTTGACAAAAACAATTTAAAATATAAACAAAATTATTTTTAATATTTAGTATGTTTACTTATAATGATAAATTCTTAAACATCATCTTAAATACTTTTTCAGCAATGCTTCAATTTATTTAAACATATGCTTTCTATCCCTTTTTATAGGTCTGCATCAGTCAAACTGTTTAAGACGACAGTTGGAATCTTCTTAAATTGGAAAATTGAATTTTTCTGCAAGCATATTTTATGTCCTCATAACTATACCATTTAATTTTTCTGTAAGCAGTATGCTTCAACTCAAACATTTCATACCAGTAAGGTTAACCACTCTGCAGTGACCAACAGATATATCAGTCAAGGGCAATCGTGTGGCAGTGGTGAGGGACAGATATATCCGTTAAATTCTTTTGGGGTATCATCAAAAACTACCGCAAAAAAAAATTCACATAAAAAATGAATTATGTAACAATAAAAAAGACTTTTCTTTACTAGATATAACTGTTTACAAAATCTTTTTCCGAAACGAAATGAGAAAAAAATGCATGAAAAAGTACTTTAAAAATTTCTCACATTTATTCTCCACTACTTTGGGATAGAACCATACCTGACTATCCCACTGTTGAAAGGTAATGTAGCTTCATACAGTAAAAATTAGCTTATTACAGTTACTTTGGAACTCATTTATACCGATATCATTTCATTACTGTTAACATTACCATTAAGTGAAGTAAAAACAACAATTAATGGAAATTCTAGTTTTATTAACTCTGACATTAAAAGGACATGCTAAAACAATTACAAATATATAACTTGAAGATTATTAATTATTATTATTATTATTATTATTATGTTGGGTTTAGTGAGTTATACTTGGTTGAAACCAGATGCTGTGTACTATGCCAGACCAGACTCAAGACATAGCAATCAAAACAAGACAAAAATTAAATAGGTGTGTCAGTGTGTGTGTTGTGTGTCTGTATTTGGGAATTTCCTAACAATACAACATGTATTCAATATAATGGCCTTTTGTAGTGTGATGTATGTATTTCTATTCAATTGTAATGTTCCCAGGCTTTTGCGTAGTGTGTGGGGTGTGACACCTGTAGAAAAGAAAATGACAAGTACAATAAGCACCCTATCCATGCCCTATTTCCTGGCAAGTTCTGTATACTTGCTGATTTCTTCAGTGCATGTGTTTTGTACATTGTGAGCATTTGGAATGGATATGTCTATAATGCATGTGATTTTATTGTGTTTGTCAATGAGTGCAATGTCTGGTCTGTTGTGGTAACTTGTTTTATCTGTGATAATGGCTCTGTCGTAATACATTTTGTGCATGTTGTTTTCCAATGCTGTTGGATGTCTGTGGAATATATTTGTAGTATGGTTTGTGGATGTTTAACAATTGGTGTTTCTTTGCATGCTCTTAGTGTATATATTTGCTATTTAGTTATGTCTACATAAATAATCTGTCTGCGCGAAAAGCATGCAACCAGAAGTGATGTGTTGGCATGATGTGACATTTTCTGCATGTGTCATTTGTGAGTGTTGTGTTTATTATTATTTTTTTTTTCAAAAATAATATGTAATTTCTATATATATCTTCAATAACATTTTTTATTACAATTTTTATATTATACTGTGTATTATAATTTTTTGATTTGGTAGTAATTGGGAAATGAAGTCATATATACATTTTATTTTCTTTAAAAAAAATGCATAATTATTTAATTTTAGATAAAAATTTCAAAGGAAAATTAGTTGATATGCTTTTACTTTTAATTTTAGAATTTGTGATATTTTCTACTAAGGGATTATTTTCAATGTAGAACTAAATAGTCTAAGGCAGTGAGTGGTTCCCAACCTTTTCTAGGATGCGGAACACTTTTGTGAGCAATTTTCTTTATCGGAACACTTACTTAAGTTAATATGAAATACATAAGCTTGTCATCAGTTATTTTATTAGAATTGAGCAGTTATAATTCAAAATCTCTACTCATATTATTAATGCCAATTCTAAGACAGGAAAAAATATACCTAAATAACTTTAATGGGAAACTTGTGCCTGATGTTTTTACGTATTTCATTCCGTTTTTATCATTGCCTTTATCTTATTCGAAACAGCAGTACACTCCATAAGTACGAGTCGTACATATATACAGTCAAACCTGTTTTTATGCGCTCTTTTTATGTGCGATTTTTATTTGTGCGATTTTTTTAATGCGAATTTTTAATTTGTGCGGTTTTTTTTGTGCAATTTTTTTATTTGTGCGGTATAGTTGGCGACTAGTCTCGTGCGATTCGTCATGTCTCACGTTGACTTATTATAGCTAAATAAACTTATTATAGCATAAATGCACTTATTATAGTAATATTATTGCATGAATATGCGAAAAATGAAATTATTTACTTTTTAAGTCAACAAAACACCACCTGGACAAAAATATGTAAAACAGACGATAGACCAGACGATGCAGTCAAGTGCTGACATCTGTTGTCAATAAATTCTATTTCGTACGGTTTTGTGTTATTTTCTATGTGAGACTTTTTTTATGCGGTCCCTATTGACTGCATAAAAAAATATTTTTTTTAATTGTGTTGCAAAAACTATTTTTTATAGCCCCTCGTGAAGTTTCGTGCGATTTTTTTTATGCGTTTTTTTTAATGCGGTCCCTATCCCCCGCATAAAAACAGGTTTGACTGTATTTAAGTTTATGAAAATTTTATGATTTTAATTTTTTGATATTCGGCGGCTCGAATACAATTGTACACTTTCCGATTTGCAACTAAATCTGCTGAACACTTGGGAGATGCTTGCAGAACACTGGTTGGGAACCACTGGTCTAAGGGATGGATGGGGTAATTCCAGCCACAAAACACAAATGTCTTTGCACATGTATTACATAAATAACATGGTTGTCACCAATAATTTCAGACATATTTTAATAAAATTTGTTATTGTTATTATTATTATTATTAACCAGTAACAGTAGTATTTGCCTGTTATTTTTTGCTATGTAATCTTTAACAGCAGCTAATATATAACTGAAGTAAGAAATGTTAACAATTTAAATTACTGTACTACCAGCAAATAAAATGATATTCAGCATTTATAGAACTAGCTGACTGATAACAACAACTAATATTAATTGTTCATTATCAACTACATATTAAGAATGATAGTATGAAAATTGCCTATTTACCTGAAAATGACAATAACCATAACTGGAACCTTATTCATAAGTATATTTTAACTTTGCACATTTTGGGACATGCTAATTCCAATAACATTAAGCAACTGTACCAACATGTTTAACCCATAAATGCTTTAATAAATGCTTTGCAGATGAGATCACGAGCCTAGTTGCATTGTGATGAATTTTGAAGTGACCACACGTGAATGTATTCTTTTGAAAGTTTCATTGTCAAATATTCCTGAAGTATCTATTTTTAATAAAATATGTGATGAAAGCTCTTTGCTTATGCTACTTATATATGTACATTGAATGTTCTAGAACATTTTTTCCAATTATTTCTAGAAAACATCAAAATGTCTAAATTTCATCTTTACAATCTGATATATGATACAAAGGATAAAACAATAAAAAAAATCTGCTTTAACAGATTTTTTTTATTGTTCAAAAGCACTTTCAGGCAACTAACCCTATCATCTAGAAACAGACAAATGAACAGTTTTAGTAGGTAAGTCATCTATGAAACTGATTCACTTGTATGTCTCCTGAAAATGAACTTGGTTGCCCAAAAATGTTTGAGAAAAACTGTTATTGAAATGAAGTCTATATCTTTAATTTTCAAAATTATAAAAGAAAAAACATTATTTTACAAAATGCTTCCAAGAGAACAAAATCTTTTTTTATTTATTTTGTATGATGTTGCTGATAATGCAACATTGAAAAATTAGGAAAAAGCTTATATAGTGATTAAACACCTGCCATTATTTAAACATCTGTTTTCATTCTGTACAAAGTTGTATATACAGTATTACATAACCATTCAAAATATGAGCATCACAAAATAAAGTAAAAAAAAAAGAAGATTAATAAATTGTTGGCCAGATGATAAGATATAGCCATCCACTAATGCAAGAAAACAGTTCAAGTTAAATCAAAATGAAAGACTTTTAATAATCAGTACATGTTAATGAACTATCGTGAAACACATCCATGCTAGTTGACAGAATTATACATAACAGCAGAATTGAGCCCAGTCATATAGCTCACTGTGAGGCTTCTACCTAACACAACTAATGTAACCGTTTTTTTAAAAATGTCCTTAACACAGACCATTAATAATTCTGATCTTCCTAATATGTAAAATGGCTAAATCAATTAGCAATCACTTTGATATTTGTATCCTAGGTCAGGAATGGGCAACCTTTTTCTATGTAAGGGCCACATTTCAAAACTTTTGAACTGATGAGGGCTGCATACAAGAGAAAATAGAAAAAAATGCCAGTAAATCACAATTATTTATTCACATATAATTATATATTAGCATAGGTATACTTAATTTAGCTTCTGAAACTGATGTAAATGTAATATATCAGAAATATTTGATTAAATATTAGTCACTGCTAGCTTTAAATTAGTTTTGATGTGTCTGTTAGCCAGTTTCTTGTTTTAATTTTTACTAAATTCATTGCAAAAAAACTATTCACATACATAAGTTATAGAAAATAACGTTTGAATTTTTGCTGCATACCCAGCTTAATTCCTTAAGCTGGGAAAGAGATATACTTATTCAGATTTTATGCAATGCAGGCCGCAAAAAGTATTAATGCGGGCCACAGGTTGCCTATCCCTGTCCTAGGTAATCAAATAGTTTCCAAAAAAATTCAAAAATGACTAATATTTTCAATGGCCATTTTTTATACACGTGTTTTACACAAACATCTTATATTTGCTTTATTATATATTTTCCAACATTGTTGTGTATTATAACAGAAGTTTTAGTAACAAGTACATTTTAATACTTCAAAGTTTTTGAAAATAAGGATTACTGTGAAATATAAGATTAAAAAAAAAAAACAACAAAATCATATAACATTCCTAAATTTATAAAATAGATATGAAAAATACTGTATTATTAGATAAATAAAAAATAAAACATTTAAATGTAATAAGGTAAGATATAAATACTGATGATAATTATATTAAGCTGTATTATAATACATAAACATCTAATTTACAAATGTAAACAAACTTCTCTCATTTGATGTTTATAACAATTAAATCCAATTAATTTTATCATTATGAATTATTCTTTTACTAAGAAAATGTAAAACTAAACAATTGTTTTTAAAATAAATATTGTTATTTTTGTAATAAGTATTACCCACTGAAGCTTTTCCTTTTTGACAGTAAATAACATCGATATTTGGTTTTGTAAACTATTTTATTTGACAGATACTACTGGTAAAAGAAAAATGAAAAGCAACTGTAAAATGATTTTTATTTTATCTCAATGAATGATTAGAATTTTAAAAATTGAAAGATGATAAGAAAATTTGATTTCAATGTTATTAAATTCAATTATAAGCTTTAATAAAGTAAATTAAAATAAATTAACTTTATAGCTACAGGTTTCATTCTTGATATCTTCAGTCAGTAAAATCAAATTTAGAACTATAATAATTGAATCTGAAAATAAATTACAGAGACTTTCATAACACTTACAATTAACATTTTTAAACTATAATTATTCAATGTACTGTACATAAATTATTAGCAATTAACAAACAAAAAGAATGAAAATCTACTTAAAAATTACTTTACAAAACATAGCAGCAGCAACAAAATATAAGTGTCGACCTTAACTCATAGGTCTATTTTGCCATTTTTGGAACGTTCTTGAGCTTTAAAAAGTCTAGTACAGAATAAATAACATATCTTCTCTAAAATATTTTGAAATTTTCGTAACCAACGAACAAAATTTATCATAATTTAAACGAAATCAATCATAATCTTCGGATTCGATACCATAATAGTAAATCTGAATATTTACACGATAACAATTTTATCTTAAAAAAAAATGTGCCACTTAAACACATATTATACCGAAAACTTTCAAAGCACTCGAGATATTAAGTAACTATCGATAGTTTCATCTTCACAAGTTAATTATCTCATAGCACTAATCAATTTAGGTGAGGAGAAGTGTAATTTAAAAGGGTAGAACATTTCATACACATTCTATTACATTACAATTACAAAAACAACATTAGTCTAACAATATTATGCTGCTTTTGTAAATGTAATATTGACTATTACATTCTATAATAAAGAAAAAAATAATAGCAAAATTATAAACAAACTGAAAAAATCATATATACTATTGTAATACATAAAATTCACCAGAAATCAACATATAATATGCTTTATACACCAGAAATTTTTAAAAAAAATTCTATTTACAATTCACAATGATTAGAGAAAGATAATAAAAGACAATGGATTCCATTCTATCTCACAGCTGCCAATAAGACCAGGTAGAGTCATTTATTACACAGCATCACAGTGAGAGTATCGAATAACATTTTTAACCTTAAAAGAATGAATCGAATTTAAAGAAATAACTCATCTTTTTAAATATAAAACTTATGTAAATTAGGTCGTCGATCTATCCAGATGTTAATTGACTAAACTTCAACCTATATAAATTCTCATTAAATATAATCGTAAGCTTAATTAATTAATTAACTGTTATCGAAGCATTTGATTATTTATCGTATCTTTTTACGTAAATAATCATTATACTTGTTAACTTACTTCTCCATTTGTGACGTTGATGCCTAAATAAATGTCTCCGAACGAACCACTTCCTATCTTACGTACTAATCTATACTTTCCACCGACGATAAATTCCGATCTGGATGAACTACTGGCACTAGCCATTTCCATATAACGTATATCTAGCGTTCTACTAACGTTTTATCACCTTAGAACAAAGATACGACTATCGCTGTACTGCTTTATGCAGTCTCCGCCATTTTTCTTTGTTGAGTGACGTCACCGCAGTATCGCCGAAGTGGATTATGGGATAGGTTCGGATTTCTATTCGGTACCGTTATATACAGTTTAAGAATAAACGAGAATTATATATATAAAAAATAAAAATAAAATAATAAGAAAAAAAATGTATACATAACTCGTTTTGACCTTTAAAATATTATTATTCCTGTTTCTTTTTAGGTAAAATAAGCTAAACGCACGAGTTGAATAACGGGAAAAACAGCATTAGATCTTTGTATAGGCGCGCCCGAATAGATTAATCTTCATTAAAATTAAATTTAAAAATATATATATTTATATAACTTTAAAGGAGTATAATCGATTGGCTTCTCCGAGGATTCTATTATTCGATAATATTAGAAAATGTTGAAATACAGTATCTGTTTATTGATTCCCTCGTGCTATACGTAAGCTGATTTTATATTCTTAATTATGTAGAGCAACGGGCCATTTATTTTGCAGTTGTATCGATTAATACTGAAAAAAATAAAGAGCGAATTTTAAAATTTAATTTCAAATATTTTAGATTAGAGATTAAAGAAATAAATTTTTTTAATTATTTTATTCTTTATTTTTTAATGCAGTTTTTTTTTAACTATTTAACTATTTGATCTATATAAAAACGTGCGATAGCTTTTAAATTAAAATATTGATGTATTCTTCTTTAATTAACAATAATATTTTTAAAGTAACATGCAAAATCTTCAAAATTGCTAATTTGCTGAGTGATTATAAATTAAAAAAAACAAGTAATTATCATTAAATCAAATGCATTTCATTCTATTTTTAATTCAGTTTTATAATTGTAATTAAATAAAATATTTTAATTTTTATTTAAATTTTAAGTTTCACAATTTATCAATTTTAAGGTATTAAAATAACTCCATTTTGTGAAAAAATTTTAAATCAAATTATCCGTAATAAAAACTATAAATTTTAATTATAAAACTCATCTTATGCTTTTCTTAATGACAGTCGTGAATTATTAAATCTTTAAACGAAACAGCTTATTAAATATATTATATTAATTTCAAAGAGAACGGCTATATTAAATTTTATTGTTTAATTAGTTATGGATCAGTATACATTTTTTTTTTTTTTTATGTAGCGAACAGCTTAAGTTATAAATATCTGGAAAGTTGAACTTGAAAAATCGATAGGAAGTTGTTTACTAAATGACGATATTACTTTTTAATGTATAATATAACTTAAGAAAAGCACTTTTCCCGTAAACTTATTAGAGAAGATACATCTAAAAATGGATAACAGTATATCAAATTTATTGATTGATTTACTTACTCGACTGTGCAAAATATGTTGATGCGGGTCGTTACTCATCTGGTAATTTTAAAATGCAAACTATTGATCCGGAATTTGATTCTAATAAAAATTAACAATTTTTTTTTACTCGTTAATTATGTGCTTTATAAATGTTTTTCATCCATTTTTATCACTGGCTTTACTGTATAAGTAGGCCCACTAAAGTATATGTTAAATAATGGGCTGTATTAAAAAGGTAAATGAAATTTAAATTCTGAATGAAAAATTTTTATATTAAAATAAAATAAATTAGCTATTTGTGTGCAATTTGTATGAATAATAAAAGGAGATATTGATGAATGTAAACTATAAGCCTTCATTATTAATAACTCACCCTAAAACATAAGTAAATTATAATATTATATATTAGAAATTTTTAAAAGAAATTATCAAAGTATAAATAATACGAATAATATAATTTTTAAATAATAAAATTACAGTATTAATATAAATAATATAATATATTGGATGATATAAAAGTATTTTTTGTTAAACCGCATCACTTTCGGTATAATCATCGATAGGTTGAATTTTTGAAATTTGAAAATACTTGAAAAGCCTATTTAGAAATCTATTTTAATATGGACGATATTATTTCAAAGGACATTTATTTATTTATTTCATTATCACATTTATAATACTCCAAAATAACAATAAAATTTTCCTATTCTCCTATGGATAAGCAGGATGAATTTTCTTATGGATAAGCAGAATATTGTGCGCCAAATTAGAAAATTTACATAATGGCATAGTTTAAAAAGTTAATTTACTTTTAAAAGTTTAAATACTAAATAAGTGAATAAACTTTTATTTCATTTTTCAAATAACGCTTTTTGTATTCAATGCGGGACATTCGGTTGCGTGAGAAAAAATCAAACGTGCGAAATATTCTGTGAAATCGCACATGATATTATATCAGTTCACAGCAATTGCGAGTTTAATCCAATTAAGTGAATCAAAGCGACTTCATGCGTATTGCAACCACTGGCGAAGAAACGTCAATGTTAATTTCGTCCATTCCCCAAACTTCAAAAA
This sequence comes from Centruroides vittatus, assembly GCF_030686945.1. Taxonomy (NCBI): domain Eukaryota; kingdom Metazoa; phylum Arthropoda; class Arachnida; order Scorpiones; family Buthidae; genus Centruroides; species Centruroides vittatus. The sequence goes on from NW_027122171.1 coordinate 1,801,796, forward strand.
AGGAACAGAAATTTGTTCAGAAGAACAATCTTCAGAAGATGTGCTACATATTCACGGAATATCGTAATTTTAATTTTAGAAGATTTTTGTATTTAATAATTAATTCGAATGATTTTTTTAAGTTTGATACTTTATTTTTAATGATTTAAATATTTAATGTAAACATAATAATTACCTAGCCCATAAAATGTTTTGAAAACTTTTTACTATCTGCTCATCATTTTTCCGCATATCGCCATATGAGAAAATGCTGCGTCACTAATTACACAATTTTCTGAATAGAACAAGAGCTATCTTGACCTCTGAAGAAAGATTCATGTAAAGATCACTAAGGATGGATGCCACGATGCCCCTTCTATGATGACCTAAATTTTTGAGGAAAAATTTTGGTAACCAAAAATAAATAGTATTATATATTATATATCATTTTGTTGTTATTTTTTCCCTTTTTGATGTAATGATGGAGCCAGTGAATACTCGGATCAGCCCATGGTCACAATATGTACTCAAAGCTATATCAAATGTTACATAAAAATGCCTATTATTTCTGAAAACTACTTTCATACGTTTCCATTTAAGCAATTAAATATGTATCGATAGAATAATCATAACACTTTAGAAAATTAGTATTTAAATTTAATCAGCTGCAATATATATAATTTTTTATTTAAACCATTTTGAAAAACCGAATAACAATTTTTGTTGTATCGAACTTCGCTTCCAACGCTAATGTGTTGGTAGATATCATTTTTTTTTGAGGAAACTGCTATTATTATTCTGTTTCCACAATAACAAACATTATTCATATGAAACCAGTCTGGGGTACTTTATTCAAGAATAAAGTATTCCAGATTGGTTCCATAGTAAAATTTACTTATAACTTTTAGCGAAAAGGAAAGTAATTCTACCGAAGACACTAAATAGTTTGGTTTTTACATCAAGTTTTAAAACGAACTTGTTTTTATTAATTTTATTTAGAACAGGTGTTCTCAACTGGGGCCCACATGGACCCTAGGGTCCATGTAATATTACTGGTTGACCACAGGAAAAAAAAAAAAAACGAATTGGGGTTCACAGTGATATTTTAGTGGTCTATACTTCAGAACAATTGTTTTACTGAGAATTAAATTTCTACAATTTATTGTCAATTTCTTTATTACTCATTTCTTGCATAAGGGTTAAAATATAAATTATTTAAAATATTGAATACGTATACGACTAGGGATTGCAATCCAGCAGTGTTTTCAATCCAGCTGGATTTTTGCTGGACCAACATTATTCCAGCTGGATACAGCGCGGATCCAGCGCAGATGTATTTTCGGTGCAATAAAGTGTTATCTATCTATCTATCCAGAAATTTATGGCTTTTTTAAAAAAGAAATAAAACATTTTTTTTAAAATACTTAAGAAACTTTTATTATTTAGACTGGTCACTATAAATCAGTAAAACTTCTTACACATTAAGGTAGTAAACTTAACTTTGGTTCGGTTTAACATTTGAGATAGAGATAATTAACTTTAAATGTTTAGTTAGATTATAATTATAATGTAATCTTTAAGTTAAATAATAGCAAAGGTAATTCTACTAATTAATATATATTAATATATTATAATAATGTAAGGACGGATAATCAGTGGCTAAGTGGCTATCAGTCTTACCAGTTTTCTTATATAGGCTCTACATATCAGTCTGTAGTTATTTATAACTAATCTAATTATTCGTGTTAATAAAGTAGTCAGTAAGTAATCAGTAGTAGTCTAGTAGTTAGTTATTATTATCACAATCATCAATCACATACATTCATATCATCATATATCTAAGGTACTGATACTCATTAATTTAATGAACTATTTAACCAACTAGGTAGTCTCAGTTTCTCACTAATTTTCACAATAAAATTGCCTTGCCTAGCCCACTAACCACTTATAGAATAAAAGTTAAAAACTCTAACTTAATAGAATTAGAGTAGAAGTTATAAAATATTAGTTTTGTCTTGAATAAACTATTTTAAAGGATTAAATAAAATTAAATCAATCACTTGTTATTTTTTTGACTTTTCTGGAAGTAGGATCTCAAGAAACAAATTATATTGATGGTGTTGTCTCCCAACCTACTTCTTAATGAACTGTATATATGTCCCGCTGCGGAGAAGGCTTTTTCTGCCTCTACGTTAGTTTGTTTCAGGGTCATCAAATAATCATAAATCGTTCCGTCACGTGATTCACTGACGTCACAACTGACCGTAAATTAGAATTATGCACCAGGACTAGGAGAGGAGTTACTTATTTTTTTTTAGCGCGAAGACACTTTATTTAGCGAAAGCGGAAAGTAAACTGGCAATTACATCAGCAGAGGCAAAAGGGCGGACAGTGCGGTGTAGAGAGGGGGTGTAGCACATGCCGCATTGAACGGCAACGTCACTCTCGCCGCCGAGAGATAGCGCACGTAGCAAAGCGGCAACACGACAACGTAGACTTTTGCGCTATTATTTAGAAAGTTAATTGAGTATTTGCGGATCCGCAGCGCTGGATCCAGCAGCTGAAGAATGCGCTGGATCCAGCTGGATTGCTGGATGAGGAATCCAGCAATTGCATTCCCTGTATACGACACATATCTCATTGACGAAGGTCAAAGAGAGATTATAAAGCCGGGGTTTGTTAGGAGAACCTTATACCCTCATGTCACTTGACAGTGACATTTCTGAACGTTTTCCTTTCTTTTTTAGTGAAAAATATAAGTTTTTTCTCTCTATGTGCAATGTCTATGGGGTCCACAAAAAAAAAAAAAAAAAAAAAAAAAATTAAGGGGTAAAGGGGTCCATGGGTAAACAATGGTTGAGAACCACTGATTTAGAATTTTATTAACATTTACAATTTTTTATAAAACCCATCGTTACCTCCAAATCAAGCTTTTTGCCATTTTATAATAGTTAAAAATAAAAAATTTTAAAAAATAAAGTATGATAACAGATGGCGTCACTAAATGTTTACGGGGAAAGTTAAGCAACTCGTTACTGGATTTTTTAAATTTGTGTAAAGAAAAAAGGGACATTTGGTGAAATAACTGCCATAGTTCAGAAAGATAAATGGAATATCAAAAATATACCAATTACTTATAATTATTTGCTTTTCGTACAATATTGCAACAAATCTTTCCAATAGCTTTATGTTATATGCTATAAATTGCATATAGATATTGGTACTGCGTGTGCAGAAGTGTGCAATATCAGATATTAAAATATCCGAACAGCATAATTAAAATATTCAGCATATGACACATCTTACGACACTTGAGGTTTTGATACTTTTTGGCACGTGACACTCCTTATTTCTCTTTCAATAGTTAATATTAAACAAACATTTTTTCATTTCTTTCGACTTTGCTCGGGTGCAGCTTTTTTAAAAGAGTTGTCGGCAGCCGAGCAGGGATTTATATTCGAAATGCATTCTATACAACGACAATTCCACGTGGACCTACTTGATTTTGCCGTAGTCTTTTAGATATTTTCCTGTGTGATAAGTTCCGATTTTAACGAATTATTTAATTTAAGAAGTACGACGATTAATATAACATAAAAGTTTAATTTACTTACGAATATATTAAATTATTGTTTCTCATTTCTCTCCCTTTTGTCCCGTAGGAAATAATAGGGCCTTTTTCACCATACCTGTCGTGTGTTCGGCCAGGCAAGTTAACTGGGTGACGAGGGAGGGATCCCAATACGCCCGGAATTCACTTCCTGTCCATTACATTAATGACGTAATTTTTAAATGATTAAAATCGTCAACATTTCAATATAAAAAACCAGGAAGATTGATATTTTTGAGAGAACGGATTTAAATTATGCAACATTCTTAAGGCATGGAACTATAACTATTTAAGATATAAAAGTTCGGTCGATTAATTTATCGACGCGAGACTCCGGTGCATTATATAGTATAGTCACGAACGAGCTAGAATATATTACATAGAGTGGCTGTAGCGACGCAATGTTTGAATCACAGTTAATGTGTGATTGAATACATACATGTCCACCATTTTTATTTTAGTCAAAGAGGCGTGCCATTTGTGTTGTGTAAAAGTGTGCGAAGGAAAAAAGAGTTCTAACCCTTAACTAAGATGGTGCGAGTCAAAATGACTCTACTTAGTTTTTTTTTTAAATTTTTAAAGTAAATAAAATATTTCTTTCTTTAACTCTTTATTTAAATGTTTTCAAACAAGACAAAATATTTTGTAGGGATAAATTAAACGCATTTCTAAACATTCTTAATTTTACTTTCCCGGCTGTTATGTATGTACAACATAACAAGAGAAAGCATTGGAATCGTGTCAAATTTCACCTTTAGTTTTTTGCAAATCTCTACGTTTTGAGACCTGAACTCAAAAGTCTAAAATAATAATAATAATAATAATAATAATAATAACTCTCCCATGGTCACCACCTGGTCGTGGTGGGAGAGCCCAGTAATTTTACTGATCCATAGGGCAATGCAGGCTGGAGCACAAGCTCCTGGTAGGGACACCCATGCCAGTAAGGTCTATGGGGAGAAATGAAGCTAAGAGTGACCACACCCACATTCAGTGGAGATATTTATTATGGTGATAACTAGATCAAAGTGTGATACCGGCTCGGACGTCGCCCGGGTTAACAAGGTCCGCGTTCGTGGGTTAGGCAGAGGCTCACGTTCGAAAAATAGGTCACAGTCTCCCTTGGTTACCGGTGGCGAAAGCAGCACCGGCCCAAGCATGGCTACTGCAATGCCCTCAACAGATGTGAGGAACCAACCCAGCCTTGGTGTTTCTGTGGCAATGCATCCACAGACCACAAAGGCTGGAAAACCACGCCAACGGATGAAATGGACAGTAGAAATGAACGAGTTTATCATCCGTACTTATTACACCATCACAAAACTCGAAACAAACATGACAGCATACAGACAACAACTACACCATAGATTCACACAACAGTATCCTCATCTCACTGTCACCGAACAAAGGGTTGTTGATCAAAAAAGAACAATTATACACAACAACCTTATTCCACAAACAACACTTGAACTTATCAAACAACAGGTTGCTGATCAAATACATCAACAGACAGAAACATCTAACATTAATGAAGATCATGTAACCTGTCAGGATAATCCAGCAACAAGCATTGATAATAACACACATACAACAATTACCACTAATGATACTACAGACACTTCCTCATCCATCACTGATAACATAGACTTGGATTTAGTTAATACGCTCTCACTTATATTTCAGGAAACACTCACTAAATATACAGGTACAGATCCCACACAACGACCACGAATACCAAAAATCAACACGTCAAAGGAAGTAGGAAAAACACTAAATTATGTAAACACTCACTTACTACCACACTACATTCATTCAATTTCTACACTCGCAGACATTCATACATTAGTTTATGCTGGGGCAGTCACAGTAGTGACACACCATGGACTGAAAGTACAGTCACAGACAAATACACAGAAAACACAATACTATCACAAGCCTGCCTGGCAGAGAAGAATAGAAACACAAATAAATGACATTAGACAGCAATTAGGCAGGCTAACACAATACACTAAAAACAACATAACACCCAAATTAAGGAAACAGCTCAAAAACATTTTCAAGAAAATAAAAACACACACAAAACATGAACATCACAACACACGCATCACAGAATACATTGATACACTAAAACAAAAACTTGCTGCCAAAGCACGTAGACTCAAACGATACAAAACATGTACACTACGAAAACAACAAAATAAATTATTTACAAACAATGAAAAACTCTTTTACAGACAAATTAATAACAAAGCAAACACTGATACACAGCACAGTGGCACACCAACAGAAGAAGAACTCACAACATATTGGTCTTCTCTTTGGTCCAGTGCTGTCACGCACAATGCCGATGCAGGCTGGATCGAGGAGGAGAACAGAAACTTGCACAACATACCAACTATGCCCTGTGCTGAAATAAACATACATGATTTCCAATACACTGTTAACAGAACACACAACTGGAAGACACCTGGTGTAGACAACATTCACAATTTCTGGTACAAAAAGTTTACATCACTGCACCAGGAACTAGCTAAACATCTAACACACATCATCATCAATCCACAAGACATGCCAAATTTTCTTACTCAGGGCATCACCTACATGAAACCTAAAAACAACAATACCACAGACCCCACACAATACAGACCAATTACATGTCTTCCAACACTCTACAAATTATTGACATCCTGTATTGCAAACAAAATATACAAACATGTTGAAGAACACGACATTCTAACAGAACAACAAAAAGGTTGTCGTAGAAACCACAGGGGATGCAAAGAACAGTTACTCATAGAGTCAGTCATTCTACGGCAAGCACACAAACAACACAGAAACATACACATGGCATATATAGACTACAGAAAAGCATTCGACAGTGTTCCACACAGTTGGCTGCTACATATTCTACACATGTACAAAATACATCCATCACTCATTGCATTCTTTCAAAACACTATGCAGCACTGGAGAACAACACTACATCTCAGGGCCCATAACACTTCCATACAAACAAACCAAATTTTTATTAGGCGAGGAATTTTTCAAGGAGATTCCTTGAGTCCTCTCTGGTTCTGCCTAGCCCTGAATCCATTATCCAACATGTTAAACAACACGCAATATGGTTACAATATCAGACACGAAAAAACAACACAGTATACACTGTCACATCTCATGTACATGGATGACATAAAACTTTATGCATCCACACAAAAACAACTTCATAAACTCCTACAAATCACACATTCATACACCAAGGACATACAAATGAAATTTGGCCTAGATAAATGCAAAACACTTCACATAGAAAAAGGAATCCTGAAGAAAGAAGATTTTGCACTTGGAAATGGAGTTATATTTATTGAATCCATGGAAGAGGGCGAGTTCTACAAGTATTTAGGATTCCAACAGGCCAAACTAACAGAACATACACAAATAAAGCAAAGATTAATTAAAGAATACCAAAGTAGGTTAAATGCTATTCTCAGAACACAATTAAATGCAAAACACACAGTTAAAGCAATAAACACATATGTCATCCCAGTACTCACATATTCTTTTGGAGTTATACATTGGACTCACACAGATCTTGAGCAACTCCAAAGGAAAACAAGAACAACACTTACTAAGCATAAACAACATCATCCTAAATCCGCCACAGAAAGATTAACCCTTCCACGTAAAGATGGCGGACGTGGCCTGATTGACATAGTTAACCTTCACTACAAACAAATACAGTCACTGCGAGAGTTTTTCTACAAAAAACAAGAAACATCACAATTACATAAAGCAGTAACTCTAGCAGACTCAAATAACACACCATTAAACTTACACTCACATCATATGGACACAACACAACATATAAAAAGCATAGACACCATTAAGCAATCGTGGGCTCGAAAGGCACTCCATGGCAGGCATCCTTACGATCTGGCCCAGGATTTTGTTGACAAAACTGCGTCAAACAGCTGGTTAGCTCGGGGATGCCTCTTTGGGGAGACGGAAGGATTCATGATTGCCATACAGGATCAGGTCATAAATACTAAAAACTACAGAAAACACATACTCAAAGATGCAACACTCACAAATGACACATGCAGAAAATGTCACATCATGCCAGAAACTATACAACACATCACCTCTGGTTGCAAGCTCTTGGCACAGACAGATTATTTACACAGACATAACCAAGTAGCAAATATAATACACCAAGAGCTTGCAAAGAAACACAAATTAGCAGACATCCACGAACCATACTACAAATACATTCCACAGACAGTATTGGAAAACAACAGACACAAAATGTACTACGACAGAGCCATAATCACAGATAAAACAATTTACCAGAACAGACCAGACATCACACTCATTGACAAACACAATAAAATCACATACATTATAGACATATCCATTCCAAACACTCACAATATACAAAACGCATGCACTGAAAAAATTAGCAAGTACACAGAACTCGCCCAGGAAATAAGGCATCTGTGGAGGATGGATAGGGTGCTTATTGTACCTGTAGTTCTCTCCTCTACAGGTGTCATACCACACACACACTACACAAAAGCCTGGGCACATTAGAATTGAATAGAAACACATACATCACTCTACAGAAGGCCACTATATTGAATACATGTCATATTGTGAGAAAATTCCTGAATACAGACACACACACTGATACACTTCTTTAATTTCTGTTTTGGTTACTATGCCTTGACTTTGGTCTGGCATAGTACTTAGCCACCGGTGTTAACCGAGTATATCTAACTTAACCCAACATAATAATAATAATAATAAAAGTGGAAAAATATTCCGTATGTGTGTGTGTGTGTGTGTGTGTGTGTGTTGGCGTATATAAGAAACAAAATTTGACATGATAACTTGTGTATAAGGATCATTGATGCTATTAAATTTTGGTGATTAAAAATTAAAGGGGTGGGAAGATAGAGCGGTGTCACGTATCATATCTCGAGAGATCGCACTTTTGTAAATGTTAATGGCGATGGTATTTGTTATTAACATTTACAATTTTTTAAAAACTCATCACTTCCTCAAAATTAATTAAGCTTTTTGCCATTCGATAATAATTAAAAATATAAAAAGCTATAAAGTTTCTTCTTTTAATAGTGAAACAAATGGTATTTATCACATCTTTCTTAATTATCCGCAATTAACAGAGACCGAGATTAAAACAGTTTATTTTATTTCGCCTACTTGACAATGCATTTCAAATTGGTAATTTACCAATCGTTTTTTTTTTGGGCTCACGGCTTCGGTGTCTGAGGTTTTTGTCTACAACATAACGAAGAAAAGGTTAGTTCGTATTAATATACTTTTGTTATCAAGAATGATGGATATAGTGAACAATTTGTGCACATCCTAATGGTGCAGTTTCTACATATCAGTCTCTTTTACTTGCTACATGTTTTCTTTGTCTATTTTTAATGGGCAAATGAAACACTTCTATTTCCCAGAATTATTAGATCCTTATTACCTCTTAGAAGGATTTTAACTTTAACAATGTGGTTCATAAAGTGACTAAGGTCAAAACGTAGTTTTTCATTTTAAATATTTTCACGAGTTGAAACCAACATTTTCACAAACAAACTATAACTATATTAAAAACACAATAACACTACTTATATCCTGCAAAAGAAAACAACGTACTGAGTGTGATACGGATCGGACTGACTGAATACACACACTGTAACTAAACAGTTATATGACTGAGAGTAAAGCCCTTCAAAACCTGGCTGGTACTTAGATTTTAAAAATATTGTTATATTGTGGATTAAGTAATACACTTACCACTTTAAACTCTGATCTTATCTTCTTTATGATAATTAAATAAAATCTAGAAAATAGCTAAATTCGAGATGAAACAATCTATATTTAAATGAGAAAATAGATTCTGAAGTGACAATCTTGCCTAACACGTGGCATAGACTTCAATGTTTTGACTTAAATGGCGGTCAATAGTACCCGTTGTTGCTTTTAAGTTTGTTTTAATACAGATTTAAAAGATATTTACATGCGATATCCTCGATTTGTAGCCATATTGCTTACATTTCAGTATCGCTATCACAAAATGCGGTGGCAGTCGCGAGAGAAAATTGATCTTTTTTAATTATTAGATTCCATCTTCAATCTCTATAATAGTTGGATTTTAGGCAACATACTGTATTACATAACACTGTCTGAGCAGCTACTGATATTTTTTACCTGTACTACTGATATATTTTTCCACTTCGAATCTCACACATTCAAAGTGGAAACTCTAAAGGAATTTTGCAACTTTGTAGAAACGATGTTGGGTTATGCTCAAACAAGTGGCTGCTGTTGAAAGTTATTAAAAAAACATTCGAGCCTTTAAAATCATATTTTCAATCTCAAGTTAAGTATTCCTGCTTAATTTCTTTGAAAATCCTTTGTCTGAAGTGTGGCACTACCGATTGTTTACAGCCAAGCTTTGGCATTCCGCAGTGAAAAAGGTAGAGGCAATCACCGAATTTGGGGAGAAAAAATCGGGTCAATCTAAACATCAATAAATTTTACTTAAAATAGTATATTTTAATGTATACGGACAGAAACTCCAAATTTATAGTGGAAGTTAATCAAAACATAAAATAAATCGTTAGTTATAATAAATGAATTTTACATTTATAAATTTGTCCAGCAATAGATGGCGCCACATCTTAGCTAAAAACTTATCAAATTTAACTTGCCGCTTCCGGTGTCCTCTGAAATTGAATTCTGTAAACATTTCTGATATTTATTTTAATTTCTCAAAAAATTTGGCTTTTTCGCAATTTAAATCGTAATTAAAATGTATGACGATCTGCTTTTTAATGTATAAAAATTGTGGAATACATAATACAGTCATGACGCTGGCCCACGCCAGAGTCGGTAAATTACCTGGTCTTTGGACTAAAATAGTTCAAACTTCGCTAGAGCGAGTATTTGACGCTAGTTGGCGCCTCGGTTGGCAGAAGAGCTTTGTTCTTTCTTTGGATATACTGGTAAAGTCAGTGATTTCGACCTATAATACAGCATAAGTCCGCATAAGTCGACACCTGGATAACTCGTCACCGTTGGTTAATTAGTCAGCTTTCTGTGGTCCCGGCCGACTTACATAGGTAATAATGTTATTAATGTTCAGTGGCGTGCCGTGACATTTGATGATAAGGAAGCTGTGTTTCTGTAAGAAGCCGACTTCCAGGGGCAGTCAGTTAATTGCGGGTCAGAAATGGTCTAGGGTCCATTTGGTTTGGTCAACTGGGTTGTTGACCAAGGTTTTCCACACCCTCCTGCAAAGGGGGAGAGTCCACTTTCTTCACCTGCAACTGGGTGAAGAAATATGTAGCTTGCACCCAGTGCTACAAGTGCTATGCCTTCGGGCATATCGCTAAGAGTTGTACGGCGGCAACTCAAAAATGTAGCCGATGTTCCAAAGACCACTCCTATAAGGAGTGTAAGGAAACCACATCTAAGTGCATTAACTGCACAAGCGCTAACGCGAAATTTGGCCTGCAGTTGAATACCAGCCACTCAGCAATGAGTGCCAACTGTCTGTGCTATGCGCGAAAACTCGAAAGGGTTCGGGCCAGGACTGACTATAGTCAGTAGTTAACAGGGATAACGAACAAATTCGCGTTCGATACCTCATCTTCTTACACACAAAGGGACAAAGAACGTTACTGCAGGGTACTGCAGTTTAACGCCGAAAAGCGCCGTGCCGCGACTGCCCAACTTAGGGTGGAAGTGGCCGAGCGGGAGATTGATGTTCTATTGATCCAAAAGCCGTACTTAGTACAAGGAAAGATTAGTGACCTATCACTTCAATGGAGCGTTTTTGCCCAAGAAGATGATGATTGTCGAGCCACAGTAATTCTAACACAGAGGAACGTTGATGTGTTTGCTCTCCACGTCTCGCGACTTGTGGTGGCCGTTGAAATACGGTCGCCCACCTGCACCTGGGTCGCGGTCTCCAGTTATCGCCCACCGTCATTACATCTGGGAGTTCTCCTGGGTGAACTCGAAGGGGTTGTCTCGCTCTGCAGTAAGCTTGTCTTGGCTGGTGACTTCAACGCCAAGCACTTGCTGTGAGGCTCACCTGTAGATGATCTCGACGGGAACGCGATGAAGGATACGGTGGGGGGTTGGGGGATGCACATCCTGAACGATCCGTTTGGGATTGCTACTTTTTCCTCCCCTTCGGGCGAGAGCTGGATTGACTTCACCATCATGAGCGGAGCAATGCTGAGACTGACCTCGCAGTGGGAGACTATCGATGCAGAAAGCTGTAGCGACCACCGCGTCATCTCGTTTGAGGTGGGGTGTGGTTTGCCCCAGTGGCCTAGTAAGCACTACAAGCGGACTGAAGGAAATTGCCATCGCTTCACCAAATGCCTTGTCGAAAAGACGGCTGATATCATCAATCTTGTCTCTGTGATAGAGAGTGTCGAGGACCTGGAGGAAGTTGTGGCTGAACTCACCTATGCAGTCAGAGGAGCGGGAGACCGCACACTTGTGTAGAGAAGGCCCAACAACCACCAGTCAGTTCCCTGGTGGACCCGGGAGCTGAGTGTCCCGAGGAAGTGCACGAGGGCACTCCGGCGATGCTTTCAACGCTGTAGGGACGATGACCTTCGGGCTACCAGGAAACTGGAGTTCCAGAGGGCTAATGCTGAGTACAAGTACAAGTTAAACGATTCTAAGAAGACCTCATGGCTCAGATTCTGTCAAGAAATCAGTGACGAGAACCTGTTCTGTCTACCCTACAAGCTAGTGGTGGGCAAACTCAAACGTAGTACGGTCTTGGGGCCCATTAAAAAACCCGATGGAACCCTAACCTCCACACAGGAGGAGTCGTAGAGGTACTGCTTCACTCGCACTTTCCGTACGATGAGCGGTCCGAGGACACTGAAGAACAGAGGCAGCTTCATAGCGATGCGGAGTTGTCCGTTCTTGAGGCTGTGACGCCAGAACCGGTGACTGACTCTGAGGTTGCCCACACCATCGGCAACCTAAGGAAAGGGGAAGCGCCTGGCGATGACAGAATCACGGCCGAAATGGTACAAGTTCTGCAACATGAACATCCTGGCTTGCTCTGTGTACTGTATCAGAAGTGTCTGCTCCTGGGACATTTTCCATTGCAGTAGAAGTGGGCGCGTCTTGTGTTTATTCACAAAAATAGGCGCCCGAAGAACGAACCTAGGTCCTACAGACCTGATCTTAGTCTTACAGGTCTTAGATCAGCCTGTTGCCAGTCCTGGGGAAAGTACTTGACAGAATTCTCAGTGACAGAGTGTTTTTCCATCTAAAGCGGAGAGGAATGTTGCATCCACAACAATATGGATTCCGCCCGAACACATCGACCTGCCGTGCACTACACCGAGCGATTGATCTGGTTTGCCAGAATCGCCTGCAGGGCCTCCATACGTTGCTTGTTTCAATGGACGTTGAGGGGGCATTCGACAACGTCTTTTTTTTTAACCTTTCCGCCCTGTGGGCACTAAGAGGGCCTCTTTTAGTAGGCCCATTATGGGTTTGGCCAAGCCCACAATAGGGCAACCAGATGGTGAGGGACGGGCCCGACATATCCGAATGGACCACCCCCTGAAAAATTCCTGGGGATTTTTCGACCCGTTCGGATTCGATCCCGGGTCCCCCAGAGTGGTAGGCTGCCACCTTGACCGCTCAGTCATCCGGCCGCTTTGACAACGTGTTGGTGGCCGTCCATCGTGGATGAACTGCAAAAGGCAAACTTGCCGACCACCCTCGTTGCACTTACCAGGAGTTTCCTGAGTAACCGCTGTGTAGTTTACGAGACACCGAGCAATAGGTATGAGAGGATACTGGAAAGGGTCTGTCCGCAGAAGTCCTGTATTGGGCCTCTTCTATGGAACGTTCTAGCAGACACAGCGCTGCGACTAGTCCTACCAGACGAAGTCCAGCTGCAAGCATATGCTGACGATCTGTTGTTAGTAGTTGCTGGCTACAGCCAAAGCAGGATGGAGACTTGTGGCAACGAAGCCATAGAATGACTCGTTCGCTGGGGAGAGCTGCATAAGCTGTCCTTCAGCCCCGAAAAATCGGAGGCCTTGATGGTGGCCCGGACTGGTGTGTTGGCTCGCCGACCAATATACCGGATTCGGGGCAACCCCATCAGAAGGGTGAATGAGCTAAAGTAACTCGGTGTTATCATCGACTAGACACTATGTTGGATGCCACATCTGAGGAGTGTTCGGGAAAGAACAAACCTTACGATAGCGGCACTATCGAGATTAACTAGACAGGACTACAGGCTAAGCGGGGAAGCGCTTCGATCTATCTACAAGATGAGTGTAGAGCGTGTTATCTGCTATGCCTGTGGGGTGTGGTGGAAAGATTCTGCCAATGTCAAACAGAACAGGACTCTGCTAACAATCCAGAGAGCCGCTGCTTTGCGGATCATTAGGGAGTACTGAACTGTGTCTACGGAGACGGCCCTAGTCTTGGCCGGGCTGCTCCCGTTGCCTTTGGTGGTAAGCCAAGAGGCAGCCTTCTACAGGACAACTATGGAGAGCATCGAGGCAAAGCATTGTAATCAGATGTACCTGGTCAGACTTAGACGTCAGACAAACGTGCTAAAGATCCATCTGGCCTATTGAATTGGACTCGACTGGGATGTCGGTGAACCGATACATATCGGCGTTGAAATATACACCGATGGCTCAAAGGACGGTAACTTAGTAGGAGCTGCATACTGCGTCTTCTCTGATGGAGTAGAAGTGCATTGTCAGTTAGTCAGACTGAACGAGGAGGCGTTAGTGTTCCAGGCAGAGCTGGTGGCCGTCGCGGGGGCATCCCAGTGGGTCTTAGAATATCCAGGCCCAGAGCTGGTCACGGTTTACTCAGACAGCCAGTCATCGCTTCAGGCTTTAAGCGACGGATACCACAGAGACGAGTTGGTACAGGAGATCAGAAATAGGGTACTAAGGGCAAAGCACGAACGACACGTTGCTTTGAGATGGGTCCGAGGCCACATCGGGATCCTGGGTAACGAGCGTGCCGACCAACTGGTCAAGGCGGGGGCCAGGGGCCCATTTGTAACGAGGACGGTGGAACCCTCGACAACATACTTAAAGGTACTCTACTGCAGTGATCAATGAAACACTGGCAAGAGAGCTGGACTCAGAGTGTGGTAGGTAGGCCAACCTACGCCTTCGTGCCTAACGTTAGCCTTACCTCAGTGAGCTTGTGCTGGTGTAAAACGCAAATATTGACCGGACACGGGAGGTTTCCCCACTTCTAGTTCAAGTTCGGACAAGGAGATGGTAGCTGCTCCTGTGGGTGTCCTCGCGGAGACGCGAGACACTATGTGCTTGACTGTCCTCTAACTAAGGACTTCCGCCTAGGGGCCGACCAGGTCAACTGGAGTATGCCCCTGAACAAGTGCTTAGAACGCTGGCAGCTAGTAAAGGAAACCTAAAGAGACTAAAGGAATTGATGGTAAGGGTAATTAATCTACTTGATCTATAAGCTCAGTGGACGCACTGGGCAGGGTGCTTCCTTCTTGTAGGGAGGAGTACCCCGCTGTCTGATGTCTGAACGTTGTAAGGTATGAAATAAGTGAGCTAAACGACAGAGCAAAGCTAAAATGCAGTACAAGCTGCATATATACAAAAGTTATGCCAAAGTTAGAGCGTTGGACCTAAGGGAACGGATGGGAGCCCAAAAGAAGTACCCGGTGGTCCAACAAAAAGATGTCCAAGACTACCATATGGTATGAGACCAAGCCCATGATTAAGGCATAGTCTCTTCTAACCCTGTGGTGCCATTTGGTGGGGCAGGGCAAGAGTTTGCTTTATGAGGTAGGGTCCATTCGTACATGTGTGGTGGCGGAAGACAAAAACCACAAGTATCTGACAAAAACCGTTTATTTTAACATAAAATAAACATACACTATGTACACAAAATAGTTTGCTTTAGGACAATCAACCGTTCGGACGTCCTGGGCGTCGATGTGGTTCTTTGAAGGTCGATCGAAGGTGGCCCCGGAACATTGGTGTTGACAAGTCTGTAAGGCACTGGGAGACTTCGTCCGTTGGCGTCGGGGACACAGTCTAACTTGTAAGTCCGAAGTGGCACGGGTTACAGGTTGGCAAATAGACAAGAAACTGATTTTTTTTTTTTTTTTTTTTTTTTTTGCGCGTTGACACACGGCGTTATGGTTATTCGGAACGTTAACCAAGCGCCGGGTGTCCTCGATTGTCAGGGATTATATTAATCTCCGTTCTTTCTTTCGTCCATTTGATTGGTCATTCTCCCTCAATCACGCTTTCCGAGTGGTTGGTCCCTGGTTACTAAGCGTAACGAGACTTATCTGGAGTGCGAGAAAAGTCAAAATCGAAGACGAATTCGATCTTCCACCGATCATAGGACGACTTTCTTCTCGCGATTTATGGTTTCTGCCTGGCAGTTTGATATAAACAATGGGTGTTCGACAACAAACGATTTTTACCTGTTTTTTTAAACTAATAAATTTTTCTCTAAATTAACCGTTTTTCGCGTCTTTCGTGACGGGTCAGACCTGTTCGGTACATGACATTTCCATAAAAGTTTTAAACAAATACTGGAAATGGCAAAAATAAACAATTTATGTATTTTAGTTCTAAAATATAAATAATACAAATTGATATGATACAAACAATAATAGAAAAACTTGTTTTTTTAATTTTTTATAAACTAACTTTATTCGGCGATTTTTTCCGCAAAGTCGTTAATTACTTTATCATAAAAGTCGCTGGTCGTCGACTCCATCAATGTATTTGAAAGCTCTCTTTCAATCAAAATAGCGACGACAATTTTTCCTCTGACCGAGTGAGTGTTCCTGGCCAATGTATGAATTTGCTTCCAGGTCGAAAAATTTCGCTCAGCAGGCCCATCGGTAGATGGTACCGTAAAAATTAATGATATTAAATCATATAATTCTTTTAGCACGTCTTTGTTCGGATCGTCATTAATTATAATACTTTATATGTCTAAGAGTTACTTGTCAATACAGTCCGGACACGAATATAAATATTGCGATTCGCTACGTAATTTAGATAAATAAAAAAATTTCCCATAAAATTTACTTAATTCAAAGAATTAAAACACGCTTGGAAAAATTGTTTTTTATAATATTAAAATTATTAACATGTAAAAGTGATGAAAATTTTAAAGATTTTGTTTGAAAATCTGTCAATATAATTACAGTATAACTAAAAGAAAATTATAATCAAATATAACTTTGCAAAAAAAACGTACATAAAAATAACATTGAATGCTCTTTACTTTTTAAATCTAAAACAATTCATTTAGTCAGATAGCTCCGTACCCTGTGTAGCTTCCACCGGCTAAACAGGTTGGTGCTCTGTAAAATGCATGCGCCAATGCCTATAATCTGGCTGCTTGGAAGCTGATCCGGTTTCGACAACACAGCGCTTCCATTCCTCCGCTGATATTCGAATATACAATAGCAATCTTATCGGGTTTTTTTCACATGTATAGAAATTTAGAATACACATAGTATAGAAATTTGTAATAAAATACAAAATGTGGTTATAATAAAATATTAATTTTAATTGATTGAAAGTACAGGAGGGTCTAATGATGTGTTCACTTGTTTATAATCGATCAGCGCCGCCGTAACTTATCCGTTACAATTCCCAGACACGCACCTGTTATCAAAGAGTTGACCGTTACGATTTGACCGTTACGAGATTGACGGTTGCGATTTGCGCTGATCGATTATAAACAAGTGAACACATCATTAGACCCTCCTGTACGTTCAAATATGAAAATAATCGCCCAATATGAATTTATATTTTAGAAAATACAAGGGAAGCGGCGCATCCACCGCTTCCAATGACGGCACGCCACTGTTAATGTTAAAAAACTCGGTTTTCTCGACATCGTTTAACTCGTCACCACTGGATAAATCAACATACTTTTTCTGTTTCACACTTTTTTGACGTCTGATAAGTCGACTCCCCTCCTGAAAAAATGAGTCCACACTGTACAATAAGTTGTGTGGTGTGAACTCATTTTTCGGGGGGGGGGAGTCGACTTATCAGAATTCTAAAAAGTGAAACAAAAAAGTATGTTGATTTATCCAGTGGTGGCGAGTTAAACGATGTTGAGTAAACCGAGTTTTTTAAGGTTAATAACATTAATGTCTATGTAAGTCGGCCGGGACCACAAAAAATTGACTACGTAACCGACGAGTGACGAGTTATCCGGGTGTCGACTTATGCGGAGTCGACTGTAGTTATTTTTCCTACGCTACGTAAAAATGCCAGCATGTTTTGTGCCAGGATGCAAGGCAGGATATGTCATCAAACGAGAAGAGACATTTCTTCTGTGTTCCTAGCGATAAGATTGAAGCGTGGATGCGATGCATTCCGCGAGACGACAAGATGCTAACAAGTAAATGTTACGTTTGTGACGTACATTTTACAAGTAAATATATTTTAAAAATCTACTCTCATGTTATAAATGGAGAGAAAGTAGAAATTTCACGATATCGCAGGGCATTTACGTCAGATGCATATCCATCAAAGTGGCCCACCAGTGGCCAAGCGGTTTCGTTCGCTGAACATTGGGTGTTCGGTGGTGGGTTCGCGCCTCACCCGAACGATGGAGGTGGACGATTATCCGTGTTTTCTCCATGTCTGTAATGCCCGAATAGAGGCCAGTTACTCTTATAAAGACCCCGGAAAGCCCCCTAGGCAGGTCGCTCAAGTGTTGTGTTTGCCGTAATTTTACAAAAACATATCTATGTCATGTAACTGTGCTATGTACTGTACAGTACATTAGTAAGTCTGTACCTCAAAAACAATCAACGCAATGTCTAACAACAAATGAAAAACCATTAGGTGGAGCTCACGAAAACATAATACCAAAGATAATATATTTGTTATCTAATCTTGAAGGAATAGAAAAGATTTAGGATGCGACTATAGTAGCGCGCGCGAGGTTGCGAGCGATAGTTCTCGCAAATGAAAACCATGGAAAAACAAAAAATCTCGTTGGCGAGAGCAAGTTTCTGGTTCTCGCACATATCTGGCAGGGTTTGATATTTATCTCTTCTCGCTCGCTCGTATCTGCATAGTCGTAACCTTATTGTATCCTATAGCTCCAAACAACAACATTAAACTTTTATCACATTGAAGAGCAAGCTACGTAGAATACACTGTAGCCATTGTAACTGTAATGTCTTTTTATTAGGATCTAAACAACTTTTTATTGTATACATAACCATGGCTTTGTTGAGCAGTAAATATCTAAAATCTTAATTATCTTTCTGTAGCCCACCTTCCCTTATAAATACATTAAGATTGATAAAGATACATTATACAATTAATCATTAGATTTGCAAGATAAACACTTCGATGTACAACTGGAAGAACATTACAAAATTTGCTTTGTAATCCGAGCCTGTCCTATGGAGATCATATTGATAGTGAATTATTAGATTATGAATATTTTGCACCAAAAACATTTAAGTTTATTCTACACTATTTAGGAGGTTACATTGTTTATTCTCTACTGCCATTATTTGGTTGTGATGAATGAAAATATATTGACAGCAAAACCTCAAGACGATGCACCAGAGAAAACGTTTACGTTCTTCAAATCTCGAGGTAGTTCGTTATATCCAAGCCATAAGCTTTGTCAGTTGATGTACTGGACAAAAAGCAAAGTATGTGTACAGTTAACAAACCAAATATGGGTGTTTATTTTTCAATAATGGATATAATAAGCTGAGGTGCACGTATTCAGCCCAAAACGTGAACGGCGGACGGAAGTCCGCCGTCATCTGGCAATTCTATACGATCGATAATGACGTTTTCTAAGTCTAGAATGGCGAGTAGACGATCGGTTTAAACTTCTTTATTTTTTGTGTTTGTGGTTAAAGTTATGACGTATTTTATTAAAATAATGATTATTAAAGTATTTACAAACAATAGAGAGGTTGAGGCGCAAGTACAAACGTTAAACTTGTACGGCAAGCAGAAGTACACGTTTGATGTTTGTAAGTCCAAGTAAAAGACCTTGCGGCGCTCGTTCACAACATCACGTGATTCAGTGAACGTTGCGCATTGACTCACGCGAAATTTGTTGAAAAAATGGCGGCTACATTTAACATCGAGGGTTACCAGCAAAATTAAATAAACAAATTAAACTGTTTAAAAGTATTTATAGGATGTTTAATAACACTAAATAAATTATTTTTAATTCACCTACCGTACGATCGGACGATAGGACTACCTCATACTTTTGTCGAGGGAAGTAGTGGCTTATGTAAATTTGAAAGCAGCTCGAAAAGTTAATTTTTGAGCCGCAAAGGCTATAATCTCCATATGAAACCGTACTAAGAAGAAGAAGTTAATTTTTAGAAAATTTACAAACGTATTACTCTGTTGATGGTAGAAGCTGCCGTGGAAGAACAAACCTACCTTAAGATATGCTATTATGAACAGGGCCGGATTTACCAATGCAGGGGCCCTGGGCACAAATTCGGTGGGGCCCACCTTTAAGAGTAGGCAAATTTGATGATTTAGAAAATTTACACAAAATACTGTACTTTCAACTAGATTTCAACTAGGAAGTTGTAAATTTCATTTAAAAAAGGTTATTGTAAACATACATATATTTTATTGTGTAAAACTAATTATTTTAATTTAATTGAAAAATATCTATGTAAAATTTTTTTCCCGAAATTTTCTGTTTCATAGGTTTTTTCTCGGGTTTGGTTTTCATTGCATGTGGCCCTCATGATTAGGCTACACTAGGCTGTCGCAGTAGTAGGAAAAAAAATTATCTTTAAACATAGTTTTGTGGGGGCCCCTGTTTTGTGGGGGCCCTGGGCACCGGCCCCAAATGTCCTTATGTAAATCCGGCCCTGCCTCCAGTTATAGGGAAAAACAGAAAGGTTTCAGGCTAAAACTTTTTCTAGCGAAACTTGTGGAGCGATGAGTAATAGCATCAGAAACAGGGTAATTTTACCCTAGATTTACCCTAAATATAAGACTATCCGAAAAATTAATCTGAGAAGTTGAAATTACTCTAGAAAAGCGTAATTCCCTAGAAACGGCGACACTGGTCAAGAATGAACACAATACAAACTCTGCAAGTGTTTGCAATGCGCTCGTTGATAAGTTACAACCTATCCTTCGTATCGTGGTTGCATTAGCTAACGTTCAGAACGCGTTATGGCTTTTCTTAATCATCACAACGCGTAGTGGTCAAATATCATGAAAGCCATGACACGAATTTTGCTTTGTGGCCGTTTTGAGTTAGCCACAACGCGTTGTGGTCGTTTTTTCACTGAATGAGCGATTTCGGTCTTTGAGCCTAACATATATAACTATGAGGACCATTATGTACTGTAGTTGTCTGACGTTGGAGTCACCGATTTTGACAAAACTCGGCGAGGTTATAGTGCATCTTGAAAGTTGAAAATTGCGCAGTAAATTAAAACCTTTAGAATTTCTATTATTTATTTAAAAAGAAAACATTTTCTGTATATTTATTACTGTAAAAGCCCGTATATTGGTAAATCCTAGGTTTTATTTGTAAATCTTTGTAAATCTATAAAAATCTATAAAAATCCTTACAATTACCAACTAACGTTGGTAAATGTAAGGATTTTTATAGTTGTAAGGATTATTACGATGTAAGGTAGTTTATAGATTTTTATAAAGTGAGATGATTTTCCAGGCTTTTACCATTAGAATTTGGTATATGCTAGGTTTTACTAAAAACAGTTAGTAAATGTTGGTTTTGGAAATGAGTATTTTAATAATCAAAAAATCAAATAAATGAGTATTTTAATAATCAAAAAATCAAATAAATGAGTATTTTAATAATCATTTATTGTAATTATTATAAACAGTCAACTTACTAAGTTCTATTTAGTAATAACTAGTAAAACAGTTTAAAAATACTTTTTTTATCATAACAAAAATTAAATTAAACTTGTCAAAAATAATGTAATACCTTACACTGGTTAAGCTAATCAGTAATCACAGTATTTTTTCTAATCATTTGGTATTCATTGTCATTTAATAAAAGTAAAAAAAGGATTTTATTTGTTACAACAGAGAGAGCTATCATGGCATTTAGAATTACAAAGTAATCCCGATGACTTGCAAACGCACTTCTTCGTTACACATTTTTTTAGGCAGTTGCATTTCCTGAAACCTTGTCCTCCGGTCAAAGACAATTTTCCAACAACTTCTCAAAGACTCACTTCTTTATCTTTAACAAGTTCTTCTATCTTGATAAAGTTATTGGGGCATGAGGTAAATTGATATTGTGTATAAAGCTGCTTTAGTACTCTAATTTTGGTACCTAGTTGGTAAAACTCGTTGTCCTTTACATTTGCTGCAATTACGCTTTTCGGGTCGGTTTTAGCTTTGTCAATTTCAGGCACTTTCAGTCTTACATTTTGGCCAATTTTCATATTTGGATATTTGTCAACAGACGTGACTTTCATTTTTTTAGGTTGTTTCTCCAAACTCAATTTTGCGTGGTTTCTTATAGTCACTACAGATTCTATCTTTTTTGGTATTGGCTCTATAGTTACAAGAACTTCCTGAGACTCAATCGTGTTTTCTGTCTCTGAATTGGTATCTTTCTGAATCGTTACATTGGAATCATCGGTTATTTGCTTCGCCTTCATCTTCTCAGTAATAATCATTTCATCTTCTTGTGTTTTATCGTTGACAGTGTTATTGTCTATATCCCCTTCTGACTCATTTTCAACAATGCTTTCTTCCTTGTCCTGTTTGATTGCATTTTCAACGTCATTATTTTGTTCCGCATTGTCATGCGAATGCATCAACTTCTCTAAATCTTCTTCAGATTTTATAACTCTAATCATATCACTAGGGATTGCTGAAATTGCAAGGCCCATTTTCATTGGACAACCAAACATTGCTTCGTAGGGGGAACATTTGATTCCCTCGTGATATGCTCTATTTTCATCGCCTGGATGAATCTTAAACCTTTGACCACTTTGATATCTGATTGGTTTCCATCCATGTGCTCAACATATTTTCTGTCTTGATTAGCATGCTCCACTGATCCTTGACTTTGGCTATGTCTTGCCTTTCCATGTACGATTTTTACATCCGGCCACATGGAGCATAAACTCTCAATAACTCGGTTAAAGAATTCTCGACCATTATCGGAATGAAGGATGCTTGTCGCTCCAAAAGTGGTGAAAATGTCCAAAAGATGGTATGCAACTTCTACGGCGTGTTTAGTTTGAAGCGCACGAAGGATCACAAATTCGGTAAGATGGTCTTGGTAAACTAAAATGAATTTATAATTTCCATCTGAGGTAGTTTGTAGATCTATTAGATCAACGTGATAGCGTGAGTTCATTTCACCGTGAAGTATAGGTCTGACGACAATGCCCTTTTCAAAGTCTTCTGTTTCTTTTGGCAAGGTTGACATAACTTCAAATATATCATAGTAGCCTCAACTGTTACATTTTTATACTTGCGGTTACATTCCTTAAGCATCCGTGTCCTTCCACCGTGGCCAACAGCAACATGCGTTTCTTTGAGAATGTTGAATAAGTCATCGTAACAAATGTAATAACTTATTTCTCCATTCTCCTCCTTCATAGGCGCAATTAGTTTTTCTTCGCCGCCTACATTCAAAATGTCGTAACGCTTTATATGCCTGTAATGAACAGCTAGTTTCTTTTTCATATTCTTTGCAGCTTTTACTTCCTCCAAACACTTTGCATATTTGTCCGTAT
Source organism: Centruroides vittatus (assembly GCF_030686945.1). Classification (NCBI taxonomy): domain Eukaryota; kingdom Metazoa; phylum Arthropoda; class Arachnida; order Scorpiones; family Buthidae; genus Centruroides; species Centruroides vittatus. Next base: position 1,825,195 of record NW_027122171.1, read on the forward strand.
TGAGATAAAAGTTATTATCTTTCTTGCTTGCCACGAGCTCGTCCATTATTTCATAAAATCTCCGTTTCACACTCATCTTGATTCATAAATAACTTTTATACAGCTAAATCTCAAACAAGATTAAAATTAACGTACGCGTTCTAACGTGTCAAACAATGGAATGTGGCGAGTGAAGGCGGCGGAGCGGTGCGGTGCGGGTAGCGGAGACTATTTTTTCAACATTTACCATGTCTCTGAGGTAAAACCTAAGATATACCGAGTAAATGCTGGTAAAAGTTCGAAATTAACGATGATCTCAGAACTTTTTCGAACTTTTCGAACTTTTTCGAACATTTCGAACTTTTACCACAAAGAGTTGTAAATCTTAGGTTTTACTGGAAAATCTTAGAATTTACCATAGTTCGAGCATTTACAGCAACATATTCATTAAATACGCACTGTACTGACTCTGGCAACAGTCATCGTTTAATCGAAATGTTTCTATAATTGCATCTTCGTTGGCTAAAGAACGAAAGGATGGCTTCGATATCTCGAGGTAACATCGCTATCATAGAAATTTATTCTAAAGAAGACTGCACGACAATGTTGCAAAATTACGTTTAAAAGATGCTTTTATGTATTATGAAAGCATCCTTCAAAATCAAGATCTAATTGCAACCAAGGGTTCTTCGTTAATTTCGGAATTGCAAAGGCAGTAGGAGAAAACATTACGCTTTGATATTTTCAAATGTGATGATTCTTCTTCAAATTAGTTGGTGACAGAAAAGTGTTGTTAAACGTTAATCAAGTTTGTTTTCTAAAGGTTTTAAGTAATTATGCAATTTTCAATTAATCTCTTTTAATTTCGAGTCTTGCCTCTTACTGCTTGGCACATGTCAGTTATTACAAATTCACTATATCCTCGCCGAGTTTGATCAAAATGGGTGACCTCAACGCCATGCCGTCCCCTCGTTAGTAAATTTGTTTGTGATCATTTCCGATTCTACTTTTAACTAGGATTAATATATCATTAAGATTGTTAATCACCATACGATACAGTCCCAGGAAAACAATCCTACTAACTTCACTGGGCCATTTTTATGCTGACTCTATATACTGTAATTCAATCAAAGTGCCACTTTATGATTGGGCTTCGTTATTTACTAAGTTTTGTAAAATAAGATTGGCGCTTAAAGACGAAATGTAAGATAAATACAGGTAAAAATCTTGTGGGTACCGCTTCCAAGCGCCAAGTTTATTTTATGACGGTTTTTGCACTTTTAAATTGTTTATATTTTGGAAACCGCTCTATAGAAAATCTTGAAATTTTGCACACTATCCAAGAAAACAATTTTCTTTCGAATGAAATATTTGGAATTACTTCAGGTGTTTGGGGGCAGAGAAATCGACCCCCAAAATCAAAAACTCTGATTCCTGTATATGTAGTCAGTCAGTGAGTTTTTCACTTAGCGAAGAGTCACAGCAGTGACTCCCTATAAAGATATAATTAATAAATATAAAAATCGGGCATACAAATAAGCATCAATAAACTTATAAAAATTCAAAGCTTTATGTGAATATATTAATCATTTTATAGTTTTTATTGAGGTTTTTACTTTTTCAGCTGTTATGTATACATAAGGGAAAGTACTGAATCGTGTCAATTTTGACCCTCTGAGATTTTTGCAAATCTCCATATTTTGAGACTTCTACAACCCAAAAAAAAAAAAAAAAAAAAATATATATATATATATATATATATATATATGGATATATATATATATATATATATATATATATATATATATATATATATATATCCAGCAACGAGTTGCGTAACTTTTCAGGCTGTTATGGGTTTTTACTTAAAAAATAACTCATATTATTAAGCAAAATAAGTAACATTGTTTGTGGCGTCATCTGTTGAGATTTATTATAATAAATTTCTTATATTTTTAATTACTATAAAATAGCAAAAAGCTTAATTTTGGGGTAGGAATAAAAAAAAGCGTAAATGTTAATCATCACTAAAATCTTCATTAAATCATTTTATTAAATTTTGTTTGTGAAAGGTCGAGGGGATGAGGAAATATAGGGCGGTCACGTGTCATATTTTGCGTGTGGTCCAACTTAATGAAGATTGTACTTGTCAGCATTTGCAGTTTTTTTTTAAATAAAACTTATATCTACCCCCAAATTAAGTCTTTTCCCGTTTTATAATAATTAAAAATATAGAAACTTTTAATAACAAAACCTCTTAACAGATGGCGCCACACACAATCTTATTTATTTATTATGATTAATAATATAAAAGTTATTTTTTAAATATCTTATATATAAAATTCTCGTGTCACAATTTTTGTTACCGTACTCCTCCGAAACGGCTTTACCGATTTTCACCAAATTTTATATGCATATTCAGTAGGTCTGAAAATCGGCTACTATCTATTTTTCATACCCCTACACTGTTTCCCCCTTTCAAAAATATATTTACATATGGATTAAGGCTTTTATGTCCAACAGATGGCGCTAACTTCCGACGACCTAAGTTTGCTTTTCTGTGAGGCATTCTGCTTTTCTGTGAGAATGGACTGAAGCAGATCATTTTCTATCTTCTATCTATATAAATAAAATATAACGTTCGTTTGTTCCTACCGATTCCTTTGAAATTTTGACACAACGTTGCATTCGAATACGCACGTGTTTTTATATAATATACATGTCGAAATTCCCCCCAGTGGGGGGAGATGGACGAGATTAAGTCTTACCGTGAAGAATTCTGCTTCTATTATACTATTTTACATGCGGTTTTTTGCGTTTTTAATTGCGTTTTAATAGGTTACGTCAACAGAATATACACTAAAAAGGGATTTTTCGATATTCCCCAGCGGGAAAAGTGACGGGATTAAGGCTTACTGTAAAGAACTCGGCTTTTATTATACTATTTTAGATGCGTTTTTGATTGCGTTTTAATAGGGTACGTCAAAAGAATGTACACTAAGAAGGGATTTTTTGAAATTTTCCCCACGGGAGAAGTGTTATACATTTATAATAGATACATTTTGAGCCACAACAACGCGTGGCCGGGTCGGCTAGAAATTACCTAGAAATAATTTATATGGCAAAACAACGTTTGCCGGGTCAGCTAGTAATCTTATAACAGCCAGGAAAGTTGCGCAACTCTGCTAGATTTTTTAAACTTTAGTTACGATTTTTAAAGCAGCGGTTCTGAAGACACGTGCCTTGAACTTCTCATAGTTTTGGATAGAATTTTCTCCTTACCTACCATTGATTATTTAGATATAGGAATGTGCTATAAAATTTTAAAAACATAGTTTAAAGTGCTAATCGTTTCTCTATATTTTAATATTATCTGCATATTTTTAAATAAAAAATGCAGATCTTCAATGTCAAGTATTGGTGTCCACCGTATACTACTAGAGTATAGAGAAGTTGGGAATCACTGATATAATCAGCTCTATATATATATATGTACGAGTACATATATTTAGAACTAAAAAAAACATATATTTATTTATTTATTCTAGTTCTTAATATTATTTTTAATTAGAAATTGGTCTAACGATCTCTTTTTGTAACACTAAATAAGTACAGGTGGTTAATACAGTATTCTTATGAATTTTTATTTCTAATTTTTACAAGAGATTAATTTTTTCTCCTATTTCTAAAAGTTAAATCAAAGGGAGTTTCACCCGAATCACGAAAATTTCCCTTTACCTAATGATAAAAATAACTGCAAAGAATCAATGTCTCATTATATGAAAAGAAAACGAAATAATACACATTTATACTTGTTGACATAGTATAAAAATTAATTAGATAATATTTTGTAAATTATCTTTCGAAATAAATTTTTTATTTTCAGAAGATAGAATTAAAAGTATTCTTTAACCTATATATATATAAAATAATTTAAAGGTTGGTTTGTTGGTTTGTCCTTTATACAAATCTTTATTCTTAAACCGATCTGAACCAAAGTTAATATCTAGATTCTTAAATTAATGCAAAATTTTAAATGTTATCGGGATTTTATATAATTGTAATAAACACATTTAAAACGAATAAATATATATTTTATCTATAGTGAAATATTCGATATGCATAAAAAAATATGTGCAAAAATTTCGCCCCATGACATAGACGAAGATAGAATGACATTAAAGTTATTTTTCATATTTAAGTAAGAGAATTTCTAAAATATTTTATCATATTTGATAAATACACGAAGAATTTTTATATATACACATAAGTAAACTTTCCGTTCAGTTGAATTAACTGTTTTACTTTATAAATTTTGAATGATTGGAAAAATGTTTAATGGTTAAATTGCACGCAATCATTTTTTTTTCTTAGTGTATTTAATTTTTTTTCTGTTTTAAAAAATGAATTTATTTATTGTAAAATTGCTTAATAAATCGAATACAACTGAATAAATAAGATAAAAAAAGAAGTTAGTTAAGAAAAAAAATAGTCGAAATATTTTCATACAAGTGATTTGTTAAATATTAAACATTTTTTTAGAAACATTAAAATATTTAATGTTATAAAGGAAACGGATAACTAAAAAGATGCTTACATATAGTCAAGCATAGTGAACTTTGTGACTTGTTCTCTTCTATCCATTTTTGCCAAAATGGATAAAAGAACAAAGAAAAAAGACCCAAAATTAACCAGATATAAATAGTGAAAAAGCAACTCTAGCTTACAAAACAGCAAGCTAATTAGGATATATATATAATAGATATATATATTTAGAATATATATATATATCTGCAAATTTGGAGGAGTCAATCCCTAGATGGTCCATCAGTGGCCAAGCAGTTCCGTTCCTTGAACACTGGGAGTTCGGTGATGGGTTCGCTCCTCGCCAGGATGGGCTGGTCACGTGAAGTTTTTCGGGTTTTCTCCACCTGAATAGGGGCCAGTTACCCTTAAAAAGACCTCCCGGAATGCATCCCCTAGGCAAGTGCCCAAGTGTTGCGTTGCCCTACCTTAACAAAACAAACAAACAAACAAACAATCCTAGATAATGGAAGAGATGACGAATTGACGATTGGATTTCAATTTATTGAACTACAATTTGAAAAAATTGTAGACTTATAAATTTCCGCTGTCGTCCGTCTGTCTGTCTTTTCTTAATTTCGAGAACGGAATAGATGAAACCCTAGACCAGATGTAGAAAGCTCAGGTAGGAGGCCGTATTAACTATATGCGAACCTCCGTCGAAAACCGGGAGTATAATAATTCTTATATATAATTGAATCGAAAACATCTTAAAAATAAAACGAAAATGCAGTGTATGCATAAAAACTATCGAACAGCTTGGTTTAATGCTAAATAAATGCAACGAAATCGGGTGTGAGATTAAATCATGCGAAAATTTTAAAGAGGAATTGGCACCATTAATATAAATTTCTTTTAAATCAATCTAACGAGCAAAATTTTAATTAAAAATATCCCCGTGAAATTTTTTAAAAAATTTGTTCTGTTTGAAGGTATGAAAGATAAATGAGAAATTAGTAACTAAATTGCAATTTTTATATATTTTGTATTTTGAAATCTATGATAATATTTATTATAAAAGAATTTATACCAGTGTTTTTTTAACCTTTTTTATCCCTTGAACCTATAATTAAATTTCCGTGAAAAAAATTTACATTCTGTCGCGATGTTGCTTGCCACTTAACCTAATTCTTTTTGTCTATATTTTTGTGAATTAAATAAAACGGTATTGTTCTTTCTTAAAATAGCAGCAGGTTACATCAATAGTTGTTTAAATTGACATTTACCTTGTAAAGTTTAATGATTAAAACAATAGAAAAAAATACTCAAACCTGTTCAGAACGGAAAAAAAATTCGGTACCATACAATTCCGGTTTACACAGGTTTTACTGAATAATGTACCCTACTAGAATAAATATAAGGAAATCCACTAATAGGCATATTTATGTATTTTGTTATAGTTGTTATATTATTGAAGCCTGCAGATCAACCGAGTATCATCATTTTTGTGGCACAAAATGATCTGGCGTTACGTTCTGTGAGAAATTTTACGAAGCAGAGACTAGTTGATTTATGTAAACACGAACGTGACAACAACTTTCGTTGTCTGGTATTTTTGATGCGATATACGCTCCTTATTAATAAAACCCCATAACGTATTATCACAAGGCAAAATAACAGGACTCTTTCTATTCTGATCCTCTTCCTATCCGTCAGCTGGGGAACACGTTGTTCAAAAAGTTCCCTGTAGGAAGGCGCTTGTGTCGGCCATCTGAAATGAATAATGAAATATAAATGGAATGACAAGACTTTCACTCCGTATAGTCATCAGGTCGAGAAGCTCAGAAATTTTTCATAAGCGATCTGTCACGATTAGGTTAGATTCCATCCCTCACCACCAAGCTGTCCCCGGTGTAGGTTTGTCTAAACTCATAATTATTCACACATTTTTACTTACACGTAAGCATTGCCTAGAAGGAGTGCCTCTTGAAAAGTGATCTTTATTTAGGTGTTAGAACGTGAAGATAATCCGGCTGGCGGCTACCGCTAGTCAAAAATGGCGCCGACCGGGATTGCTTTGTTATATCAATTAAAGTTTCTAAGTTTGCATACGATCTTATCATTAATAAAAACGCTCAAAAGCGAAGAATTTGGAGAAGAAAAGTATTTAGAAACGATAGAAAGTTAGGAATATCCAATACTTCTGTATCCGAATTACGATACGCCATTCCCAACACTTTATACAGTAAGTACATTTATTTGATATTAATATTTAAATCAGATAGTAACATAGCGTATAAACGAAATATATTAACGTATTAGAGTATTTAAGTATATAACGTATTAGAGTATACGTGTCCACCTCTATACTTCGAATGCTATGATCCACGTGATCTTTATGACGGCCTTCCTATTGGTCTAATTTTTACTGTTCCACTTTACGCTACTGCAAAAGTGATGAAATTTCGCCCAAAAATTCCTGGGGATTTTTCGGCCCGTCCGGATAGGCTGCCACTTTGACCGCTCGTATTACTAATGAGAAAAAATATTTTGAAAAATTTACATTTATTATTATTGTGTTTTCTTTCTAAACACAAATTTTTATCGTAGCATTCATAATATTTTTCAATTTTTTGTTTCTATGCGCTTTCTTCGCTATTTCCTGTTTTGGCTTGGTTTATTTATTTATTTGGTTGAGGTCATCCGCCGAGGGGATGCATGGACTTTTATGGGTAACTGCCTCCTATTTAGGTATACCAACGTGAATAAAACCCGGAAAACTCCACGTGGCCGGCAGTGGCGTAGCGAGGAGGGTGCAAGGGAGTCTATCATGCACCGGGCGCCACTCGCAGAGGGGCGCCCAAATGGTCTCCAAGACAAACTATTTGTGTTTCTGGAGTGGCGCCAATAAAGTGTCGTGCCCCGGGCGCCAGTAATGTTCGCTAAGCCACTGGTGGCCGACCAGGAACCAGTGTTCGGTGGTTTTGTCCACTCAGCCATGTGGGCTTTTGTTTTGGATCTAGTGTCGGTTGGTAAATGGGATTCTTTTAGTAATCACCTTTTACCTTTCATAATATTATCATTACAGCTTCTTGCACCTCGTTTCTTGCAAATGAATTAAAATTAATGGGTTTTTAAAACGTGTTCGTATCCATTACCTCAAATACGCGTCGGAATGGCCTGTACCAGTTTTAAAGTCGCGTGTTACGTCACCGAGAGCTCAAGTTATCGCGCGCATACAGTACAGTACAAACTATAGTTCGTGCAGCTAAAGAGTAGAGTGAGTCAGCCTGAGTTGGAAGGGTCTATTTCAGACCAAAGGAATGGAAGGAGACATTTAGAACAATCTTTTAGGAGTTGACACATGGATCTTATATCTTTCGGTTGTTTTGTTTTTTAATTTCTAAAACGTATTTTACATCTTTATCATACTTTTATTGTTTTATTTTTTTACAAATTACATAACTTACTCTTAATTCTAACGTTATTACACGTTAATTACGTGCCTCTTTTTATCTCTTTCATCTGATATAGACCCTTTTGGCTTAGGCTGACTGGTATCTACTTTTTCTCTGCTTGGATTGTAGTAAATTTGAATCGCTCGACTTCGGATTATCCTGTTTTCGAAGTTTATACGGTAGGTTTGTATTTTACTTTTCAAAACGAAAAGCAATAAAAAAAAAAAAAAGAAATTTACAGATGTATTGCCAAAAATGTTTTCCTTCACTTTTTCAAATTCTTTTTGTCCTGCGCCGCTAAAAAAAAGGTTTTCTATCACAATCGGGATGGCCAAATGGGGAAGGACGAAGCATGTCGTATCTAGGTAAAATTATCCACGAAAACCTCACAAGTCCAAATCCTTGTAGTAATACGCCGAAGTTCTTAATTTACGACCATCCAGGATTTACCAAATCAAATGTTTAATTTGATAAAATTGTCAAAACAGTAAATGTAAATTCCCAAAAATAGACTATACAATAAAAAAAAAATCTTCTTTTCTCCTTTCTCACTTTTCAGGAAGTATATAAATCATTCCTAACATGTGAGAAAGGACAAAAGAAGCCTTTTTATGTTTGTGAATTTACATATTAACATTGTTTGAGCCATGAAAATACATCAAAATTACCGAGTAATAATTATTGAATTTGTCACAATCAATTTAATAGAGAGCAAAATATGATTCCCTCATATCATCAAAAGACAGACAAAGATGACATTTTCAGCAAGTTTTATATATGGCCAGAGATTTGTGCAGCGAGAAAATAAAGAGTTTACTCTGTTTTCGCTGGGTTATGTCTGCACGGGTGTCTGGAATAATAAATTTTATTAAATAAGATACTTGCAAGGATAAATACAGACGTGGCGGATAAATTAGACAGGCACGGTTAACGAAAGACTAAAAAAAGAATGCAACTGTTTAGTAACTTTAAAGATGCAAATGCTTATATTTGAAACTTCCTGTACACTGTGCTGTATTAAGACATTATATCAATATAACGTATTTTGGTCGTGTTTACGAACAATTTATTCGTGCAAGATTGATTGGATTAGGATTAATAGAATAAAGCTTAGTTCACACTGAGCGAATAGCGAAAGCGAAAGCGAAAAGCGAAAAGCGATTTTTTTTCGCTTAGCGAAAGTGACCCTACAACCAAAAGCGAAAAGCGATTGCGAATTTTAAGGAGCCAATCATTTGCAAACAAGAGAAAACGTCATCTCGAAAAACAAAATGGCCGCTTCCAATATTCCGTCGTTAACCACGTTTGTTTATTTATTGAGAATGAATGATACGTCAAAAAGAAAACGATGGTGGGTAAGAGGAATATTAAAAATCCGTAATTACAACATTTAGTCTATTGCGTAGGAAGTTTCTGTAGCTATCTTGAAAACAAGAACCACGTGACAACTAGCGGGAATACGATTGGTGGCGAAATTTTTTCGCTAGCGAAAAAGCTCGACGGTTCCGAACTTCAAAGCGATTCGCTAAATGGTAAAATTCGCCGGAAACGACGTCATGTTTGACGTGTTATTCGCTCTGTTTTTCGCTTTCGCCAGCGAATCGCGTTCAGTGTGAACTAAGCTTAAGACAACGCAAACCTTGCAGAAATGTAAGGAAAACTCGGCCACCGGTGAGCATTAAAAATGAGAATTAATAATACAGTAGAGAGTCGTTAATCGGAACGGCCGGTTCCGGTAATCGGAACGATTATCAGTCGGACTGTGTCATGCTGAATCGAACGTTTTTGATACTAGATTTACTTCTAAAGTATAATTTTCATGTTTTTATACTCTTCAATATATTTATTTTGTTTGTACAAAATAAAGAAATAATTTTTAACGATACAATAGCCTCGATTATTATTATAAAAATTTTCGTTAGGCTTAAAATTGACGAAAATTCAACGCGAAGCGACACGCAACGGAGAAAAATTCAACACGAAGCGACACGCAATGGAGAAAAATTTGAACATCGGACAGGTTAATGTATTTTTTCGTACATAATGGGTAATCGGAACAAATGACTAAACGGAACAACCCCAGTCCCCAATTGATTCCGATTTTCGACTCTCTACTGTAATAATAATACAAGGGTTCTGAAATATAAATACTGTCCGATCACAGATCCCGGAGCCCCAGCTGGCAAATTTCCAGGAACAGTCTATTTTAGTGCCCTGGGAGGAAAGTGGATCGAATGCAAATCGCTGCGCATTGTTAAGCATTGTTGTTGAACTATAGTTTATCATTATTCTTTCTTTAAAATAGTGCACATTTGTATGGAATTAATTTGATTACGGATCCGACACCTTCTACGAGTTCGGGTAATAAACAATTTCGGAGTCAAAACAAACACATTACTCACAATGTAGGATACTTAATATTATCTGTAAGCAATTTATCCAAATTAATTAATAAGTATAAATTCTAAAAAAAGTAAATTGTTAATACGATATCTATTAAGTTCTAATTTCATTTGCAAATTTGTTTACTGATGTAAACCAACTCATTTTCTGAAGTAACTACCTATTTTCGTAATGGACTTCTAACGTTTAAGGTTCTATCATCCGCTGTCTTATAGTACACTCTTTTAATTTAAAAAAAAAATACCCTTTGATAATTTATTTATTTAAGTAATTTTAGATTTGTTTTATATCTGAAGTTTTGTTTTATTTATTTATTTTTTATGTAAATGAGTTACATAATTACTGTTAAACACATTTGTAGATACGTTATATTGTACATATAATATATATTTAAAAAAATTTCATCGAGTTCATTGTATTGATTTTTTCCTATAAAAAGTATAAATAAGCTATAAATATGCTTATTTAATCAGTTAATAGTAAAGACGAAGATATTAAAAACTAGATTCCTTTACGAATATAATAAAAGAAGGAAAAAAAAAAAAAATAATAATAATATCACTAAACACGGTGCTTGTTGCATAATGCATAGCTGTTTGCGCTTATATGTGATGCCAGTCGAGCCAATATTGTTTTCACAAAGTTGGCAATAAAAATGTTACAATGATCGTTTTCATGTTTTACAGCTTAAAAATTTTTCTGGTACAGCCATGTTTTCTATTATCGGGTTATCGCTTCGAAATTAGGAATACTAAAATAATTATATCGTGAACCCCACATTAAGACCGTTTGCCATTCTTCTACTCTTTTCGTCCTTTCTTTTCGAGAAAATAATATATAAAAAGCACATTTATTAAATGTCAAAGTTGTTGTTTAAAAGAAGAAAGAAATAGGAGAAAACTGAATAGTTATATTGTGTAATGCAATCATTTTATTTGATAGATTTTTTTTTATTTCCTTAGATGATGCGATAGACTGACATTTTATGACAGAATCTATCGCCATCTTGTCTTAAAATACACAATATTTACAGCGATAAATCTCATAAATCCCTTTAAAATTTTCAAATTTTGTTTACATTGCTATGTTGTATAAACACCGTGAATTTTTTGAAAATTTAAAGGTTTATGATTTCCTTTTTTTTGTTTTCAGCTGTAGACATTGATTTCGATATAATTATAAAAAAATGTTATAATTTTTATTTTATTCCAACTATTTAATGAATTTTTATCCATAAAACAAATCAAAATACCAAAATCTTGATATTGATTCTCATAAATTTCAAAATGCTCTTTTAAAAAATTTCTTTTATTAAAAAAATAATAAAAATTGAAATTCCTTTAAACATAAGTTATATATTGTTGCCTTAACTATAAAAATTTATATAAATACAGGGTGGTTATAATTAAAGTTGCACTACTCAGACCTGTCTAGAGCCCGTTCTCGTGGACGTATTTTGATGAAACTTAGTATATATGTTAACGAACCATGGAAAAAAGGAAAATGCAAAAAAAACATTTAGTTCGAATTTTTACCACTAGGTGAAAAATGGCGCATGAAGAACAAGAAACACAAAATGGAAACACACAAAAGGTTTTTATTCACAACATTTGTTTAACGGCCAATCAATTAGCATCAATTACATGTTCAAAACGCCATGTAATTGATGCAAATGGATTGGACATTGATTTCTTTAAAAAATTTGCTGAATCGCTCGCAAATAACACGGTTAACTAACTTTTGGGCATATTGTATTTCATGTTGGCTGTTTAATTGTTGCCAAATATACGAGAAATGGGTATTATGGACGTTTACTAAGACAAGGATTTGTTAGAGAGGAAAGAATTAAACATCATTAAGAATATTCTTTACGATTTTCGTTATTTCTAAAGCAATATCGTATTAATGGTAACGGTACAAACCTCGTTATAACGACTTTATATTAGCATTTCCAATATATTTGTAACGTCGTAAAATGTTGCCAAAATTTTCGGATTTTTTTTTTCGCGTTTTTCAACCCGTATCGATCGATAGTTATGAATTGAGAAAGGCGAAAGAAATTGAGAAATTTTTACGAAAGTTTTAATTTTAAATATGAAATAAGAAATAATAAATAAATATTTATCTAAAAATTTGAAGGTAATTTGGTTGGCCAAATGGGAATTTAATCGGATTGAATTTGGCAACGTGCTAAATTGCTATGGCAACGTGCTAAATCGCTATGGCAACGTGATGGAGTCTAATAAAACTTAATTGATATCGGCACCGAATTAAAAGGCCTTTACTATTGGTTTGATGAATTTATAATAGCGTAAGCATCTTAAACACTAATTCTATTACGAGAAAGCGTAGAAACGAAACTGTGAAATTCATTCGTATTATAGATGCAAACGGATTTTTATTTTATGATCATTTATTAATTTTCGAAAATTTTTCCGGATTATTGTCGGAAGGTAGCGCTTATATGGGAAGATATGGCAACACTTAAAGCGAAATTTCAAATATTAAAATTTTCTAAGGCTAGTAACAAATTTGATTAAAAATTAATCGTATGTACATTATTAATTTCCAGGTTACATTTATTTATTTGATATTACGTAAAATTAATTAAATCAATCACAAATATTTAATAAAATACATCAAATGTTGCCGGAATGCAAAAATTTTCTAATTTCGGAATAAAATTTTAATTAATGTATTCTATTAATCCAATTTATAAAAAAAGATAATAATAATTTATAACTTTTAAAATTATTTAACAAAATTTTATTAACTTTAATAATAATAATAATAATAATAATAACTTTCTCCCAAGCTTTGTCACTCGGTTATGATAATTAATAATAAAAACAATAAAATATTATTATAAATAATAAACAATTGCATTTGTTTATTTAACAAATAAAGGCAAAAAAATTTAAATAATCAAATTTTAGTAAAAATTAAATTAAATTATTTAAACATTTCCTTCCATTAATTGTACTTTATTATTATTTTTTACGGTTTAATTTTTATTAAAATATTTCGGTTTTTAAAGGGAAGAAAATAAAATAAAAAATTATAATTGGAATGCAGGTGACCCACTTTTTGGAAGCGTGCCAAAATGGGCGGAGTTAACCTGCGCAAGCTCGCGTGCTTCTGATTATTTACATATCTCTGGGCGGAGTCTTTTCTCTTTTCTGGCAGAGTGCCAACAACATCTTTAACAGGGCATCCGGTTTTATCCTTTGCAGAATTCTGATTCAGGCAACAGATACAAAAGATGATGGTAAGAATCGTTTTGAAATTTTATGCCCTTCGTTTACTGCACCGACTAAAATCAACTTTATCTATTTTTTATTTATATATGATCAAAAAATGAATCCACAAGCAACCTTTATCCCCACTTTTTTATTCTATATTATTATTTATTTATGTTTTTATAAACACTTTAATAATAGTAATAACTTCCTAAAATGGAATAATAAAAATATTTTTTGTATACATAGTTTTTTTAATAATTGATAACCATTATTTTATAAATTTTTTTCTTTCTTATGTAATAATAATAATAATAATAATAATAATAATAATAATAATAATAATAATAAAAGGTATAATTAATGATTATAATTCTTTTTTAAAAATATTTTAAAGCCTTTAAGTTGTATTAATATATAAAAACTTTTGATGGTCAATAACTTGTATTTATTATTAAATAAATATATAAATATCTCTTTAAATATTAAAGTTTTTTTAAGGTTTATGGTTTGCATTTTTAAAGTAAATTGTTTGAGAATACGAGAAATTAAATATTTATTTTAAAATATGTTTTAAATATTTAATTATTTAAATATTTACAAACGTATAATAATTGTAGATAGTGTTTTTTAGTTATTAAATATTTATATTAGTTTATAAATTATATATACATATATATTCTTTAATTTTATGTTTTTAAGATAAGGATGATGATGATGACGATGATGAAAGTTTATTTATTCAAAATTTTAAGTTAATTTGACGAACTTTTTTATAATTTTAAATAATAATATGGATCTATAATGATGATATCAATAGGAAATGAGTTATTAAACATCCTAAAAACACCCCCAAAACGTATTTATTGATTTTTAAGAATGAAAATATATAATGAAAATAAAAACGATGGTTTTTCTCATCTCTTATATCTTAATTTACATTATATCGTAATCATTATATTGATATATATTATCTAGTTACATATGTACTATATATGTACTATACAGTATATACTGTATATAAAACCTGCTTATGATTAAGTCTGTAATGAAATTTAAGACGAAATATTTATCATTGTAACAAGCTTACTGTTTTGGATTTATGGTAATATTAATCATGACGGAATAAAAAAAGAAAATATAATGAACTTACAATTAGACTCATAATTAATAAGGCCTTTTTTATATATAATATTTAAATCGACATTTATTGAAATCTTAATTTAGTGTCTAGTAGTAGCCTGCTACCTTGTGACAAAATACTAAAACGATCCTATAGAAGAGGTTATAAAAAATAAACGAGCAATATCGTGACAACTTCACAATGCTGGGTTGCTATTTTTAATTTTTTCATTTAAAATATATGCTCTCCACCCCTCAAATTAGTAGTGTCTTGCCTCTATATATCATACTTTTCCTGCTAGCGAGTCATACCGGTGATCTATCTAACTCCTTTTGGGGGAAATATTTGAATTGAACTCCCGGAATTTCCTATTGTTGTCAGAAGTTCGTATCTAATTAATCGGAGCCTCCTGTTCCTAAGCTTTCCATATCTGGTCTTGATTTTCACCTACCTAACTCTGTTCTCGAGCTTAAGGGAGGAGAGACAGACAGACAGACAGACAGGCAGACAAGTCAAAAATCATTAGTACAGTTAGGATGAGTCATAAATAATACGATAAATGCATGGATTGCATAATATAGGAATCATTTTTAGAATACATATTGAGCTTCAAATTCATTTGCATTATCTTTATTTTATTGTTAAGACATTAATGTTAGTGGCAAAACAAATAACTTAAATTCTATAATTTAACCTAAGTGAATATAATACTTTTAAATATTAATATGCAATTCTTATGATTTTTTTTTAATTTTAAATGTTTTATTATAAATATTTAAATTATTTTAAAACTTTTTAAATATAGAAACAGAATCTCATTTAACTGAAATTTTTCAAATACAGAATAAATTCTGTATTTTAAATTATTAATCTTGTAAAATACCTGTATTTAAATATATTTTAATTTTTAAGCTTTGTTGAAAAATTAATGAAAGACGTTTTCTATATTTTTCACAGATATCATTTAAATTTAATCATTTCTTTAATGCTTTTGATTAATAAAAACATTACAGTTACTTTTTTATTACATTAAAATTTTAAAATAAATAATTTAAAAAAGATTTCACTGTAAATATAAGCGTAGAGAGTTTACTGGCACTCGCATATACATAGATATGCAATATTTGTATGCTTATTATTCAATATATTTGCTAAGTAACAAGTTTATATGTATTTAACCGATTCCTGAGTCGTACAGATACTTTTATATGAATATTCAATTTACATATTTGAATATTTTAGCTTTTGTAACTTTATTTTTGATGTATTCTAAGAGTAAGAAAGAAAATCTATGTAATAAACAGTTATTTTCTGACTTAAAAAATATATTTACTTGTTTAAATGATTATAAAATGATTATAAAATTAGTAATTTAATAAAATTCTTCCAATTTGAATTTATTTTAGCCTACGTCTTGAAAGAATTCAGTTATCTATTTTGAATATTAAATTATACCCTTTTATTGATAAGCCTACAAAAATGAAAATATCATAATGTTACATCTACATTTTTATTCGTTTCTTATCTTAATAAGTTACGAGAACATTAGACTTTAATGCGAAATATTTTATTTTGTTTTTGCCTTTTTATCAAGTTAATAGCTATGGCTGCATCGGGAAACATTTTTTAAAAAATTAATAAAAATCTTAAATTTAATTTGAATTATCGTTTAAAAGCGGATGCAAGATTTATTCCTTGTGTTCTCTATCTACTTTTACAGTTATATCTCCCTATGACGTATAAATGAGATAATTGTAACGCGAGTCTTGATTAGCTCTCAAACATATGTAATAAATAGCTGCATGGTAGTAGATTTGAACGGCAGTTTATCAGGTGGTGATTGAATCCACATCCTGTTACAGAAGAAAATATTGCGGTAGCAATTGCTTTGCTCTATTGAAAGACGGGAAAGAACATCAAGCGACAGCAAAAGATGGCTCAATTCGATACTTACACGCAGTCTGTATGGTTGTTTATACGCTGATAATAAGCAAATCACGCTATCAAGTTTCGTTCTTGAATTTTTTAACTGTTATAATGAATTTTGATTAATTTAACTCCATTAATCGTTTCAATTTACTTCCAATTTCGATATTAAAACTAACGTGAAAAGTAACGCTTTGAATTTCGATATTAAAACTAATATCGAAATTCAAAGCGTTACTTTTCACGTTATTTCAATTCAAAAATTTTCACCCTAAAGGAGTTAGATGACCGGCACTCCATTGCTAACAGGAAAAGTATGATTTACAGGGGAAAGACACTAGTAATTTGAGATGGAGAACGCATATTTTAAATCGAATAAATTAAAAATATGATTAAAAATTGCAACCCGTTGATTAAATAATTGCTCGTTACCATTATTTTTCCATTTGATCTACCTTTCTATTTCTGTAAATGCCGATTAGATAGATTACTAATCGCAATTTAGTTTCTAGTGGTGGTAAGTTCTACGGAAGAATCGCATTATTTTGTTTTCTTGTAATTAGTTTTTTCCTAACGGACAGGTCTACTAATTAAAAAAAATTTAGTTTCTTTCGTACTAGTTGCAATAATCCGTATCCGTATACCGACACAGAACGTAGCAAATTGTTTAAGTTCTTTTTGGGAAATTAGTAGAG